>NW_021605216.1:100064-177047 GCF_004785775.1 Grammomys surdaster | reverse complement strand
GGATTTCTGAGTTCGAGGCCAGCCTGGTCTACAGAGTGAGTTCCAGGACAGCCAGGGCTACACAGAGAAACCCTGTCTCGAAAAAAAAAAAAAAAGGAAAAAAAAAAAAAAAAGAAAGATAATTTAATTATCTTTATGTACGTTGGTGCTTTGTATATATGTATGTCTGTTTGAGGGAGTTGGATTATCTGTAACCGGAGATGTTACAGGCAGTTGTAAGCTGTTGTATAGGTACTGAGAATTGAACTTGGATCCTCTGGAAGAGCAACCAGTGCTCTTAACCACCGAGTCGTCACTCCAGCCCCAGAAATTTTTTTTGACAAATTTTAGGGTTTCACTCTATCCTAGCGTTACCTTGAACTCACTGTGTAGTTCAGACTGACCTTTGAATTTCTGGCAATAGTCCTGCCTCAGCCTTTTGGGAGTTAGGATTATATGCATTAGTTACTATGCCTACCAAATCAAGTTTTAATTTGCCCTAAGTAAGCTTTAGTTAATTTGCATCTCCCCCAGACTCTGGGGAGAGCTCACAAGAGTTCACATATATGGCCCGTGTGAGTTTGTTGTATATCTGCCTCTCATTGGGTATATTGAGAAAGCTTGTTCCTGAGCTGGGGATATGAGATTTAGTGCTTCATTTCTGTTTTTGTGAGTTTCTTTGAAGTAGAGCTGGTGATAGCAGTCTGAATCACAAAGCTAGCTGATAGTGTCCTGAGACCCTGTTCTTCTCCTGCTGCTATGGTATTTGGTCATCACTAGGGCTTCTCAGCATCATTAGGTCTTCAAGCTCTGACTCTGGAAACTGGGTCCTAGGTAAGTTTCTAAGTTGTTGGATAATGTTGGAATTGTGTACCTCTCTGATCTACTATTAACTTAATCTAAAGAAGGATAATGGTAATGGTTTTGGAGCGCTGTGAGAATTGAAGGTGGTAAATGTTTACAAAGCTTTACTTAGTACATGTGTCAGACACAGTGGAAGCGCATAAATGTTGCCTGTAGTAAACATTGTTTAAAATTATTTTTTGTGTGGCTCAGCAGATGAAGGCACCCGACACCTTCCGACCCTGATGATCTGAGTCTCAGGACCCACGTGGTTGATACCTGCAAGTTGTACTTCGGCCATACACACAAATAAAAAATAGTATTACTTATGTGATAGTTAACGTCGTGTCCTAACCCCATCAGTTCCACTGACATGCAGTGCTCTTTCTGACCTATTTCTTCATTTGCAGGGAATTAGATTAGATCTAAATGTCTTTTAGATTCCAGTGTTAAAACTGTTCTCCCTGTTAGAACCCCCAAGCCCACTCCACCCACCAAAACAAAATTAAAGCAGAGCTTTAAGTACTTGTGTCTTCAAATCTGCCTATGTGATTGCAAACTCCTGTCTTGACTCTAAGCCCCATGAAGGCTGGAGAGAGACTCTTGGTTTCATTAACTGAGGTTGGTAGCTTGGGAGGGCATGTGGTGGAGTGATTGGCCTTATTGTATGGTCATAGAAAGCTCATAACAGCACTTGTGAAATACCTTCCACCCACAATGCATTGAGAAAATAGGATGACCTTGAAGTCCCCATCCTAACACTCCTTAAACACTGGAATTAAAGGTGTGTGTGACCAACTGAGGTTATCCAGTGTTTAATGAGAAATTCTGTACAACATTTTTTAACAGTCAAAGAGCAGACTTTTAGAAGGGGAATGTTAAAGATGGAAAGGTTGAAGTCCAGTCATGCATGGTAACAAATCTTGTCTGGATCTTCATTTGAACAAACTGGACCATGAGATGTTTTGAAGCAGGGTGTGGTGGCTTGTGTCTGTGCTCCCATTACAGATACTGAGGCAGAAAGAGTTTTAGTCAGCTTGGGCTAGAGTGAGATCTAGCAGATAGACTCCCAAACAAGTCCTTTTCATGATAAATGAAGAAATTTGATCATTTTAGGTTCTATTAGGAAGTTACCCTGTTTGTTAAGAGTATATAGTCATCCACTTGTTTTGACTTTGTTGGTTATGTTGTGTTATTGCAAACGAGCACTAAGAATTGTTAGTACAGCTTGAATAAATGAGGATTAAGACTCTCCTCACCCTAGTTCATGTCACTTTTTCTTCTGAAGAAGGCACAGTTAGGATTCTTTTTCAGGGGAGGGGAGGTGGCTCAGGCTCTTGGGGACCGGATAGTCACAAGCTCTCTTGAATTCTGAACCTCCTGAGAGACTAAGTCTTTGCTGACCTCTCTGGGTCTGAAGTGGGTCCCAAGCCAGAGTCAGCATTTTCAGCTGTTACTCAGCATCTTGTTACCTGGGAAACAAGCAGAGAGAGAAAGAGCAGTGCCCCAAACCACAAAGCCCTCTTAAAAATGGAGAGCTTGGCAGATGGGAGTGCCCCTGTTCACAAAATCCAAGAGGAGATCAGAGGAGTAATTAGGTGTTGGGGCTCTGGAAGGGCTCAGTCCAGGCTCACAGACCTCTGTTGGCTGGTCCAGGGAAGTGGCCAGGAGAGAGGGTGACTTTAGTGGTCTGAGTTTTTTTTTTTTTTTTTTTTTTAAGATTTATTTATTTTATGTATATGAGTACACTGTTGATCTCTTCAGACACACCAGAAGAGGACATCAGATACCATTACATATGGTTGTGAGCCACCATGTGGTTGCTGGGAATTGAACTCAGGACCTCTGGAAGAGCAGTGCTGCTCTTTTTTTTTTGTTTGTTTTTGTTTTTGTTTTTGTTTTGAGACAGGGTTTCTCTGTGTAGCCCTGGCTGTCCTGGAACTCACTCTGTAGACCAGGCTGGCCTCGAACTCAGAAATCCGCCTGCCTCTGCCTCCCAAGTGTTGGGATTAAAGGCGTGCGCCACCACTGCCCGGCGCAGTGCTGCTCTTAACCGCTGAGCCATCTCTCTCTAGCCCATAGGCCTGAGGTTTTGATAACAGCTAATGAAGTGGAGGGAGAAGTTGAAGAAATTTAAATTAGAATCTGGGCAGAATACTTCTTTCTCTTTCCTGTCTTCTATGCCTTCCTTCCTAGCTTGCCTAACTTCTCCATTCTTCATGCAGTTCGAACTCATGCAGTGCTGCCAAAGTTCTGAGGATATGGTTGGTAGCACAGCATCCCACACAAGATTAATTGACTCCCAGCCAGAAGATGCATTCCATATTTGTGAAGACTGAGGTGATTGTCTTGTGGGGAGGGTATTTCATGCCTTTTCTAAATGGGATGAGTAGCCACGAGTTAGGTGAGTTTTGAGAATAAACTTCCTGTGGTGGGTGACTTGAGGTGTCTTCCTGAGGGTTTTCCATGAAATAATAGAGACGGTCTTGATGTGACACCTTTGTCATTTAGCTGAGTCTTTGGACAGGCTAAGCTCTAGGTGTGGGGAAGGGCAGTCTTGGTGAATTATGTAAAGCTGGCCCAGTGGGGAAGGTCATCTTCATCTCAGTCTGGGGTACTTTGTGAATTGCTGTTGACTACCAGAGAGAGAGACCCATGCGAGCGCGCGCGCGTGTGTGTGTGTGTGTGTGTGTGTGTGTGTGTGTGTGTGTGTGTGTTCGTGCGCACGCACATCATCCTACAGTAGCCAAGATGTATAGTTTTTTTAGACTTGTCTTACTCTTTAAAACAGTTGTTTTCTCAGCAGGTGCTCCTTAACCTGATTCCCATATGAAAAACAGACTCAGAGATTTGTCAGCTATAAGTGTTCAGAGAAACTTGAGGCCATCCTGCACTGTTTTTGTCAAGGCACATCCAATTCCTTTTCAGGCCTTAAAATTGCTTTCTAGATCTAGGTATTTCTTTATACTCTGAGTGTTTGAAGTAGAACTTATGTTGTCTCAGCAGCTTCTTTACTGACTCTTGTTAATTCCTGCTCAGACCTCTCTGACTTTTCAGAACAAGAGTCCTTAGCCTGGCCTGAGACTTCCTGAGCTGAGTGCCCTACCCATCATATATCACTTTCTTCCTTCCCAGGAGTGACTGTAGTGTATCTGGCATGCTTTTGCTTTGGGCCTTTGGTTCTGGACTGCTCTTCCTCTGGATTGATGTCATGGTGAGGCCTTCCCAGACCACCCTGCACAGTCTAGAAACCCTGGCTCTGGACTGCATCCCCTCCCTCTGATTCTGCTTTGTCTCTATTTGGTTAAGCTGTCCCTAGCACTAGAGTCAAGGCTGACAGGTTGTAATGGCAGCTTAGTGGGATATATACTGATGAGCAGGTAGAAGGAAGGGTGGTATGCTCTGTGGGTTTGCTATGTGTGAGATGTTGAAGATACTAGAGTACCTAAAGTTCAGTGTGAAGGAAAGTGCCCTGTGGGAAGAGCATATGTGGTGCAGCAGAGGCATGCTGTGCAGTACAGCTCAGAGTTGCTGGGGAGTGGGCTCAGCTGGCAAGGGGAGGGTGAGTGAGGTTGCTGAGCAAAGCCTGTGCTCACTTCATTTTTGGTTGGGAGCAGGGTGGAGCTCAGGGAGCTGAATTCCCTGTGGTTGGAGTATAGCCAACTAAAAAGGTGGGCAGTCTTGATTCATAGGAGTGCCAAGTCCCAGTTTTAGCAGAAGTCCATGGATGGGCAGCCTTAGGGGATTTTAAGTGAAAAGAGACGTGGTCAGATTTTTCCTTTTACAAGATGATCTTGGCAGAACTTTTTGCTTTAAGATAAATGGTTTGGGGTTTCATGTCTGATCCTTTGGACTACAATTCTCAGATTACAAAAAAAGAGCTTCACATGCTATACTGCTTCCCAGCCACTTTGCAGCACAGTCCCTGATTGGTTCCCAGATACAGTTTTCTACATGTCTGAATTCAACTGAATTAACCCTTGTGCTTAGGAACAGGGAGTTTGCAGTCAGGAACAGGGAGAGGCTGCTAAGTGTCTTCTTGAGAAGGCTGACCTACGGAGGTAGGCTTTGTTTCATTCAGCCCAGACTCTAGTTGTCAGCTCTATTCTGGTAGTTAGTTGTGCCCTGGTGTTTGGTTTTCCTCCTCTTTTAAGAGAATGGGAATTACTAAAATTGGAAGGGGCTGCAAAGATAGAATCCTCCTTTGCAGGGTCCTTCATTTGTAGAACAATTTAGATAGGAGGTGTTTGGGCTCCGGGTTTCAGAGGGTTCAGTCTTTAGACTGATCTATTTTTTCAATTTTTATTTATTTATTATATGTAAGTACACTGTAGCTGTCTTCAGACACCCCACAAGAGGGCATCAGATATCATTGCAGATGGTTGTTAGCCACCATGTGGTTGCTGGGATTTGAACTCGTGACCTCTGGAAGTGCAGTCAGTGCTCTTAACCACTGAGCCATCTCGCCAGCCCCGAGGGTTCAGTCTTGAGACTGCGCTACTTTGGCGTGAGACAGGGTGAACGTAGGGCAGAATGTAGGGCAGGAGGGGTCTGTTGAAGAGACTTCCGTCTCCTGGGCACAGAGACTAAGGATTGGGCACATTTCCAGTCACCTGCTTCCAACTCAGTCTTCACTTCCTAAAACATTTCTAAAATCTCCTAAAATTGTGCCATGCTTGTAGGGGACATTGTATTTGAACTATGGCACTCATCTACTAGGACCAGTAGTTAGTTGAAGGTGAATTTAGCTGACAGTGTACAGGAGCCTGGCCCAGAACTAAGGTTTTACTCTTGAGGCCTTGAATTTGGCCTTTTATTTTGCTTAGCAAAGGATATTATTGAAGCCATTCTTACTCATGATCCAACGTCTTCTATCACTTGATCCCTAGAATTTAGACCTGTGCGTAGAAAGGTAGTCACATCTTTCAACGGGTTTTCCTCCGGACCTTGCTCTCTGTTGGCTTACCATAGAGGTGAACTTAAGAACCTTGTAAGAAGCCCAAATGGAGGTGGGATGTGTGCTTGTGTCTTCACCTGCCCAATTGCCTGTGTTTTGAGGTCAGAGGACAACTTGCAGGAGTTGGTGGTTTCCACTGTGTGTGTCCCAGGGATTGAAGTCAGTTCTTTTTTACCTGCTGAGCTATCTCATCATGCCTCCCCACACCACTCCAAATTGTGGCTTGTGCTTTGGTATCTTTCCACAGCTTCAGATTTGTTGCAGAGAGGTTTCCTTTTTTTTTTTTTTTTAAAGATTTATTTATTTATTATATATGAATACACTGTAGCTGTCTTCAGACACACCAGAAGAGGGCATCAGATCTCATTACAGATGGTTGTCAGCCACCATGTGGTTGCTGGGATTTGAACTCAGGACCTCTGGAAGTGCAGTCAGTGCTCTTAACCACTGAGCCATCTCTCCAGCCCGAGAGGTTTCCTTTAAAAAAAAAAAAAAGATTTTTTAATTTTATGTATGTGAGTACACTGTAGCTGTCGCCGTCTTCATTCAGACACACCAGAAGAGGGCATCAGATCTCATCATAGGTTGTTGTGAGCCACCATGTGGTTGCTGGGAATTGAACTCTGTACCTCTAGAAGAGCAATCAGAGGTCTTAACCACTGAGCCACCTCTCCAGCCCAGCTTTAAGAACACTTTAAAGGAACCATCTGTATTTTAAAATTGGGAAAATGAGGTTAGGTATGGTGGCACACAGGCCTGCCTGTAATCCCAGCACCTGGGAGTCAGAGGCAGGCGGATTTCTTTGAGTTTGAGGCTAGCTTGGTGTACATAGTTAACTGTAAGACAGCCAGGACTATGTTAGAGACCTTGTCTCAAAAGACCGACCTCCAGAAAAAAGTCTACTTATCTATCTAAACTTAGGGATATCCAACTTTGCTTTAAAAAAAAAAAAAAGACAATGCATCAAGCTATGGTGACTTGCATGTAATACTGGGTGAGAGACATGGTCTGGTGTCTGAGTGTACATCACTGTGACTGGTGGCAGACCACAGCTGCCTCAGGACTTCTGGCCAGTAGCTGTCTACATACAACTCACTGCTAGGCCCTGCAGGCCCTTGAGTTTGCATCCATCATTAGGCTTCCTCCCAGCATGAGGCCTGTGGGTCCAGATACTATTCTTTATTGTAGAAGGGAAGGGACAGTGTTGTGTTCAAGGGATAAACTAAGGAACAGCCTTGTAGAATAGTTGCGAGGAGTTGTTAGATGAGACTTGAACGCTCTCCAGAAAGCTTAATTTTCTCCTAAGGGAGAGCAAGTATGGTGAAGACATGATGATACCAAGAGCACTGTGGCCTGAGGCCCTGGGGCAAAGCTAAGGATGAACTTGCCAAGAAAATGGCTGCTAGGCTGTGGGTAGCTTTTCCTTTTATCCCCCCTTCCTGTGAGCTGGGTATATAAATAGGATCATTGGTTTCAGTCTGTTAAAGCCCCTTGTGCCGCTGTTATTATCTGTAGGTGTGTGTGAGAAGGACTAAACAGCTGTTAACTATCTCAGTGGGAAGGGGAAAGAAAGAGCCTGAGTAGAAGAAGCCTTGTACAGTGTGGTCCTGTTGTTTAGGGAAGGGAGCCAAGGCTCCTTGGAGCATTTCTCTGGACAGAGGCTTCTCCTGGCAGTGCTGTCCTGTGCTCTCTGTAGCCAGGAGGGTAGGAAATAAGCTAGCCTCAGCTGTGCATCTCACTGAAAGACTTGGGCAACTTTACTGAATTTCCCCACTTCCTTTCCTGCTTCCTGTGAATGGAAGTGGTTGAGTCACAAGGTCTTTCAAGACTTTCCCATTAGGATAAAGTTTACTATATCAATTGAGTCAGAAGTTAAGACCCTAATTGTTGAGATCTCATTCAGCGACTCCTACTCAGATCGGACCAGCGTTCCTCCCCAGAGCTACACTAAGGCAGTGGAACTCTTAGGTATATGGCATTGTGCTCTAGTTCTGGTTTGTGTTCAGGTAGGATGGACTGGCCTAGGTGGTGAGTACTCTGCTGCAGGCAGTGATAGGCACTTGGGAGGATTCTTATATCCTGTGTCCAGTTCAATTGGGTCATTCCTGAGAAATCCTCTTCTGGCCTGAACATGTAGAACCTAGGGCTGTTAGAAGCTGGGGTCCAAGACCTAAGAGGCTCAGTAGTCCAATGTTCAGGCTTGTTCACAACAGGCCGCATTACTTGAGCCTAACCTTTGTGTGATAGAAACTGCTTGACTCCCATCAGTTTGAACAGCCTACTAAGAGTTAGGCCCTGGGGGTTGGAGAGATAGCTCAGTGGTTAAGAGCACCATCTGCTCTTCCAGAGGTCCTGAGTTCAAATCCCAGCAACCACATGGTGGCTCACAACTATCTGTAATGAGATCTGATGCCCTCTTCTTGTGTGTCTGAAGACAGCGACAGTGTACTCATATACATAAAATAAATCTTTTTAAAAAAAGTTATTAGGCCCTGGAAATTCTGCTGTGCACTAGACAGAGAAGCCTGGCCTCATAGTTTACATTCCTATAGGAAAGCAGTGAACTGCCAATTATCATTTCCTGCCTAACATCACCTCTCAAAACAGCATCTCAAAGAATTAGCCATCTTGAGGGTGTGGTGTACAGTGCTGTTATCCCAGCTACTCTGGAATCAATTTCAGTGCAGTCAGGATCCTCCAAAGACAGAGATGGCCTGTGTAGATGAGGAGGGCTCAGATTTATAGAGGACTCTGTATTCTGTTGTAGAAGCCGGAGAGCAGTGACACTACAGCATATGCTTTGAGTTTCCTCAAGTCTGTGGAAAGTGTTGAGTGGGGAGCAAGGTAGGAGCAGAAAGGCCTGCAGGAAACTTGGGTAAATCAGAGTAGAAGGCAAGGAGCTACTTGTAGGACATCCGTTCCTTTCTTCCCTTCTCCCCTCCCCACTTTTGATACTTAGTAACAAAAATGTTCCAGAAAAGGATTGAGCCAAAATTACAAGATTAAGTAAGGGTTAAAATTGTTTTAAGCTCTGTTTCTTAGACTTTAAGCAGTTTATAAAGTTGTTTTGTTTGATCCTTTTTTTTTTTTTTCTCGAGACAGGGTTTCTCTGTGTAGCCCAGCATGTCCTGGAACTCACTCTGTAGATCAGGCTGGCCTTGAACTCAGAAATCCGCCTGCCTCTGCCTCCCAAGTGCTGGGATTAAAGGCATGCGCCACCACTGCCCGGCTGTTTTGTTTGATCTAAAGCAGGATTTGACTCATAGTATTCAAGTGAGATTTCAGCAGAAAATTTTCCTTTGCCTTCTGTCAAAGCAGAATGTAATCAGGTTTTTATTTATACCTGCAAGTCAGGAAATGTGTGGGGCTGGAGAGAAGGTGCAGCCAGTTAATAGCAGAGGACTCCAGATGTGTTTCTTTCACCCGAGTGGGCTGGTCATGATCATCGTAACCCGAGTTTATGATCATCGTAACTTTAGCTCCAGAGTAAATGCCCTCTTAGCCTCTGAGGACACTGCACTCAGTCAGTATACATGCATGCATGTAAACACAGAATTTAAAATAAAATACATCATTTCTATTTTTTCTTTTTTGTTTTTTAAAGAATTATTTTATGTATGAGGACACTGTAGCTGTCTTCAGACACACCAGAAGAGGGCATGAGATCCCATTACAGATCGTTGTGAGCCACCATGTAGTTGCTGGGAATTGAATTCAGGATCTCTGAAGAGCAGTCAGTGTTCTTAACTGCTGAGTCATCTCTCCAGCCCTGGTTTGGTTTTCTTGAGACAGAGTTTCTGTGTGTACTCCTGGCTGTCCTGGAACTCACTCTATAACCCAGGCTGGCCTTGAAATCAAAACCACCTGCTTCTGCTGGGATTAAAGATGTGAGCTCTCGCTTCCTGGCCAAAATAAAATGGATCTTAAGCAAAAAAGAAACACCAGGAAAGGAAAGGGGGTAGGAAAAAAAAGGAGCAAAAGACTTAAGACAGCCATGGAATTGACCAGAAGCATTTACTAAAGCATTCATCTGGCTCTTTCAGTCCCAAAGAGGATGGAGGCAGAATCTCATGTAGCTCAGGCTACCCCCAAACTCACCATGTAGCTGATGATGACCTTTCACCTGAATGCTGCCATTAGGAATCACAAGCAAGCTGGGCGGTGGTGGC
The DNA here is from genome assembly GCF_004785775.1 of Grammomys surdaster. Lineage (NCBI taxonomy): Eukaryota > Metazoa > Chordata > Mammalia > Rodentia > Muridae > Grammomys > Grammomys surdaster. The sequence goes on along the minus strand of NW_021605216.1, from coordinate 167,099 downwards.
GCACACCTTTAATCCCAGCACTTGGGAGGCAGAGGCAGGCAGATTTCTGAGTTCGAGGCCAGCCTGGTCTACAGAGTGAGTTCCAGGACAGCCAGGACTATACAGAGAAACCATGTCTCGAAAAAACCAAAAAAAAAAAAAAAAAAAAGGAATCACAAGCAAGTGCCACTATGCCAAGCAGGGCTTGATTTTTAATCTTCTCTCCTGCTTTTTGTTTAAGATAGGATGTAGTTGTGTAACTTAGACGGGCCTGGAACTCTCTGGGTAACCCAATCTGACTTAGAATTTGTGATCCTCTCTCCTCAGGTATGCGCTATCATGTCAAGCTTCAGAGAAGGATTTAGGCAGGAAGGGTGATGCAGCCTGTTCTGGTCATGTATGAGTTGTGGAGTGTCTGCCTACCTAGATTCTTTGTGTCTTTTTCATAGTTAGGACCTGGTGGGCCTCAAAAAAAAGGTTTTTTTCATTTAAATGATTCTAGAAAAGCTCCAACACACATTCTTTGTTCATCCGATGGTACTTCTGACAGGTTCTCTGGTAAAGTGCCCCTTTAACACATCGACAGTCTCTTTCCTGTAGAAGATCTGTTGTTACGGCTTTTGGTTTCAGCTTCTCCAGTGTCTTTACTGAGTGGGGGTGGGGGCAGTGAAGCTTTGTGTCCTAGGCTTGGTGGATTGTATAGAATACTCTATGGGCAGCTAGAAGGTGTAGTCTGTCCACTTACCTTCCTTTTCAGAGGTATTGTGAGAGTGACCTTTATCAGAGAGATATTTGTGATGCTCGGATTGTCTCATGATGGTTAAATTGTGAGTCAACCTCCTGTTTTTTTTTTTTTTTTTTTTTCCTGATATTTCTAAACCAACTCACTGTTTCCCTGTGAATTGCTGTCTCTTACTTCCTTTTCACATCTCAAGTGCCTAGGAGCTGAGATAGTGGTGCCATGCCAGTCAGACAAAAGGAGCATTGGGTTCTTTGGTTCCAAATCTCTTGAGCTGGTATCTTTCTACTTTTATTTGCTTGTTCCAAGTTTCATGCCCATGCTGGATGGAGGTGGAGTAAGATGTGGATGGGTAACATATGATACCAGCAGTAACAGGGCAGAGAATCACAAGTTCTAGATACGTTATGGAATGCTTTTGACTCCTCCCTTAAAATTGTTTATTTTAAATCTTGTATGTATTCCTGCAGAGGCCACCTGACATGAATGTGAGGAATCTAACTCAGGTCTCAAACTCTAGTCCTTTGGAAGAGCAATACATACATACATTCTTCACTGTGGAGGCATCTCTCTAGCCCCAATGACCCTGGGTCTTAATAGTTTTCTGTTCCTCTTGGAACAGAGACTGCTGTGTCAACAACTGCTGTGGGTTGTTGTTAGTGTTAAAATGCAGGCCTGCTTGTCATGGAATTCACTGTGTAGGACAGACTGACTTGGAATTTGGTCTCCCAAGTACTGTGATTAAAGGCATTTGTCACCATCCTGGTCCTTGCTGTGGGTTTTGACCAACTAGAGAAGACTTCATCAGTGGGCTCTGAGCAGGCTGAGATGAAAGCACAGAAATGCCAGTTCTGATTTCGGCCTTTTCTCATCCTCACAGTAGGTGTTGTGTACAGATTTAGCCAAGCTGTGCCTCTTCAGGTCTCAGTTCATTAGATCTGCTTCATGAGTGACAAGGTTGCCCTAGAGATTCTGGTCAAAGTGTTGAGTATCCTTACTTCTTGAATGCTTATCAGACCAGAATTCTGAGCCTCCCATCCATTATCGCCATTCATTTTTACCATAGTTCTGAATATGATCCTTATAAGAAAATGAAGAGAAAATAACTTAAGGTTGTGCAGTAGTTAGTGAGTTAGTGAGAAGCTAAGGTTTTCCTATAGCACATTGCCTCTAGAGATAGTACCATAACTGTTGCCTAGCCTGTGTTCTTCCAGACAAAACTTCCTACAAAGCTTAAGCTGTTTCTGGAAGGAAGGGGCCTAAACTTACCTTTAGGCTTCAGCCTGGAGGCCCCACTTCCCCTTTGTCAGGCTGGTCTCTCTGGGCATAAAACTAATGGGTATGAGCCAAGCCCTGGGAACTTTGGATCCTGCCTGGGAGACTTGGCCTTTCTTCCCCCCCAAGAGCTGTTCTTTTTAGTTACACGTTAGGGCCATGCAGATATGCTAGAAGGAGGGATGGTAACCTTGGAACTGATCTGAAGGGTAGGAAGGATGGGCTGGCTCTCCACAGGTTTTGTGACGTCCTTTGGGCCACCAAATATTATGTGCTGGGCCTTTTAGCTTTTAAAGTGGAAAATCTTTTAAAATCAGTCAGGCAATAACAACTCATCGAAAATATCCAAATAGATTTTAGTGAAAGGAAAACTTTGGCATTGTGTCCCACCAACCACCATGAGTACTAGTAAGCACTAAGAGGATTACATCTTTTTCTAAACCAGTACTGCCTGTTAGAAATACAATACAGTGGGCTGAAAATGTTATTCAGTTGGTAGAGTGCTTGCTTAGCACGTATGAGAGAAGTTCTCTAGCTTCCAGCAAGCAGGCTTGGGAGAGGAAGGCAGGAACTCTAGTCACTGCTTGACAGCTGTAGGGGGAAGTACACACACCTGTGGCCCTCACTCTTTCACTGCTGTTTTGGCTCCCTGAACTTGGTGGGAGGTCACAGAGTCATGCTCAGAACTCACATGGGCACATGACCCTACCGTGGCTGAGAGAAGCCTGGCAGAGTAGGCACACCTCCTACCTTTGCTACCTTGCAGGACCAGTGTTCTTCTGTATAGACCTGCTGTCTTCTCAGAGTTCCCACAGCCTACTTTGGCTTTGGAAGTCGCTATAGAAGAAATCAGTGGAGGGTGGCAAAAGGTCTATCTGTGCTTGTCTAAGGAGTGTCTCCAAAACCCCAGTACACCCTTGGTAGATGCTGGCCAGCAGGGCTAGAATAGGTACCTGGGAGACTCCACCGCATGGCTATCTGTGCACTTCTGCTCAGCCTGGAAACCTAGCCTCTTGTGATCAAGATGCACAGGGGCCAGTTTCCTTGTTGCTTTGTTGTTTCATTTTCAAAATGAAACATGTCAGGCTGCTTCCCTGAGTACTGTTTATCTGCTGCCAGACAGCTACTCCCTTTGAAGGAGGCAGGTAGTTTGCACCCCACCCCCACCCCCCCCCCACCCCCCTGGGGGCCGGGAGGGGGACCTGGGAAGCATTAGTGGCAGTGAGCAGTGTAGATGCTGTTGGGTGTTTGCTGGAACAGCCTGTGAATTCTGTGTCCCAGGTGTCTTATACTAAGGTAGGCCATCCCTGCCTAGTCCTAGTCTATTTACTGTCCTGCCCCATTTCCATTGAACTGTGTGTCAGCTTGTTCTCTTCAGTCTGTTGCTACCCACATAGATGCTGTGATGAAGGGCCTTTGTGGGGCAACTTTGAATCAACCCTCAGGCCGAAAGGGAAAAGATAGCTGGTGACTGAAGGTTGGCCAACTTGGTGGACCTAGGGAAGACAGCCTTCTCCAGACTTGACACAAGCTCAGTCTTGTTTATCACCATCATGCCTGCCACTGTGAACCAAGTCTGCAAGCTGGGAAGAATGTCCAGGTGTTTGAGTGCTTTTTTGCTATTTTATTGGGTTCTTATATCACTACCTCCCTTCCAACCCTTATTCTACCCTAATTTCTTCCAACCCCTCAACACTAGGGAGAGAGAGAGGAGGGTAGAGAAGAAAGGGAGCATAGACTTCTTCTGTAGGATACTTCCTGCTGATTAGAGTCCTCCAGGTTCCTTGAGGCAAGTCCAATCTTCTTTGTCAGAATATCCAGCAGTCCAGCAATAGCAAATTGAAACAGCAGGGGGTAGTAATAGCTGCCCACATTTGTACCTTCTCCAGAGCCCCCAGAATTAATCCATATACAGCTGGCAAAAATCATGCCCTCCCTAGAGCACGACACAGTCATAGCTAATGGCTGTGGACAAAACAAACTGAAGCAGCTCCATAGCCTACACCTGAGATTAAAACAAAAACATATTCCCATAACTGGGTTTTTAAAGAGACTAACCTCTCACAGCATCCAGGGATCAAGAGTTGGGTTGCTTTGCTTTTCTAGGACCTCATTTGTCATGAGGAAGGATGTTGCTCAAGGCTGCATTGTCTGTCCTACCAGCTGCTTTGCCTTGCTGGTGGCTGGGACAGGCGATCTAGGACAAACCAGTACCAAGAAGCTTGTCAGCCACCATCCAGAGTACTTGGCTTGCTTGGTTTGTTCTGCCTGGTTTTTCATCTCTTGGAAAGAGCCCAAGCCTAAAGTTTTAAGTCTTGTTTTAGGGCAGAGTGGTCCTTGGATGGAGACAGCACTGATCCCGTTGTCAGCTTTGTCAGCTCATATTTGGGGCCTGTCACCTTTTCACAGTACCTAGCACATCATATGCTCAAATACTTGAGAGAAGAGCACTGTTCATTCATTGCTGACTGGAGTTGTAAGTACTCACCTTGGTAGCTGCTGTCTTTCTGCCTATAACAGACATAGATCCCAGACATTTCTTGAGTCAGAGACAGACAGGTAGGCTAAAGATTAAAGTCTCATGCTGGACTGGGGACTGCCAGTTCACCATTGGCAGGAGCCCAGGCCTGGGATCTCAAAAACCGTTTGCTGGCAAGCTCAGCTTAGAGCCTTAGGAGTATTGGGTGAGGGGTTTATCACTGAGCAGTTCACTAATGTGACAAGTCGGGAAAGTCATGTCTTAGTACTATGGAGTATGAAGACAGCAGCTTATTCTAGTGAGATGTACTGGTGGTAGGTGAGGAAGTACGTAGCCTTGGTCATTAAGGGTAAGGAAAGGTAACAACCCCCATTCAATTCTTCCCTGGGCCTGAGGGCAGAGCCTAAATGTACATCCTGCCTGGCTTTTCATTTCCTGCCTCCTTTTTTTGACATTTTGATCTGTGGACTCTTCAGCTTCCTGCACCATCTGTCTCAATTTTGCTCCTGGGGGCAAAATTCTCTAGGGATTTGAGTTTTGCTTGAACCCAAGACCTTGCTGTTTAGTAGTAGGTCATGGGAGGGATTGCCTTTGGGATAACAAGAGCTTTGACTCTGCCCCCCCCCCCCCCCCCCCCCCCCCCCATAGGTAAGAGCTGAATTTCTGATGAGTGGCCTCATTTTCTCTAAGACTTGAAGGCATAGCAGGGTGGGGTGGTACACACTTTAATCTCAGCATTCAGGAGGCTGAGGCAAGAGGATCTCTGGGAGTTCGGGTCATCTTGGTCTACACAGTGAGTTCCAGGATAGTCAAGGACTGCATTGAGAGATTCTGTCTCAAAGCAGATACATAAACAATGACAACAAAAACACCTCCAGGTTTGAGCTTGAAGTTCTTTGGAGACATTAAAAATAAACAAATGCTGGCATTTATTTCCTGTGTTGCCCTGTTTTCAGATCTTTTTTTTTTTTTTTTTTTTTGTTTTTTTGATCAGGGGTTTTTTTTTTGTGTAGTCCTGGCTGTCCTGGAACTCACTCTGTAGACCAGGCTAGCCTCGAACTCTCGAACTCAGAAATCCACCTGCCTCTGCCTCCCAAGTGCTGGGATTAAAGGCGTGCACCACCACCGCCCGGCGTGTTTTCAGATCTTTAGAGTCACGTATTTTGCTACTCTGATCTTTGGCTTTAACTTTCAACTTCTTTTTTTTTTTTTTTTCCGAGACAGGGTTTCTCTATTTAGTCCTGGCTGTCCTGGAACTCACTCTGTAGACCAGGCTGGCCTCGAACTCAGAAATCTGCCTGCCTCTGCCTCCTAAGTGCTGGGATTAAAGGCGTGCGCCACCACCGCCCCGCTCAACCTCTTCTAAAATGGGGTCTTTTACAGTGTGGATTGTAAAGGTACATAAAGGCTTATTCTAGGAGGCCTGATTTTTCTGGAGTAAGTGCTTAGTAAACAGTAACAGCCATTATTTTAAGGGACTCAGATACGGGACATTGAATAGGCAAACAGCAGATTTGGAGGGACGAGAAGGTGGAAACAATAGCTATAAGGATGACACAGATGGATAGTGACTTTTTAGAGCTTTCGTTCTCATTGGACAGCCACCTTTGGGAGGTTGGTGTGAAGCTAAAACTCAAGCCTATCTCAGATTTATTCCCTGTGACCTTGTGTCAGTCACAACCTTCAGCTCCAGAAGGCTCTGGCTTCTCAACCTCATCATTGTTTATTCCTGGGGCTGAAGTACAGATTGGTTGCTAAATTCCTCTTTTTGGACTCTATGCTTTGTTCATTAAACTTCTCTTGAAAGTCCGCCCCTAGCAGGGCTGGAGACCATGCCCTTTCTCTATGGAAGAGAATTTATTAAAACTGGAGGTTACAGCACCACACACCTCCCCAGGTGAATTTTTGAGGTCTGGAAAGAACCTGACCTTACCTGTATTTGATCCTTAGACCACAGAAGTGCCACAGCACTGTATATCTATCTTAACGCTCATATTTCCACAGCTGTCAAGAGAGGCTTTTTAACATTGGTCTTTGCTCTGGAATCTAGTTGAGTGCCAAAGTTGGGAGGATTTAGGGCCTGTTTCTGTGACAGTGCCACTATAGTTTTGTTTTTCTTTTTCTTTTTTTCTTGAGATAAGAGTTTGTCTGTGTACCCATGGCTGTCCTGGAACAAACAGGCTGCCTTCGACTAGGAGAGCCCCCTGCCTCTGCCTACCAAGTGCTGGGATTAAAGGTGTGTGCGCTACCACCAGATGCACAGCTCCACCATCTTATTAGTATTGTTTTTAGAAGCTCTTAATATACAGAGCTTCTAATCGACAGTGGTCCTCCCTCCCTCACCTCCTGGCCCCTTGTGGAAGCCAGGTTTGACAAAGAATATTGAACACCAGTAATGTAAACTAAAAAGAAATACTAGAATAGGGATCTAGCTTTACCAGCTTCTGGCTTAAGAAGCCCTGATAAAATGTCAAATGTTCTGGTTCTGGGTGACCTCTGCCAAATTAATCTGTTGATTTAAAGCCAAAGTGAGTGCCAAGTCATGTACCAGACTACCTTAGAATTACCCACTTTGGCACTGCTTGATCAGTATAGGTGACAGTGTCATATTACCCAATGCTACTGCTGCTGCTTCTGTTGCTGCTTCCTTTTTTTCTTTTCTGTTTGTTTTTTTGGGATAGTCTCATGTAACTCTGACTATCCTGGAACTCAGAGATCTTGCCTTCCAAATGCTAGGATTGCAGGTGCACACCACTATGCCTAGCAGATTCTTGTTCCCACCATTCTGAGCAGAATGTTTTAAAGAATAGAATGAAGTATCTACATGCTGATAAAACTTCTCAGATGGTAATTCTTCCACACTTGAAACTTTAGTCTAGTTTCAAAGGAAGATTTTTCTTTCCTAGCAGATGACTGCTTTTGAGATAATCAATGTGTAAAGTAAAAACCATAAAGAGGGAAGCCTGGAAGGACTGTAGGCCACCACCCACCCTTTCGGTACTGGGTATTCTAGCCAAGTGTCTAACCACTTCTGAGTTTGGACAGGAGGCAGTGGTCCTCACCTGACCCCTTGTGGAAGCCAGATTTAGCAAATAACACAGAACACCAGTTAAGTTTGGGCTTGAGATAACTGAGTTTTATGAGTAATTTAGGTTTGTCCTGAGTATTGTGTAGGACATAATTTAACAATTCTCAGTGCCTATCCTACTTCAGATTTAACTGGATGTCTCCAGTGTGCTATCTGCCAGCCACACTTTCCCACTTTCGTCTTTTTGGGTCATGAAAGATTTAAGAGTTACTCAGAGATATGAAAAAGAGCTGCTGTGCCCCCTGAGCTTATTTCATAGTAACAGTCCTGTGAGTAAATATCATGCAGGCTTAACGAGCTGCCTCCTGCCTTGTGTGCCTAAGTTTATCAGGCATTGATGTAATGTTCGATTAAAGCTTACCATTTTATGGGTACATGAGATGTATTGGTTAGTTTTGACTTATCTGCCGAGGCCTTGTGTGTTAATGGTGGCTATGGGTTAGCACATTCAAAGATGGGTATCAGAGTCCATGCCTTTAATCCAGTGGCTTGGTAGGTACATGGTTGGTGGGATTGGTTTGGGATGGGAGTCAGATCTCTTTTTTTTTTTTTTTTTCTTTCTTTCTTTTTTTTTTTTTTGAGTCATGAGTTTCATTGTAGCTGAAGCTATCTCATCTCCATACTTGCTGTGGTAGCTCAGGTTGGCCTCAGACTTGTGAGCTTCCTGCCTTCCTGATAAATCAGAGATGATCTGGCCACTCCAGGCAGTCCTTCCACTCTGTGGAAGGGTTAGTGTGCCGTACCTCAAAGGCACCTCTGAACAGGATCTGGAGACTGGGTAGGGCAACATGTTAGCTGCTCTGTCATCCCCTCAAGTCCCCCTTTTTTGGTCACGCTGCCCAAACCTCTCTTTTGCTGTTGGCATAGCACACAGCACTGATTGACCTCTAGGAGCCAGGGTTGCTTTCTCCATTCAAACATTCTAGCTCCTGTCTCCTCTTTTTGAAACCTACAGGTCCTTTTTGGTCAGAATTTTGGTGCATGTTAGGAAGCAGATGTATAATATAAGCTCTGTCAGTGGCGCAGGGAAGAACAGGTCTTGTGAGGCAGCTCCCTACCCTATGAGTGGGAATGGGTGCACACAGCTTCCTGGGGAGAGTATTGACTTTCTCAATTTAGGAAAGAGTTCTACATTGGGACGGTGCAACTTCATATCCCAAATACCACCTCAGCAGCCATTCAATGCTGATGGGACCTCCCAGGTTGTTCACAAGCTGCAGACTCTTCAGGAAGCAATGAATATTTTCATTTCCTTTTCAGTTCTAGTTGGACAGGTTAGGTCAGGTGTCAGTGTACCCACTCCAGTAAAATGTCATTTTTTTTTCTTTTTTTGTTTCCTTTTTTTCGAGACAGGGTTTCTCTGTGTAGCCCTGGCTGTCCTGGAACTCACTCTGTAGACCAGGCTGGCCTCGAACTCAGAAATCCGCCTGTGTCTGCCCCCCAAGTGCTGGGATTAAAGGCGTGTGCGCCACCACTGCCCCGGCCAAGAGGCTGAAGCAGGGAGAATTGACACTAGCCTGGGCTTCTCCTCCCCCTTATTTTTTATTAATATGTATGAGGGTTTTGCCTACACGTATGCATGTGCCATGCCCTGCATTTTTTTGTTTGATGATCATTTTTCGAGACAGGGTTTCTCTGTGTAGTCCTGACTATTCCCGAACTCACTTTGTAGACCAGACTGCCCCTAGAGAGAGATCCCTTGCCTCTTTAATCCCAAATGCTGGGATTAAAGTGGGTCACCACTACCAGGCTTCAGCCATTGCTCTCTCCTGCCCCCCACCTGGATTTTTTAGACCCTGTTTCAAAGTTAAAAAAAGAAAGTTTGTAGTACTCTAAGCAGTTGTGTTCACTCTAAGGATAGTGATGTGTGCTTTTGTCTTTCATCCCAGAACTCATGAAGTGGATCTCTCTGAATTACTAGCCAGGACTGCATAGTGAGACCCTGTCTCTCTTCCCCTCCCATCTCCCCCCAAAAAGGAATGAAATTTATCAGGTGGCACTCATCTGAGTGGTCAATTGAGAGAGTGAGAATTGAGGCCAGTCTGAAACGACTTGAACCGGTATCTCAAAGATCCTTCCTCCAATAAACAGTGACTTAGCTAAACAGTATCAGCATGTGTAATTTTGCAGTTTGCTCTTGCAATAAAAAGCCTGTGTTGGGGCAAGGGGAACTCTGCAGGACTGGTGGTGTTGTATAGTACTCTCTAGTGGGCTTAACACTAAAGCCTATGGCTTGGGAGTTGTGCTATTTCACCTACTGCACACTTTACCACAACTGGCCCTGGGTGCTTAGATTGGTGTGAGAGACCAGCTGCGTGGTTGCAGTGTGAAGTGGCACTTAACTCTATCCCAGAGTTGAGAAGTAATCATGTTTTGTCAGTATTTACAGTGAGCTTTTGACACAAAGACTGTAATCCTGGATGCTGGGGACCTGCACTTGTAGGGGCCTCAGCAGTTCCTCTCTAAGACCCATGGCCTGCTTGTGAGGCAGAATGTGCTGGGCAGACTGTCTGGGTTTTAGTCCTACCTCTGCTACCAGCTAGTTGAGTGAGCTTCTTTGAGCCTTGGTTTCCTTGTAAGTTAACTGTCATCATGATGATACCCACTTTCTAGAGTGATTGTGAAACATCGAGTCTAACACATGTAGGGTGTATGAGCCAGTGATGATAATGGTCCATCTTGCCCAAGGAAGATGTTTACAGATGCAGGCACTTCAGGTGTCAATGGGCCCTTGGAATCCCCCAATCGTTACCTTCAAAATTCATTCCTGAAAACACTTACATGAGCCATAATTCCTGTGGCTTCCAAGGTCACTTCCAAGCCTCATCCTGTTTCACAGACAAAAGGGTGATTTGCTGCAAGCTGAATTCCACTGTCACTGTCCCCATGATGATGCTACACCCTAATACAGATAATTTCTGTCTGGTGATGAGCAACTGCTTAGAGTACTACAGATTTTTTTTTTCCTCCAACTTTGAAACAGGGTCTAACAGGCTGAGTTAGAACCTGATCTAGAATTGCTTTCTAGATCATATCTTTTTGTAGGCAGTGGTGGAAGAAGGGGCTCCTGATGAGACTGCACTGAGACTTTATTATGGTTAAGGAAGGATCAGCCACTTTGCTTTAGCATATCCTGTGTGAAGGAAGTCTCTTCCTTCTGTTTGCTGAGAACTAGAAGGTAGCCGGTAGCATCCTTTGGAAGGGAATCAGTGGTGTCTCCTTAGAAGATACTTACTTCGTCTTTGAATAAGTCAGTGTGCAGCTGAAGGTGGTAGTTGCTGATTTGACTAGAATCCAGTATACTCTTCAGAAAACGCCAATCAGAGAGTTGGGTTTAACCCTTTTATCATTAATCAGCTCTTGGGTAGGACTTCAGGGACTGGTACCAGTTGTGGGGGTGGCTATAGCCACCATTGGGCTGCATATTCCCTGTTTGGACAGGAGGAGTGGGAACACTGAATTCGTGGGACACCACAAGCTAAAGATAGTTTCTTGGGCTTGGCTGGCCTGGCAAACATCACGTGACTACTTACTGGCCTGCCCTCTGCCTGAGGCCTGTGGACTGATGGACTGTACCACAAGCTGGGTGTTCACCTGCAGCTTCCTTTCTGGAGGGTTTCAAATAGTCTGACTTTCTAAGGCCCACCTCCTCCTGTGTTTTATCTGCAGACCTGGGGACTTAGTGGGAGGGACAGGGTAGAGGAAGGCCTCTGAGAAGTGGCAGCCAAAGCCACAGAGAGCTCATATAAGGTATGGGAGCCAATTGGACATTCATTTTACCCTGTAGAGAAACCTCCTGTTGGGGAGTTGCTTAGGTTTGTAGGGATGGGGCAAAGACAGACTTGTCCGTCACTAGGTTTTGACTTGACTCTACCCAGGCTGTCTTGGGAAGGAGAGGCACAGGTTTGCCTTTACTGCCTTTCCATAGTCAGAGGTCTGGGCTGGGGTAAGACAGAACCCTATGCTCTGGTCCAAGATTTGGCTGTGGAGCCTTTCTGGGGCAAAGTCTGTGGTGGAAGACCTGGGGGAGACTAGGCACTCAAGGCCAGCACCATTTGACCATCGTGGCCCCTAGCTTCTTTCCCACTGTTTCCTGGTGGTGAAGGCAAAACCTTTAAAATCAGAACACACACTCCAGATCTTGTCCTGCTGCCTTGAGAACTCTGACCTTGGCAAACACTTCTAGCATATGTCTTGATTTTCTTGATAATGGGATCAGTGAAAGGAACTAACTCATTTGACTTTAAGGATTATGAGATACATGTCATGCTTAACTGTAGCCAGGCTCATAAAGACCTCACACCCTGCTTGGGATGAGGTTTTACTTTAGCCTTTTCTCTTATACCCACATAGACTATCAGCTTTTAGTGTAGCTAAGGAAGGTGGTGTTGCCAGGAGGGCTGGCAGTGCTTTCACAATCATGAATCTGATAGAATTGGTGCCTAGCCTCAGGGCCTCTGAGAGCCAATAATGTCTAGGCTGCTTGTTCTAGTTTTGTTTGTTTGTTTTGTTGTTGTCGCCCAATCCCCAAAAGAAGTTTCAAACTAAAGGCCAAAGGTTTACTAGATCTCTTAAGAGTCTAGTGAGGCCAGGCCCAGAGCTCGTCATTGTCCTTTCTGCTGTGAGAGCAGCCTGGTCTCTGCACTCACTCATCAGGAAGGAACCCTGTTGTCCAGAGAGGTCATTAGGTAGTTAACACGTACTGGGGTAGCTAACAGGTGCTGTCCTGAGAGTGCCTAGGGCATTGATTTTGGTGGTGGTGGGTAGAGGCAAGGCTGGGGTCAGGGGTGGGGATGTAACTGCCTGGTTTGTGAATCTTTCGCAGCCAAGCCTGGCAGTCCTGCTAAACTCAGCTTATAAGACACTGGTCTTTATTACTAGCATTGGGTAAATCTGAGACCTCCCATTTTGGTCCCATTCTGGCTGGCCACCCACTCTTTCCCATAGACTTAATTAACTAGCCCAGCCCAGCCCAGCCCTCCTTAAGCACTGAACCATGATTTCAATCCACCCTTTTTTCCCCTACTCACTCTCTGTGCCATGGCCTGATATGGTTGGATTACTCCATATCTTCTTCACCAAAAACCTTAAGTACTTTCTGGGTGGTTGAACCAAGCCCTCAATGCAACTAACTCAGGAGGCTTCCAGCCCCTGTGGGTAGTCTTTGTTACAAAAAAGCTATTAGCAGCCTTAGTTAGATCTTTCTAGAACTGCACAGTACAGAAAAAGAATTAGTAGCCTTTGTACCAGGTGTTTATGGGTTTAGATCCCTCACTGGATTGAAGGGAGTCCCAGAGGCCTGGGTTTTCTTCCTCTTCCTGAGTGGAAAATTGAATTCTAGAACTGGAATGGAAGGAGCCCTAGGCCTTTCTTCCTCTTTAGCAAAGCAGAGCTTTATGCCGAAGCTGTGGTGGAATGGACCAGGTTCAGTAGTCAGTAGTAAATTTCCCCATATTTTCCTATTTAAACTATAGAACTCTGAAGGTTTTCTTCCTTCCTGGGGAGGGGAGGATGTGGGTGCCTCCTTGCTTTGGAAACAGACAGGTTTGAGGGGTAGGGGGCTTCTGATTTGTATTTTGAGGTGGGAATTGAAGCTGACAGTTTTAGAGACCTGGAATGGTGATCTTCCTGTGGAGAGATGGCTTGGTGATCTTTTTCACTTCTGAGATTGAGGGTTATTGGTAGATACTGATTGCTTGGGATGTTCAAATTGTAACATTTAACATTTGTTGAGCACCTTTACTGTGTGCTAGGCATTCTGGGCTTTGTTTACTTAAAATCAGTGAGCCTCTGACATCAGTATTCTCTCCTTTCTTACAGGTCTAGACAAGGAATTCATTCCATGTGCTTTTAATAGTACCATCTGTCTTTCCTACGTATTTGAGTAAAGGGCTGTACACTGAAAAGTGGAGATTCACAGACATAACTTTGATATGCCCTACACAGTAAGGGACTTTCCCCCTGAAGCCCACCCTGCCATAGCTCCTGCTAATGCCTTGCGGCACCAACCACTGTCTTTTGCTCCTTTTTTTCCTCTGAAATAATGGACTCTTGTGTTCTCCACTCAGAAAAACAATCTTAATAGAGTGAAAAAGAGTTTGCTATGTAGATAGCTTCAGGAAAAAGTTCAGGTGCCCCCTTCCAAAAGTAGACTGTCTTTCAGAGGAATGTTGGTGTACTTTCTTTTTGCTTTGTTTAGGTTTTTTTACTTTAATGTGCTTTCTATTAAATATTTTAATCATTTTTGTTTTGTTTCTTTTATTCAAGACAGGGTTTTTAACAGCCCTGGCTGCCCTGGAACTCACTTTGGTGACCAGGCTGGCCTTGAACTCACAGAGATCGGATTCCCCTGCTGCCAGAGTGCTGGGATTAAAGGCATGTGCCACTATGCCTATCTTAATCCTTATTTTTTATTTTACTTTTATGAATGTTTTGCCTATATGAATTTCTGTGCACCATCATATGTTCCGTGTCCATGGAAACCAGAAGAAGGCATTGGATAGCCTGGAGTTAGAGACAGTTAGGTGTTTGTTTTTTGAGCCTCTGTGTGGGTGTTGAGAATTGAACTTGGGTCCTGGAAGAGCAACCAGTGCTCTTAATCACTGAGTCATCTCTCTAACCCTTTTATTTCTTCATTTGTGTGTGCATAGCACACATGTCGAGGTTAGTTGCAGGAATCAGTTCTATTCTTCAATCATATGAGTATACCTTTAATCCCAGCACCCAGGAGGCAGACAGGTGGATGTCTGAGTTCAAGGCCAGTTTTGGCCCAGGGCTGCATAGAAAAACCTAAAAAACAAAAACATGGGTTTTGGAGCTTGAACTGAGGTGTCAGGTATGGTAGTGAGCACCTTTACCCACTCAGCCTGTGTGTGTGCGTGTGTGTGTGTGTGTGTGTGTGTGTGTGTCTGTCTGTCTCTCTCACACACACACACACACGGGGGGGGGGGGGAACCTCAGTCTTTGGCTGGACCTGGTCCTCTGAGACAGAAGGTAATTTCATCCTCTTCTAGGTACCTGGTAGCCTCTAATTTTCATGGAGGAGGAAGCCATCCTAGAGCCTGGGCCTGCCATTTCTTTGTCATACTGACCCTATAAGTCCAGACTGGGGTGTCTGATTGGAAAAAAGAGAAGGGCCCTAAATTACAGTAAGAAGGGACAGTTAGGAGAGACTTAGGCCAGTGAAAAGGGACCTTTTCCTATTGCCAGTGGATGTTTGGGAACCCATGGAATTTCTTGCAAGATCACAAAGCCTTCTAGTTCCTAGCTATTTCTAGAAAATCCTTTCCATGTACAGCTGGAGTCCCCTGTGTGCAAACAGTGGGGTTAGAACTGTTTTCTTATATAAGTGACGGTGTTTCCTGAGCTTGGCTTGAGTGAGTGGTGGCAGGTGCAGGTTTTAGAAGGCAAGTTTAGAGGGCTGACTTAGTGTGGTGCAGGATGGACATTAGGGTCCTGCTGCCTTGGAGGCAGTCTGAGGCTCTAGCAAGGAGCAGGGGGACACCATAGTTCCTCTTGGTAGAGAGCCCTCTGGGATAGAACTTTCTAACGAACTCTACATAGAACTGATAAAAGACTGTTCTGTGTGACCCACACAGGCCACTTTTCTCTCCAGGTGGATGCTCAGATAGGAATGAGCAGGCTGCTCTAGGCTTTCTCTCTGTATTGGAAACAGAACTTGCAGTCCATGAGCATGCTCTGCTGAGATCTCAGGGTGATCCCAGTCCGTACTGTTCAGTTTTGAGAGTTTTTATAAGAAATAAGCTGGCCAGTGGGGTATACATTTGGAATTCCAGCACTTGGTAGGCTGTTGCATGGGAATTGCTGGAACTTTGAGGCTGCTTTGGGCTATACTATCCTTGATTTATTTATTTATTTATTTATTTATTTATTTATTTATTTGGGGTGGGGTTGGGGGTGAGGAGCACTGCGCCATGCCTATGGAAATCAGAGGACAGCTTGTGAGTGTTGATTCTCTATTTCCTGGTGAGGTATATTTACCCAGACCAAGAAACTTGAAAAGACCAGTGTCTGGAAACTTTTACCCTCTTTTCAGAGATGATTTTCAGTATACCTCACTTCCAGTCCTTGTACGTGGAGTTCCTGTCACAAACTTTGTCACTAGCCCTGGGGCTTGCTTTCTTGCTAGCATGTACCAATGCTGTTGAGCACATGAAGAAATGAGTCCAGTTATAGCTCAGGTGGGCACCACCCTGGCCCTGGGCTGAAGAAGATATTTTTATTTTTTGTAAGCTGGTCTCTATCCCTGGCTATCCTGGAACTTGCTTTGTAGATTAGGCTGCCCTCAAATTTCCAGAGATCCTTTGTCTCTGCAACCTGAGTGCTGGCATTAATGGCATATACCACCACACCTGGCTCAGGTGAAGATCTTTAGACCAGTCAGGGGACTACTAGATATTAGGTGGTCAACCTGGGGTCAAAGGTAGTGGTTTTCTTGCAACTGAGACTTTCTGGTTTTCTGCTGCTCAGCACTGGAGGGTGCTGTAGGCTGGGCTCAACAACTCTAACTATCAGAAGGCATATGTTTACCATTAGGGGGCAGTGGCTCCAGTAACAGGCCAGAAGCCAGGAATGCATTGGCTTCACAGTTAGGAGTTGGGCAAGGACACTTTCTTCTCATTAAAGGACATGGTCTGATGAAAAACCTTCTTGTGAGGCTAGCCAGGCAGATTTTTGTGCTTGGAGACTGGGGCAGTTCCTGGCATGACAGGAGGGAAGTAAGTGCTAAAGTAGGTGAGCAGACTCTCAGGATGGATTTCTTCTGTGGATTGCTAGAGAAGGGAGAGAAAGACACCCTTGGTTTTTAGAACCTTATCTGGCAGCAAACTAACCAGAGCTACTTCTTGTAGAAAAGACTTGCAAGCTGTGTTCCTTAAAAGCCATCTTCATCTCTGTAGAAAAGTTAAATATATACCCCATGGATGCATGATTGTGTACACGCTCCTCTGTTCTATAGAAAACAGGTGAAGTCGTCTTCCATTGTGTCCATCTTCACATAACCAAAGACCGTTATATTCTAATGGCTATTGTGAAAGTGAATGGATTTAAATTTGGTGGATCTCAATACTGTTGGAGTCTGTCTCACTTGTATTATTGGAGTTAAATTTAAAAGATGAAACTGGCCAGGTATGGCGGCATGCTTGGAAGGCAAAGTATGTGTTGGGGGGATCTCTGTGAGTTCAGCAGTCTGATCTGCATGACAAGTTCCAAGCCAGTCAGGGCTGCACTATGAGATGCTGTCCAAAAAGATGGAACTTTAGAGCCAAATTGGAGTATACCTTTTCTTTGGGAACAGAGAAAGTAGTTCTTGCTTCAACTACATACATGTCAGCAAGGACAAAGGAAGCCTTGGTATGGCCCTGGACTTGTCCATTTACATATCTTTAGCTTCCTTTTCTTTGGGCTTGCATAAGTATTTAGAAGACTCGATTTCCTTTCATTATAGATTTGGAGCCCTGAGTTACAGTATAGATTTGGTTATGGGCCTTGAGCCACAGTTGTTATCTCATTAAAAATACAAACTTAGGCTCTCTCAGGGTTTTCCCTCTTCAGAGTTGGGCACCTTGGTGGCTGTGCTGTCAGCTCATATTGTTACCCTTTCTGCTATGCCTCATTTGGGAACCTGTAGGTGCATTTTGGGGTGGGCATGGTAGTGACATAGGCTCTGAACAGCTGATTCTTTCTCTTTGTTCCCACAGAACCTTCTGCTCCAGCCAAGGTGGTGAGGGCAGCTGCTCCTAAACAGCGTAAGGGCAGCAAGGTAAGGCTCAGAGGAAGTGTCTCCTGTGGGTGATTCTTGTTCTAGTAAGCACTTTTGGTCCTTCTCTAAAGAGCATGGAAGCCTTTTATGGGTGCAGTGCATGATGTCTTCAGTGTACACACTGATGTGGCCCCAATCTCTAAAAGGAACTAGAGCTTGGGTATGGAGCAAAATGGCAAGCAAAGTTACCTGGGGCTTCATAGACTATACCTTGCAGGTTGGTGACTTTGGAGATGCAATCAACTGGCCTACACCTGGAGAGATAGCCCACAAAAGTGTGCAGGTGAGTGTGAGGAGGGGTTGGCAGGTTCAGGTACTCTTTCTTTATACAAACTCAGTTGGGTTTTGTCCAAGAGCAATAAGCCTCACCTTTCTTGATATTTTTTTTTTTTTTTTGAAAAGGAGTAGTTGGTGGGCACAACAGTATACTTCCTTTTTTTTTTAAGGAATTTATTTATTTATTTATTTATTTATTTATTTATTTATTTATTTATTTCATATGAGTACACCACCATTGCTCTCTTCAGATATACCAGAAGAAAGCACCAGACCCCATTACAGATGGTTGTGAGCCACCAAGTGATTGCTGGGAATTGAACTCAGGGCCTCTGGAAGAGCAGTCAGTGAGTGCTCTTAACTGCTGAGGCATCTCTCCCGCTCTCGGCTACTGTTAAAGAAGGATGACTACACTCAGTCCAAGAGTTGAAGGCCACCCTGTATAACATAGGACACCAACCCCCTTCAATTCTGAACAAGTAAATGAAGACTAGTTATATAAGATGGACGGCAATAAAATAATTAGGAATTACCATCATGTGAGCCTTTGCCTGGTTTCAGTGGTGCCAGGCACTGTTCTTTTTTGCCTTCTAGTGGTGGCTCCGTGGGTTTAGGAAACAGCTGTGTTACAGTTTTTGAAAGCCCATATTTTTCCATTTCTGTGTCAAGTTTTTCTATAAGTAGAAAAAAGAAGTCTCAGTTGAGGCACTGACTCCAGTTTGGGGAAGTGTATTTATTTAGCTCCCCTAGACCCTAGACTCTTGGTCAGTTCTGTTCCTCTCAGCTCTTTTGTTCTGAGCTCGTGACTACCTCAGTAGGTCCCTTATGGTAAGTCTTGTAGTGGTATGAAAGCTAGGCCTTAGGGGATATGGAGATATATATATATATATCTCCTGTCTTCATACCTTGCCAGTGACCACATGTGTCCTTGCCTCTTGTAGCCACAGTCCCACAAGCCTCAGCCTGCCCGTAAGCTGCCACCCAAGAAGGACATGAAGGAGCAGGAGAAAGGAGATGGAAGTGATAGTAAGGAGAGCCCAAAAACAAAGTCGGATGAATCAGGGGAGGAAAAGAATGGGGATGAGGACTGCCAGCGAGGCGGGCAGAAGAAGAAAGGTAAGTGGCAGGACCTGGGAGGTGTGCCTTTCAGAAGTTTGAAATGACATAAGTCTGAGCTGCTGGAGGATCTATAGGCCAGGAGGTGACTGACTGCTTGGAGCACCTGTGTGCTCAGCCTTAGTGCATCTTCTCTTAAACAGGTTTTTAAATTGCTCTGAGAGTTTCTAAAGCCTGCTGAAATGATATAGGCTTGCCTGCTTTGTCTCATCGACCTGTTCTGTGTCTGCAGGCCAGGCTAGAGGTGGCAGCTCTTAGCTCATTCAGTACAGCAGCCTTTCTCCATCCAAAATAGCTCTCTGGTTCCTGCTTTCTCCACCTAGAATGGCCCCACAAAGTTGTCCCAGGCAGTGGTGTGGCACATGTATGGAGGGAGCCTGGAAAGTTCACTTTTATTCAGGGCTCCAGAAAGTGATGCTGGCCTCTTTACTGTAGAGATTTACACATCAAGAAAGAGGACTTTGGAAAGGGTGTGCCTGTGGCTACCAGATGGGTAGTTGAGCCAGAATTTTTGGGGAAGAAAAAGCCATGTGTGAGGGGCCTGCCATGCCTCTCTGACATGCTTATGCCGTCCCTCAGGGAACAAACACAAGTGGGTTCCGTTGCAAATAGACATGAAGCCTGAAGTACCCAGAGAGAAATTGGCCTCACGTCCTACTCGCCCACAGGAACCAAGACATACACCTGCTATCCGAGGGGAGATTAAAGGTGTGTATGCACTGTCTGATGTGGAGGGTCTGGATAAGGAGGATACTCTCAGGGTTTACTTTGCGTTCCTTCTCACCATAGGATCTGAATCTGCCACCTACATGCCTGTATCTGTGGCCCCACCTACCCCAGCCTGGCAACCAGAGACCAAACCGGAGCCTGCCTGGCACGACCAGGATGAGACATCGAGTGTGAAGAGTGATGGGGCTGGTGGGGCGCGGGCTTCCTTCCGTGGCCGTGGACGGGGGCGTGGTCGTGGACGGGGCCGTGGACGGGGTGGCACTCGAAGTACGTGAGGCCCCTTTGGGCTCCGGGATGTCCAAGGGAGTGCGGCATGGGTAGTAGGCGAGATTCTTCTCTCTCTCTAATGATGTTCATGTCTCCTGTAGCCCACTTTGACTACCAGTTTGGCTACCGAAAGTTTGATGGTACAGAGGGGCCCCGTACCCCCAAGTACATGAACAACATCACTTACTACTTTGACAATGTCAGCAGCACTGAGATTTACAGTGTGGACCAGGAGCTGCTCAAGGATTATATCAAGCGCCAGATGTGAGTGTGCAAGCTTTTCTGGGGCCATGCTGGAATGGGGCCCAGAGCAGGGTCTAATGCATGACCATTATAGTAGCCCTATTGAAGCTGTGAAAGATGGCTTTCTCTACTTTCACAGAATTCTGTTCATTACAGACTAAAACCACATTTACGTTAAAGAAAGTAGAGACTACCACTAATAGGCAAGCAGCCTGGCTCCCTTCTGTCGGCAGCCTGGTGAATACTGTCAAGTATCTCCTTTAGCCATCACTGTAGCCAGGCTCTTGCCAAGTGTTTGTAGGCTTTGTTCTTATCCCATCCTATAACTTTTTCATGCCAGACTTAAATGAGCTGGATCACCTGTCACTGTTTTATAGGGGAACAAGCAGGCCAGTAACTTATCCAAAGTCACGGCTACTAAGTAACAAAGCACAGAGTTAAAGCTGTTTTTCTCTGTTATATTTTGCTCTTATTCATACTAAAGTGCTGGCTCACAGACCAGAGGAGAACCCATACAAGGAAGCAGGTAGTGTAGTTAGAGGGTTAGTGTTTTAGGAGCAGAATAGTGTTGGAACTAAGTTCCAAAAGGAGGATTAGTTTGTTGGGCTCACCTGTGATAGCTGAAAGATAGGGTGATTTGACTCAAAATAGCAGTACATCTTCTTTTTTTTTTAAAGCCTTTAAGCCAGTGGTTTTCAAACTTTCTAATGCTGCGACTCTTTAATACAGTTATTCTTGTTGCTACTTTATAAATGTAGTTTTGCTACTGTTATGAATCATAATGTAAATACTTATGTTCTGGTGGTCTTCGGTGACCCCTGTGAAAGGGTCGGGGACACACACACACACACACACACACACACCCTAGGGAGTCACAACCCACAGGTTGAAAAACAGCTGCCTTAAGCTGTACGGCAGAAGAGTGAGGTCAGGGAAGTGAGGTTGCCGGGGTGGATAGGGAGCAGGGAAGGCCCATAGCCCCTCAGTGATACCCTTTTCCCCCTACTTAGAGAATACTACTTCAGCGTGGACAATTTAGAGCGAGACTTCTTCCTGAGACGGAAAATGGATGCTGATGGCTTCCTTCCCATCACCCTTATTGCTTCCTTTCACCGCGTACAGGCCCTAACCACTGACATTTCACTCATCTTTGCGGTATGTCTCTTCCTGGGGGTGATGGTGGGAAAATAAGGTCCTCACTGTGAGTCCTGAGTTGATGGGCTAAACCCTGACAAAGTTCCCACTTACTGCATCTGCGGAGTTGCAAGGTGCCACCATGTTACAGCGAGCACCTTACCAGCTTCATCAAGTGTCAGCTACAGCCGGCCTGCCTGTGTACCCTTCATATGCTTTTCCTCATGCCTCTAGGTCTTCCTAGAAAATCTAGCATTTCAGTAGCCACAGTATCATTATCACTTCTACAAATAGAGCAGGTCTGTAACATCACCAGATATCCAGTTTCAGATTCTCCCCAATTGCTGCCAAACATTGTTAAAAATGGTTTGTAAAAATTAGATCTATGTGTTGTCTTATATTTTCAGCTACTCTTTTTGTTTGTTTGTTTTTTGTTTGTTTGTTTGTTTTGTTTTGTTTTTTGTTTTTGGAGACAGGGTTTCTTTGTGTAGTCCTGGCTGTCCTGGAACTCACTCTGTAGACCAGGCTGGCCTCGAACTCAGAAATCCGCCTGCCTCTGCCTCCCAAGTGCTGGGATTAAAGGTGTGTGCCACCACCGCCCGGCTCCATCTACTCTTTTCTTCTTCCTTGCTATTTATTTGTAGGATAGACTAAGTCATGTATCCTATACATGCCTGCATGTCTCACGGGACAGAGGTATATACATCTCACATGTCTTGAGTTTGGATAACTTAAAGGCATGATGAGATTCAGGTGTTTGTAAATGGCTTTCGTCTTCTTTTGGGTAGCATATGGCATCTATATCTCAAGGTAAAAACTACTGCTATTATTACAGGAAGAATTTTCTTAGGGCTTGCAAAATAGCAGTTCTCTCATCCTTTTAGTCAGTCTTTGCTTAACTTTTAAGGAGAGTTTGAGGAGACACTTGCTTTTCAGTTGTTTAGTTACCAAGAGGGTAGAATGGTAAGGACAGGTGTATGGGTTTGACCCTGTTCACTCTGTGAACAGTTTATTGTACTCTGAGGTGGTACCCCATATCCTTCGAAGGTAACTGGTCGGATTTCAAGACTTTTTCTTTAGCCGTGTATGTTGTAAGCAATATAGATTGCCCTGTATCTTTTCTCATTTCATTATTAGATTACACTTTGCTTTGCACCCTGCTCCAGGTAGGTTGCTTTTAAAGAAACATTAATTCCTCTCATGAGGAACTGGTTTGCTATTCCTACTTGGTTGGTTGTTGTTTCTAAGTTAAGTAAAAGATAATAGGAGATGACAATTTTCCTTTTTTTAGAGACATAGTCTCACTATGAAGCCCTAGTTGTTCTGGAACTTGCTATGTAGATCAGGTTGGCCCAGAATACTTAGAATCCCACCCACTTGTTTCTGCCTCCCAAACGCTGGATTAAGGGGGTGTGCCACCATGCCCGGCTTCCTTTTTTTTTTAATCCCATGTCTCAAATTGCCAATCCACAGTATGTACATACTGCTTCTATAATTATTAATTCACCAGCACTGCAGACTGACTTTTATTTTCTTTTTGGTAATTTACATAGTCAGGTGAATGTCACTCCAAGTCATAAAAATATTTTTTTTGTGGTGCTATGCCTTTAGCTTGGTATGTATTAGTTTTATTTTGGACTCAAGTTTGGTGATTCTGTCAGTCATCATAATTCTTAATTTTTAAAAAAGTTAAGTAGAGCAAATACATGGTTTCAAAGTCTCTACATGATATATAAGTATTAAAACTGACATTTTTAGAGGGGGGAGCACCCTCTCAGAGGCTAAGGGGAGGTGGGAAAGGGAGGCAACATTTGGGATGTAAATAAACAAATAATTTTAAAAGTCTGTCCTTTTCACCTCTTCTGGATTCACCTCAGATAGTCTGCAGCCTTTTTAAAAATTTATTTATTTG
This sequence comes from Grammomys surdaster, assembly GCF_004785775.1. Classification (NCBI taxonomy): domain Eukaryota; kingdom Metazoa; phylum Chordata; class Mammalia; order Rodentia; family Muridae; genus Grammomys; species Grammomys surdaster. Next base: position 144,081 of record NW_021605216.1, on the reverse strand, counting down.
CATACACACTTTGTTTGTTTGTTTGTTTGTTTGTTTGTTTGAGACAGGAATTTTCTATGTAGTCCTGGCTCTCCTGGAACTAGCTCTGTAGACCAGACTGGCCTTGAAATCACATGTATCCCTCTGCCTCCTGTGTACTGGGATTATAGGTATATTGGTTCTCCATTGACCTATATTCATCTCCTTTTTTTTTGCTAAATACAATGATATGCCACACCGGTATTTTACCACTTTTGTTGTTTCATTTTAAGTATCTGAGAACTAGCTGCAAAGAGATGTAAAAAAGACACATGCTTCCATTCTTTTTTAAAGTTGAACAGTACACCGCCCATGGTGTTTCAACTATTTAGATAGAATTGGAGTTGTTTTCAGGTCCTTACAAGTTAGGAGGTGGGGGTGGGGGAGAGGGAGAGGGAAGCAGGGTTGTCTGTATGTATGTCTGTAAACTATATGTATGCAGTTCCTATAGAGGCCAGAAGAGGGCAATGAAATTTCCCTTGGGACTAGAGTTACAGATGGTGTGTATGGCCATGTGGGTTCTGTAAATGGAACCTGAATCTTCTGGAAGAGCAGCCAGCTCTCTAAACTGCTTCCAGTTTTTACTAATATGCCAACAACATATGTCCATAACAGATGGCCTTGTGTATTTAGTTTTCTGTCTTTGGCAAAGATTTCTAGAAGGTAGGGTGGCTGATCCAAAGGTGAAACTGCATAACCCTTTCTAGATGTAAATCTTCTGCACTCCCACCTGCAGTATCTCTGTTCCTCTTCTTGTGGCCATAATGACAGGGTTATAACATGTTGAGCTTTCCCTTTTCTTCTTTCTCTCAAAAGATTTCAGAGCTTACATAGAAAATCTTTAAGCTGGGTGTGATGGTGTGTCTGTTTATTTCCAGTTCTTGAGAAGCAAAAGTTGGCAGATCTCTTGAGTCTGATGCCATATTGGTCTACAGAGTGAGCTCCAGGACAGGCAGGGATACACAGAGAAACCCTGTCTCAAAAACAAAAACAAAAAAAAGTACACTGTAGCTTTTTTTCAGACACATAACAGAAAAGCACATCAGACCCCATTATACATGGTTGTGAGCCACCATGTGGTTGCTGGGAATTGAACTCAGGATCTCTGGAAGAGCAGTCAGTTCTCTTAACCGCTGAACCATCTCTCCAACCCCTAGCTGTGACTTTTTTTTTTTTTAGGGGGGGGGGTTCCAGACAGGGTTTCTCTGTGTAGCCCTGGCTGTCCTGGAACTCACTCTGTAGACCAGGCTAGCCTCGAACTCTTGAACTCAGAAATCCGCCTGCCTCTGAAGTTCAAGTCAAAAGGGCTGTTTTTTTCACCCTGGCCTATACCTTATACCTGTGTTATGGTTTTAAATTGCCAGAATGATGGCAGATTCTTTTCCTATTAAAGTTACTGTCACTGAACAACCGTTTGCCTAAATCTTGGGCATTTTTATGTAAATGTTCTCTAGATGTCTGGAAGTTGACTTGCAAGCTTATCAAATGATTTTGGTTTTCATGGTTTTTATGTTCCTTTCAAGGAAGATGTGACCAGATATTTACTACTATTGTTGGTCTCCAGGTGCTTGGGGACCTGATTGTCTCCAGATCCCTGGCTGCTCTAAGTGGTCCTCTTCATTTCTTTTCCTCCTCCTCCTCCTCTGCAGGCTTTAAAAGACAGCAAGGTGGTAGAGATGGTTGAGGAGAAAGTCCGCAGGAGGGAAGAACCTGAAAAGTGGCCACTGCCTGGGACCCCAATAGTGGATTATTCACAAACCGATTTTTCTCAGCTTCTCAACTGCCCAGAGTTTGTTCCCCGCCAGCTCTACCAGAAGGAGACAGGTAGGTGCCCCAGTGGTAGCTGAATGTCTTACCCTCCAGTATGCAGTCACCACATGACTGCCCTGGAGAGGACTAGGATGATGAGTCCCCACGTTTTTCTTCCTTCAGAGTCAGCACCTGGCTCTCCCCGTGCAGTCACCCCAGTGCCAACCAAAACAGAGGAGGTCAGCAACCTGAAGACCCTTCCCAAGGGCCTGTCTGCCAGCCTCCCAGATCTGGATTCTGAGAGCTGGATTGAAGTGAAGAAAAGGCCTCGGCCCTCACCAGCACGCCCCAAGGTAGGTGAGGCCTGGCTTAGTCCTGAGGGTCTAAGCTGAAAACCTAGGTGGTCCTGGGTTTTCTGGTGTAGGAATACTGACATAATCTTGTTTGTGTTCTTTGGGAACCATTCTCAGGATACCTAACTCAGTTCATGTGTGGCTTTTTCACAGGATAAGGCCGTGAGGCTATGGCCTTGGATCCTTGGTTTGTAGCTGTTTGATTTTTTTTTTCCAGGTCTTTCCCTACACTTTGTCTTTGGACTTGGGGCCCTTAGAAGAGGCAGTGGGGAAGGGTGGAGGGGTGCAAGTTTCCTGTAATGGTAGCTGGTGACTTTGGGAAGTTGGTGATTATAGCAAGGTGTCAGTTTCAGTCTCAAGATGAAGAAAGAGAATCAAACTACCCTAGAGAGTGGAAAAGAGTATGTGTGTTGCCTACTGATAGGATCACTACTCTTGAGGTTCCTTAACCTCAAAGTACAGTCACTGGCTCCATTCTGGGCACCACATTAAATTCTTCTACCCCTGTAGCCTCATCTTCTTCTTCAGAGACTCTGGTCTGGGCCTTGTAAAGCAGCCTCAGTGCTTGTATTCTGTATAATTCTGTGCTTTTATATATGTTTTGCCACTATGACTGGCTCTCCCATCTCCTTTCCTTCCTATGTCTGCTCATTCCCAGAATACGTTCCTTTTTTTTTTTTTTTTAAGGTTTTTCAAGACAGGGTTTCTCTGTATAGCCCTGTCTGTCCTGGAACACACTCTGTAGACCAGGCTGGCCTCGAACTCAGAAATCCACCTTTCTCTGCCTCCCAAGTGCTGGGATTAAAGGCGTGCGCCACCACCGCCCGGCTCAATACTCATTCTTTATCCTTTAAAAACAGTCAATTGTGAGAGAAAGATTTTGAGTGAGCAAGCACCTTACAAGTTCCAGGCATGCAATTGCACAAGCTCTGAAAAGATAGGAGGTAGCCAGGGGTAGCCCCATTCCTCCTGTATGGTCTGTCTTGAACCTTAAAGGAAATGGTTTGATGTTTCTGTAGGCTATGACTGGTCCATTAGAGAATTGCCTCTTGGATGTATACTCTGTGGGACACATACTTCTCCTGGCATCAGGCTCATTTGGTGTGTCACCACTGAAATGTTTCAAAAACAATGAGATGCTGTTGGAACATGCTGTCCTTTTTGCCTAGCCCACTCTGCTTTTGCCTTTATCTTTTAGTGGCCTGTTCTAGGAAGTTTTTCCTAATCACACCCAACTTCAGTAAGCTCACCATTCTTTTTGTGTGCTCCCTAGACCTATTTAGAGCCTTTGCTAAACCACACTACAGATGGCTGCTATTCACTTTCTCCTACTGAGCTGTAAAATTCCTTAAGAATTGGGTCTGAGCCGGGAGGCAGTGGCGCACACCTTTAAATCCTAGCACTTGGGAGGCAGAGACAGGCGGATTTCTGAGTTTGAGGCCAGCCAGGGCTACACAGAGAAACCCTGTCTAGAAAAACAAACAAACAAACAAAAAAAAATTGGGTCTGGTCTTGCTCATTCAGGCTTTCACACAGAGCCTGATACTGTTGTTGGATAGGTGCTCACTCATCAGATTGGTGAGTGTCTACTGTGGCTGGGATCCAGCCTAAGTACTAAAGGTACTGAAGCAATGCTGCTGGCCTCAGATTTTCTGAATGCCAAGTTTGTTGAGTAGTCAGATTATGAATGGTTCAGCTGAGTTGTGCTTTGTGCCTGCCCTCCAATAGCCAGTATGTGAGCTGTGAAGATAAACAGAAACTGTTGTTTGTGAAGGACTGTGTGTGACTGGGAATGAAGGAACTGGACTTCTTTGGGTGATTCTCCATGAAGCTGAGTCCAGAGAGGACATCTGTGATTTGCTGGTGTTGCCAGGGTTACAGTTGTGATGTTTTTGAACTAATAGGCCAGAGAGCCTCTTGCGCAGCTAGAAAGCCTGGTCCAGGGCCTCATGTGTTACTCCCAGGTCATTCACTTTTGGTGTCTGTCCCTGTTTCAGAAGTCAGAGGAGCCCAGGTTCTCCCACCCAACTGCTCTGCCTCAGCAGCTTCCCTCCCAGCAGCTGATGCCTAAGGATCAGGATGAGCAAGAAGAACTAGACTTTCTGTTTGATGAGGAGATGGAGCAGATGGATGGGCGGAAGAATACCTTCACTGCCTGGTCTGATGAGGACTCTGACTATGAAATCGATGACCGGGATGTCAATAAGATCCTCATTGTCACTCAAACACCACCTTACATGCGTCGGCACCCTGGAGGGGACCGCACAGGCAACCACACTTCCCGTGCCAAGATGAGTGCTGAGCTGGCCAAGGTCATTAATGATGGACTCTTCTACTATGAACAAGACCTATGGACTGAGAAGTTTGAGCCTGAGTATTCACAGATCAAGGTGAGACTCAAGCATAGCTTTGAACGAGGGCCTAGGGTTCTTGTAACATGAAGAGGAAGGCTGATTTGCCATGTGACTCTGGGCAGGTACCTCTGTCTATTGCCTTTTGTCTTTATGTATGAAGGAGTGGTTGATGATTGTCACCTTGCCGCTGTGGCAAGAGGAAGTATATATGTACACAGTGTAAACAGCATGTGGGACGACTGACTGTCGTATCTAACTACTCATGTTTGGCTAGACCCTTGTGGAAGATAAAATAAAGATTGGACTATTAATCTTTAGTCTTAAATCAGACACATATAAAAAAGGTCTTAAAATCCCTTCTTAGTGGAAAATGGAGAAAAAAGAGGCACTTACAGAGACTTTCTTGTCAATTTTTGGAGTGGCTATGTTTGGTGCTGGGTGGGCCTAAAGGTGAGCTATTGTAGCAAACAAGCAGCAGTGTAGGACAAGACTCAGGATGGCAGTCTGCAGCAAGTTCCTTGGTGGCTGCTGCCCAACTGGTCCCCTGCCAGGGAAGAGGAGCATGCTCTGCACTGACTGAGATCAGTACCTGGGCTGAGAGATGGTGGTGGAGACTAGAATCCTGTGTGTATGGATGGGGAAGCTATTCTCACCAGTGTCCTGCCAGTCTTGATTCCTGAGCAGCCAGAGCATCTTGCTGACTAACAGCTTCCCACTACCTCACATCTGCAGCAAGAAGTCGAGAACTTCAAGAAAGTGAATATGATTAGTCGGGAGCAATTTGACACTCTGACCCCTGAGCCCCCTGTGGATCCTAACCAGGAGGTTCCTCCTGGGCCACCTCGGTTCCAACAAGGTGAGGGGGTGGGCACCTGCAGCCCAGTGTGGGTGAGAGGTATTAAGCTCTAGCTAGAGATTTCCCTGTACATTGACCCTACTCTGCCTCTGTAGTTCCTACTGATGCCCTGGCCAACAAGCTGTTTGGTGCTCCCGAGCCATCCACCATTGCCCGTTCTTTACCAACCACTGTCCCAGAGTCTCCAAACTACCGAAACGCCAGGACTCCCCGCACACCCCGGACCCCCCAGCTCAAAGATTCTAGTCAGACATCACGGTTTTACCCAGTGGTAAAAGAAGGACGGACCCTAGATGCCAAGGTAAGGGACTTCAGCTGGGTGGAGTCTTGCATACTTTACTGCCTTGTCTGAGCCAACAAAGGGCCAGGGTCCCCTCAGGCAGCATCCTTAGGCTGAGAGCTCATAAAGTAGACTTGAGTATAGGCATGGCCTACAGAGGCTGAAGGAGTGCAGACCAGATGAAAGACCTCAGGCACATCTTCCTGCTTCTCCGCCTCACCTGTGAGATAATTGGGAAATTCGTCAGGTTGGGGGTGTAATAGTAGTATTGCCCCTGTCTAGAGCACAAAGCCTTGTGTTCAACCTCCAGTTGTACCAAAATAAGAAAATGCCTTTGTAAAATGGGATGTACCACTTGCATATTAAGGGTGACTTGATGAACATCAGGTTAGGAGGTGTGTAGATAACGAGTCCTGGTTTCATCTTTACAGATGCCTCGAAAAAGAAAGACAAGGCACAGCTCGAACCCCCCTCTGGAAAGTCATGTGGGCTGGGTGATGGATTCTCGGGAGCACAGGCCCAGGACTGCTTCTATTAGGTACTGTGGCCAGGGCAATCAGGCTGCCTGCGGCACATGACACTCACCAGCTGAGTCTGAATCCATACAGCAATGTGGGAAGCTTAGCCCAAGGCCCGGGAACTGGAAGCTCTTGTTTTTGTTCTTTTTGTTTTATTTTTAGGAAGGGTCTAACTCTACAGCCTTGGCTGACCTGGAGCTTAGTTATGTAGACCAGCCTGGCCAGAGGTTCACCTGCTCACTAGTCTCTCTAGTGCTGAGATTAAAGCATGGGTTACCATACCTGGCTGTTACTAGATTCCCACCATGCCTGGATGTAAAAACATGTTGTCATAGCTACACAGAACCCAGTTTGAGGTTACTTGGGCAGTGAAACTCTGAATTCCTTTCCAAACCTGTCTACTGTCTGCCTAGGAGTAGAGAAACAGTCACTCTGCTGCATAGACCCTGCAGGCCTGGGGTGCTCTGGGGTAGTCGCACCTCTGCCAAGACTGGGTTCCGACTCCAGCACTATAGTTCACTGACTCAACTACTCAGTGTAGGGCCCAGATACTTTCAAATTGTATTTTTGCCAAATCTACTTGAAAATAAGGCACAATTTAGGAGTCAGTCGTTGGTACTCAGCTTCCCACATAGATGGCAGGTACTAGAAAGAGGTAGGATTTGAGAGAGATGCGATTGATTAACACGTGATGATTGATTAAAGACAGTATAATATTGGTTTTTGGTTTTTTTTGTTTGTTTGTTTGTTTTGTTTTTGGCAGTGATAGATCTCTGCCACCCCTGGACCAGTGGCCCAGGTCCTGTGAGCCTCAGTGACCTCAGAACTCTCCAAAGTTGTCACTGCACAGCTAGCAGGTGGCTATAGGTTAGGGCCAGTGCAGTACAAGACTGCACCCTGTCTGGTGGGTCAGAGGAACTTCTCCTAGCCCTAGAGTGGGGCTGAGTGGGAAATTTGTGACTCCTTACACCATCACTCTTCTGGCTTCCATAGCTCCAGTCCTTCAGAGGGAACACCTGCAGTTGGCAGCTATGGCTGTACCCCTCAGTCACTGCCCAAGTTCCAGCATCCTTCCCATGAGCTGCTCAAGGAAAATGGCTTCACACAACATGTCTACCACAAGTATCGGAGGCGCTGCCTTAATGGTAAGTGCTAGCTCATTTGTAAGCTTGTAAGTACCTTGGTCATTGCTTAGGGACCCACCCATCATCCCAGAGTATAAAGACTGGAGGGTGCAGTATGGGCAGCAGTTGACTTCTTCTTGACCTTGGTTCTCACAGCTGTAGTCACAACATTCTGGAAACTGGGTAGGAGAGTCTTAAGTTGCAGTTTCTATAATGAAGTTCAAACTTAGGATGTTGGACTTAGGTGAGATGGTTTTTAAATACAGGAAGCTAAGGGATTATAGTGCCCAGCCTTCTGTCCTTTATATACCATGAGTATAAGAAAGACCAATTTTTGCTAATTTCTCACAAGATTGCTGGGTTAGCTGTTGCCAGAATAAGCATGTATCGCAGGCATTTTCAGAGTTGAGCAGAGCTTTTTAGGTAAAAGATTTGGGTCCAGATTAGCCCATGGTGGCTCTGGAATCTAAACAATTTTTCTTTTAAAGAGGTTATAGGAAGAGCAGAATCTGTAACAAATTCTGTGTCACCAATAAAACCTGAGTGCTTATCTCTGCCTCTTTGTAGCAAATGGGTTACTGGCCTTATTCTGGAAGATAGTATGTAGCCTTAGGGTAGAGTATCTAGTCACACAAGATGTCTTAAAGGCATAGGGCTTCAGGTAGGTTGTTGTGAGGACATGCAGGTCATTCAGTCTGTTACTACTTAGTAGCCTGGTACCTGCCTCAGGATTTCCTTACTCTGGGAGGGAGGGAGAAAGGGAGAGAGTGGGTGGGTAAGAGTGTAACATAATCAGTACAAAACTTGAACAGTGTTGGTAGCCTCTGGAAGAAGTTGGAGTTGTCTGTTGTGATGACACTGTGTTATGTCTCTGTCTTAATAACGTTTCTATTACTGTGAGAAGACACTGTGATCAAAGTGACTTACAGAAAGAAGAGTTTACTGGGGGCTTGTGGTTTCAGAAGATGAATCCATGACCATGGCAGGAAGCATGGTGGCAGATACAACACTGGAGCAGTAGCTAAGAGCTCACATGCTTATCAGCAGGTAGAAGGTAGAAAGGGAGCGTGCTTTCCTAGTGACACCCTTCTTCCAACAGGGCACACTTCCTAATCCTTCCCAAACAGTTCCACTAACTGGAGACCCAAGTATTCAAACAGAGAACGGTATAGAGGTCATTGTCATTCAAACCTCCAGAGTCCCTAACTTGAGTTAGGCCTTTGTTTTCTTCTGCACATGCTCCCAGACTTGCTTTCTCCTTACACAAGGCCATCCTGGTTCTGCTCTGCTTTGTTTGCGTTGCTCATGGTGTTTGTTCAGATCCTCTTTAGTTGGTTTGTTGTCAGATCACTCTATAGTAGGAATTGGGGTGGGGGGATTCTTTTTAAGTTTCTTTTGAGTCAGGATTTAAATACATTCTTGAGGCAGGGTCTCACTTGAATCTGGAGCTCACAGATTTAACTATCCCAGCTGGCTGGTAAGATCCAGGGACCTGCCTGTACATGTCATTTAGGCTAGCCTTTAACTTTGTTAGTCAGGGCTGGGATGATAGCTCAGTGGTTCAGAGCAGTAGCTGTTCCTCCAGAGGTCCTGAGTTCAATTCTCAGCACCCACATGGTGGCTCATGACCATCTATAAACTGGTCCCATGGGATCCAATTCCCTCTTCTGATGTGCAAATGTACATGCAGGCATATAAATAAATCTTAAAACTGCTGTCTCCATCTCCCAACTGCTGTAATTTATGTGTATGAGTATTTTACACACAGGCGTATTTATGTTGGAGGCCATACAGGGTATTGAATCTCTTGGAACTAGAATTATATTATAGACAGTTGTGAGCCAGCCACCATGTGAGTGCTAGAAACCATGTGAGTAGGTTCTCAGCAAGAGCAGCCAGTTGCTTTAACTGCTGAGCCATCTCTCTTATGTCTATACTTACATGGTAACATGCTGTACTTGCTAAAACGAATTAATTTGTGAAGAAGTGACTTGTTTGTACTTCAGCTGTATTCTGCCTGTTCCTTTAAGTCAGCGGTTCTCAACCTCTGGATCTTGACACCCCTTTGGGGGTTTTGTATCAGATATTTACATTATGATTCATAGCAACAACAACAAAAATGGTGTTGTGGCTGAGGTCACCACAACATGGCCTGTATTAAAGGGTTGTAGCATTAGGAAGGTTGAGAGCCACTACTCTTAAGTGTTAGCAGGTGAGACTCAGAACTAGACAGATGGCCAGATTAGCAGCTAGGGCAGGCTGGTCTGACCCTCTCTTGTCTTTCCCATCAGAGCGGAAACGCTTGGGCATTGGCCAGTCTCAGGAGATGAACACGCTCTTCCGCTTTTGGTCCTTCTTCCTCCGAGATCACTTCAATAAAAAGATGTATGAAGAGTTCAAGCAGCTGGCACTGGAGGATGCCAAAGAAGGCTACAGGTGAGTGGACCGGGGGCTCTGTATGACAATAGGGGACTAGTTAGGGCCCCAATGAGTCAGCACCAGAGCTGAAATCAAAAATTTAAAGATGAGCAAGATGTTCACACTGAGTTTTAAAAGGTTATATGGTGTGTTTACCCAGGCAGTTCTCCTTTGTTCTTTACCTCTTTGCTCCTTGTTCTGTTCATTATGCCTTTATGCCACCAGCAAATCTACCTGGGGTAAAGGGGTGCAGATATGACTTACCACATAGGGTGAGCTCTTTTTTTTTTTGGTTTCTTTTTTTTTTGTTTGTTTTATGTTTTTTGAGACAGGGTTTCTCTGTGTAGCCCAGGCTGTCAAGAATCTCACTCTGTAGACCAGGCTGGCCTCGAACTCAGAAATCCGCCTACCTCTGCCTCCCGAGTGCTGGGATTAAAGGCGTGCGCCACCACCGCCCGGCTTGGGGTGAGCTCTTGACTCCTACCAAAAAGCAAAGAGGATCATCTGCTCAGCACTGTGAAACACAATATTATATACACAGCATCATTTGATGAATTTTGTTTTTGGTTTTTTTCCCCTTCTCATTTCCCCCACCCCCCAAACAGAATCTCTGTGTAGCCCTGGTTGCCCTGGAACTCACTCTGTAGACCAGGCTGACATTGAACTCCTAGATCTGTCTGCCTCTGCTTCTTGAATACTGAGATTAAAGAAAGGCATTTGCGACTAACACTACCAGGGGTCAAATAACTTCCTAACCTCTTCCCTCCCCAACTCCCCAAGGGTTTTTCAGTGTTGGGTTGCCTGCCTCTGCCTCCCAGTGGGATGAAAGGCCGGTTGTTAAAAGTAATTTTTTTTTAAAGCAGGAGGAATTTTTTTTTAAAGTTTATTTATTATATGTAAGTACACTGTAGCTGTCTTCAGACACCCCATAACAGGGCATCAGACTTCATCACAGATGGTTGTGAGCCACCATGTGGTTGCTGGGATTTGAACTCAGGACCTCCAGAAGAGCAGTCGGTGCTCTTAACCGCTGAGCCATCTCACCAGCCCTAAAAGTAATTTTTAAGCCTATTGTAACAGTTTCAGAATTCTCTCTCTCTCTCTCTCTCTCTCTCTCTCTCTCTCTCTCTCTCTCCCTCCCTCCCTCCCTCCCTCCCTCCCTCCCTCCCTTCCTTTCCTTCCTTTCCTTCCTTTCCTTCCTTTCCTTCCTTTCCTTTCTTTCCTTCTTTCCTTCTTTACACTGTGGCTGTCTTCAGACACACCAGAAGAGGGCATCAGATCCCATTACAGATGGTTGTGAGCCACCATGTGTCTGCTGGGAATTGAACTCGGGACCTCTGGAAGACCAGTCAGTGCACTTAACCACTGAGCTATCTCTCCAGCCCCCTAGAACTTTTCTAAACAACTTCTCTGTTAGAGTTTTATATTTTGTTTAATTGTGATTACTTTTATATATTTTTGGTCGTTTCTTTGGTATATTCCTAGTGGTAGACTTTTTGACTAAGGTAGATGAACAAGCCTGCTGATTGGTGTGGGTCAGAGAGCTGGTGTAGGAATGGGCACATTTTCCAGTGAGTGGATAGATGGGAGGTGATTTGTCTTTATGTATTGTAAGGTCTGTCAGGGCTACCCTACTACTTTTGGAGCAAATCGCGGCAGTTAGAGACAGCAGGTCAGTGTGAATGGAGTAGGTCAAGGCGGGCAGGACTGGCTGAGCCCTGCAGACCAAGCAGCTCTTCGGGGCTCCTATACTGCTGCTGTCCATTTTGCAGTGGGCCTGCTATGTTTCCAGTCCAGAATAGTTTACTGTCTTGACTGTTGGCAGAGTTTCTTTACTAGTCAGGCAACCCATCCTCTGTACTCCATTCAAGTGGCTACTGTGCCAGCTTCATTCACCATATCCTACCCTCTACAGGTACGGTTTGGAGTGCCTTTTCCGATACTACAGTTACGGTCTAGAGAAGAAGTTCCGGCTGGACATATTCAAGGATTTCCAGGAGGAGACTGTGAAGGACTATGAGGCTGGTAAGAACCGGTCAGCCTTTCAGGGGCCTTCCTGGGTCTTACTGTTTTAGACCCCACCTCTCTCTCTTCATCATAGCCCACCTACCCATTGTTTCACAGGCCAGCTCTATGGATTGGAGAAGTTCTGGGCCTTCTTGAAATATTCCAAAGCCAAAAATTTGGACATTGACCCCAAACTGCAAGAATACCTCGGCAAATTCCGCCGTCTAGAAGACTTCCGAGTGGACGTGAGTGAAAGTCTCTCCTGACTCCTAACTGTCCTGTAAAGAGAGCATCCCTCTCCTGTCTGTGACGTACACATGACAGTGGACAGCAGCAGGTGCTCACTAGAGTTGTTGCTCCCAGCTTCCTTCCTCTTGTCACAGCCCACCTGCTTATCCAGGCCCACTACTGCTAGTTTGTGTCAGGATCAGGACCAGCTACTCTGATAAATATACTTGTTCCTTCTGGGAAAAGAAATTTGTAAATTAATGTCCAGTCCTCCATTGTCTAGAGCAGAGCCTGAACAGTGACATCCTGTGGTGAGTCTGGATATTGTTTCCAAGTGTGTCAATGGCTGCCTTTAAAGGCAGCTTTATTGACTCACCTTTGGTGTCTGTGCAAAGTACTTCAAGTGAGATTTGTCTTCAAGAAGCCTGTGGTGCTGGGGGTTTACCTCAATGGTAAGGTACATGTTTAACATATTGAAGGCCCTGGTTTTGATGACCAGCACCAAAGAGGACAGAAAGGCTTTTAACCAAAAGTTTATAATGTAGCAGTCTCTGATACTCAGGTTGTTCTCTTGAGAACTTTTAGCAGAAAGTTGGTAGGTGTAACAAGACCAGCAGTAGTCTATAGTTATTTTTTAGAATTAACCCTTGCTGGTGCCCAGACTGCTGGACACACTGTTCTGGCCATTTGAGCCCCTAGTGGTGAGCATAGGTAAGAGTGTCATCGATTTACAGGTTGGGAAACTGAGTTTGTTCTTACCTACTCTTGGGAGGAGAGTGTGTGCCAAGAACCTGCAGGTAACTGGGTAGGCTATTTAAGGACCATTGGCTGGACCTTAGTACCTGGAAAGTACTTTTGGTGGCCTTTGGTGATAGTAGGGCAAGCTGAATCAGTCTTCATTGTTGACTCATGGACCTGGTGAAGGCTGGAATAAGACAGTTCCAGTGTATGTGGCCCTGTGGAGCCAGTACATGCACCATGTTGCATGCCGCATACCACAGGTCTTTTCTTAAGAGACCCTTCGTAGAAGGGGACAAACATTTATAGGATCAAAACCTGGTCTTTAGGATATGGACTTAAATATAGGAAGCCTTTGACAAATTACTTTGTGTTGGGTCCGTTTCCTCATTTCTGGTAGTGTCTACATGAAAGGACAGGATGTAAATCAAACCATTGTCCACATTTGGAGGTGGAAAGGAGACCTCTGATTGGTTCTAGAAAGTGGTGTGGCTAGTGTTCTCTGACCACTTGTGACTCCTCTGTTACAGCCCCCCATGGGCGAGGAAGGCAACCACAAGCGACACCCAGTAGTAGCAGGAGGCAGCGGAGAGGGCAGGAAGCGGTGCCCTTCCCAGTCTTCCAGCAGGCCTGCCACTGGGATCAGCCAACCCCCTACGACACCTACTGGCCAGGTCACTCGAGAAGATGCCAAATGGACAAGCCAGCACTCGGACACACTGACTTTGGGAAAGTGAATGCCCAGAAGCCCCCTGGCGTTTGGGATAGAAGGGGTGGGGTGGGTGAAGATCTGTGGGGGTGCCCAGGCCCAGGAGAGTGAACAAGAGAAGGGACAGGCCTAGAGTTGCTAAGGATGGGCCTTTGCACTAAGTAGCAGTGTATACCATTTGGGCTGTTAGCGGTGCTCCTGGGCAGGAGCCTCCAAGTACCCCTTCCCCTCCTTTCTCCATGACTTCCATCATAACTTCTAAGGGGGGAGGGGAAGGGGAGAGATTTTATATACATATATATATATACATATATATATATCAAGTTTTAAATTATTGATAGTTTGTCTGGATTACCAAAATCACTCTTCAGCCCTTCCTGCGGCTGTTAGGCCGATCTGTCTCCCCCACCTCTTCCCATTCCCCTCAAACCAACTATGCAGCCCACCAGAAGGCTCTGGCGGTGCCCATGGGCCCCAGAAGCAGCAGCCCCTTGATCACCTGGGGCTTGCCATCACCGTGTCCCTGCTTTTCCACACGCCCTCCTGCTGCCTCTGGGGGAAGGAAACCAAAGGATCTCAGTGGGGGTAGGGGAGCTTCAGCCTCTCCCCCTCACCCTCTCGCCCCACCCCAGAGACGCTGCTCACACCAGAAGAGACTATTGAAAGATGATCCATTTTATTTTTTTCTCTGACCTTTCCATCCTTGGGAAAACAGAAAAAAAACCACCAAAAAAAGAAAAAAGAAAAGAAAAAAGAAGAAAGAAAAAAAGACAAAATCGACCACTAAAAAAAAAAAAAAAAAAAAATGACAAAAAAACCAGAACCCACCTAATCCATAGAAAGTGATGTCTTTCCCCTCCTTGGAATTTTTCTTCTGTTCTGTTTTTGGAAATAATATTTTTTTAAAAGTTGCCTTATTGTGGAGCGGGAACCTGAACTAATGCCCAAATGCCTGTTTTCCTTGAGCCTCCGGAAGAGCTCCACCTGCCTGGGATGTCCCTGGGCTTGGACTGACTAGAATTTTCCTCGGGACTGAGTTGCATGTACCAGGCCTCCTACCTGGAGGCAAGAGAGTTGGGGCAGTTCTATCAGAGCTATCCCCAGGACACCCCTGCTGTTGCATTGTTCGAAGCCGATGTCCTGTGTCTGCACACTGTTGCCACTGTCCTTGTTCTGCTTGCTGTAGCCTCACCAGGCCTGCCCTGCCCCGCCCTACCCTACCCTATCCTCAGAACTCCAAGGCCAAGTTTGCTTCAGACTGTTGTAAACAGAATTGGTCTTGCCTAGTACACACTTGTCCTCAGTCTGCACATCTCCCCAACCCCAGAACAAGGGGATGAACACCCACTGATGTCCTCAGCTTAGATCTGTGTCTAACCTTAAGACCTTTGACCTCAAGGAGGTTTGTATCACAAGGTGGAAAAAGGTACCATTCTCCAATGGTCTTCCCATCTTAATACCATCACCCCCTGCAAGCCATCTCTGCCCACCCTCTCATTGGCCCTGCCTGGGATGAAGGGGTGAGAGGAACCAAGAGCTGGGGAATCCTGCCATTTGGTGAAGCCCCATGGCAGGAAGGTATATGTGGACATAGAGTATACCTGACTTCTCTTCAAAAGCCACTGACTGCCCAAGCTGCACTTCAAATGCCAGAGGAGTGGCTGAAGGCTGCTGTCATCAGGAGCTGAGGAGGGGATGAAGGACTGAGCCCACGGGCTGGGGAGACTGCAGGCTCACCCCACACTGGGACCTGGGCTGCATGAGGGAGTGTGGTCTTTTTGCTCAGTTGATTGAAACTTGTGTGACCCTCCTCATCACTGAGTTCCTCTATTGTCCCAAAAGTTGGGACTAGGACACAGCATCCCAGGCTGACAAGAGCTTGCCCTCGGCCTTTGGGTACCTTGTTATTTTTAGCTAATTCCTTGCCCCACTCTGTCCTCCCGGTGCTTAGAATGTGGGAATCCCTTGTCAGCTCCTGTGACTCACTTGTCTCAAACAAATATTGGAACAGGATCTGCTGCTGGGATCTGAGGCCTTCTCCTGAGTCTGGTACCTGCCCTATGGTACACCTTCACCAAACAGTGGGCTCCCTTCTTCTCTTCCCTTTTTCCTCTCCTTTCCTCACTCAGCCCTATACTGTATATCCAGCACCACAGAACCTCAGGGCTTGAGGCCCAGTGTCAGGGAAGGTGGTTTCCATCTAGACTATCCAGGCTAGGTTTGCCATCCTCTCCCAGATCCTCCCAGACCTTCTGAGGGAAGAAGCCCCTCTTGGGTGGGAAGGTGAGGCTATCATCTCAACATAGGCTGAGGAGGGGTGTGTGTGTGTGTGTGTGTGTGTGTGTGTGTGTGTGTGTGTGTGTGTATTTTTTGTGATATGTTAAGAGTTGATGTTGCAGAGTAGTTTACATCTTCACCTTCTGAAGACACTTGAATTTAGGACCGATGTATCTGTGACAAGTATGCCAGGAGTGGCGGGGCCCACCAGAGCAAGCCGCTTCCCCATCACCATCTTCCCATGGAATCCAAGACCTAAGACAGACAGCCTGCCAAATGGAACCGCCTTCATCCTCTGCTTGTGCAGGGTTGGTCATCCACCCGGGCCCAGCAAGGGGCAGATTGTGGTTTGCCCTCTGTGCCTCTGAGCAAATTTGCTACTGGAAGAGAAGGCTGCCTGGCCCTGCTCCAGCCTGGACCACAGGTTCAGACAGAGGTGCTGAGCCCCACGTCAAGTTGTTGAGTGTTTTTGTTCTGTAGCTCCTTCCCACTCCTTTTTGATGACATTTACAAAAGAAAGCAAGCTGCTTGGAAGGTCTGGGCGTGAGGGAAAGGGCATGAAGACAAGGCTAATGGTGGGGAGTGCTAGAGGCTTGGGTTACCTGGTCCCCCCGGATGGGACCCCAGAGTAGAGTCTCTTGTTAAAGAGCCCCTAGGTTCTCCCCAGCTCCCACCATCTCCTCCAGCCATGGTGATGGCAGAGGCAAAAGAAAACTTTGAGCCCAGTTCTCACAGGAAAGGAAAACTCTCATGGGCTTTGTAGAGAAGGTTCCACCTTACGCTCATACATTGTCTTTACCATGTGCTAGGATATCACATTCAACAGGACAAAAAAAATGTAAAATACTTGAATGAGCTTGTATTATAACATTAATATTATTGAGAGTGTCTGCTTCCCAGGCTGAAGTGATTCATTATTCTGGTCCTGCTCTAGTCCTTTGTAATTGGTGGTAATTATTATGCTTTTCTTTTTAATACAAAAAAATATATAAAAATAAAAACTTGAAAAGGCAAAACACTGGCTGGTCTCCCATCTGGGACACTGCTGTTGGGTGTGAGGGAGAAACCTGGTGTGTATCCCCAGATGGAGGAGCCCATGCTTTATCTACATGAGCATAACTGCAGTGCACTCTAGAAGAAGAGGCTGCTTTTGGCTCTTGGGGATCCACCTAAGGCAGGGCCCTTGGTGCTTCCTGTGCACTCGGGTGCTTGGCTAACCTTGACCCTCGTTGACCCTGCCTGCTGTGAAGCTTGTTAAAGGATGAAGTTGGGGTTTTATTTCCTGGGGATATACAAGAATTCTTTATGTAGAGTGTTTACTTTCCTCCAAGACCTGACACTTGTTTGTGTCAGGTAATAGGATGGTCACTACCAGTGGCCTCTGTTCTGTAGGTTGCCAGATGAACCAAACCCACCAGTCACATTGATCAGGAGCAGCTGTGCAGTTGTCTCCTCAGTTGTTTGGCCTTAGTTCCCAAGTGTTTGTGGGTAGGCACTGACAACAAAGTCTGCTGAAGTTAAATGGAGACTTTGTTTATTGCATGCTGCTTTTGCCATCTTTTTGTGAAGACATGAAGGGCTTATTCACCAGTATTAGTGCCTTATGGGGACAGGCCATGTACCAGGACAGTATGGCACTGTGTCTGTTTTTCTGACTTGCTGCTGCTGCTGCTGCAGAACATTTCTCCTGGTGCTCATATGAAGAAGGGGATGGCTCCCAACCAATGATGGTGGAGTTCAGTAGGTCGGTACTTGAAGGAATCTAAGGACTCAGGTCACCAAGGTCAGGGGAGACTGGGACTGGCTGCAAGGTGTTCAGTTGCCAGCTGGCCCATCAGACCTTGAGGTCTTATTCTATTGTCCAGACTGGCTCTGAACTGGGCCTAAACCCCAAGCAGCTGGGACTACATTGCAAACCACTGTAGTCAGCTGTGTTATTTTATATAAGCTACAATAGGGAGTTTTCTTGACCTTGAAGTGAAAAAAGTAAGATCAACACAGTTGTGCTGAAACTTAGCAAATGGTAATGGTGGCAGCCTCCCAGATCCAACCTAGATGCCAAGTTCTTAAGATACCAGGATTCCTAACCATGTGCTGCCAGGGTGGGGCCTGCTAAAGTTTTCCCGGAGAAACCCTCCTGATATAGTACTCCCTGAACCTAGTAACCATCTGGAAAAAGAGGGCCTGCCTTTGGATTATGTTTTCTGAGGCTCATTGTTGGGAGTAAAAGACTGGTTTAGGTTTAGAGAGTAAGTGACTTAGGTCCTCCCTAACGTGAACATTACCTGGACCTGAGTCTCAGTTTGCATACAGGCTAAGGCACAGGACTTGGGGTGCATGTCACAGTGAGAAGCTCCTGTAGATTGTCATTGTTCCTTCTAAGGGACTTGTGTCTGTGGAGGGCAAAAGTAAACAGCTTTCTTGGTGAGAAGCAGGGAACCACATCTACCAAGTGTTATCTGACCTGTGACTATCCCAGGGTGCCCTGGCTTTGGATATGAGAAAAGCTTTTGGAGCCAGTCCAACAGCCACCCCATTCTCTGAATCCTGCCTAGGCCACATGGGAGTGGTGTGTGGGAGTGGAGCAGAGGACTAGGGGATTCACCCTGGCTCTCTGATTTGTCTTCCCTGGAATGGCCTTCAGCCTCAATCTTCACTAAGTCAACTCCTGGTCCTAAGTAACATGAGAAGTAATGTGGGGGAAACTGATCCTATCGTGGCCTTTGAGTATGGTGGCCAAGGGAGGCAAATTGTTAAGGGCAGCCTGGTTCCCAGAATGTCTACTGATGAGGGCACAGGCCAGATGGTCTAAGTGCACACACTCCCTGTCTTTGGAGGATCAGGGATGCTTTCTGAGAGTGGAGTGAAGCCCAACAGGACCACATGTCTCTCATAAGCTTTGGTCTTCTTAAACGTGACATCAGTCCCATGCAGGTGGTCCAGCACACCCAGTATTCCATAGCACTCGTTGAACCTAAAGGAAGAAAATTAACCAGCTAGCAGTGGTGGGAAGCTCTCAGTTTCTCTTATTTCTCAGCCCTCCTTTCCCATATGTAGCATCTCCATGTTGCCCAGCTATGCAGTTAGAGACTAGGATACTCCTTTGAAGGGTTCCATTTGATGGTAGTTTAGGGTTTTTGCTCTTAGTGTTTTTAAGACAGTTTCACCAAACTGAACTAAAATTCGCTACATGTAGCTGGCTTTGAACTGGTGGCACTACTACCTCAGCTTCCCCAGTGATGGTATTTAAAATTGTGAGCCACTATAGGTAATAATTTTTGAACTGAAGGACTGACCCCTAGGCCTTGCACGTGCTAGCAGGTACCTACCACCCCCCTTCCTCTGTGTGTGACTACACACAGATATCACACTGGAGTATTGATGTCGTCCACCACTCCCACACTCCTCTTTCTTCCTGAACCCAGAGTTCACCTTTTTGGCTAAGCTGGTAGATAGTAAGCACCAGCTATCCTGTCTCCTGTCCTCAGCACAAGAGCAAGGTTGACATTTATATGAGTATAAATCATTGTATAGGCCTGGCTGGCCTGGAACTCTCCCAGACCAGGTTAACCTCACACTGAGCCCACCTGCTGAGTCCTGGGATTAAAGGCCTGCTGCCATGCCCAGCTACAGAAAGCATTTCAACTGCTGAACCCTCTCTCTGGGAACTCCCTACCCACTTTTACTGTGTGATTCTGGTATGCAGAAGTTACGACGTCATGCAGATCTATGCTTGCTCAGGTAGGCTGAGAGGCTCCCTGCATCAGACCACCATGGAAGACAGGATCCCAAGGAGGCAGGATCCCAAGGTGTGCTCTACAGGTATTTCGACTGGTGAGTTTGGAGTGGGATGCAAGAACCTGTGTTCTGTCTGGTGACCCAGGAAAAGCCTGGGATAAGGCCAGTTGTGGTGTGGCCCATTTAATCCGAACTCAGGAGGCAGGGGCAGGCAGATCTCTTGAGTTTGAGGCCAATGGCGTCTACATTAAGTTTTAGGACAGCCAGAACTACATAGAGAAACCCTGTCTCAAAACTAAGATGATGCTTCAGTGTGCCAAGTTTTTATGCACATGGGTTCTGAGGAGAAAATTCAAGGATCCCAAGATTCAGAAAGTCCAGAGCCCAAATAATGATTAAAATTCCCAACTGCAGGAAAAAACTGGTGTCAGGAAAAAGAAAAGATCAAGGTGGCCTTGTCTAGGTGGCATCTTTCCCATAGCCAGGTGCCTCCCCTGACTGGCTCACACATTCAGATAGACAGCACTGTCTGCTGAGACATTTGAACCAGGGTGTTGTTGGCTTACTTGAGATGGTGGTATTCATGTAACTCAGGCAAAGGCAGGAAGGGCAAGTGGTAGCCACAGTGGGTGAGCGTGCTGATGATGAGAACCAGGGATAGCCACGCAGTGATGGAGGACAAGTGAGAGCCCATTGCTAGAGGACCCACCATAACTGGCAACATGTTGGCAACCTGCAAGAGGAAGGAGGATTCTAGGAGATGGAGAGACCCAGCTGAGTGTTCACTCTGCCTTCCATTGATACTGCAGGGAGACAGATCGCCTTGGATTGTAAAGGGATACTCGTGCTTAGCTTAACCTTCCTCTTGAGCGAAAGGTGACTGGGGAGAATGTGATAATGCACACTAGGCACCTGGCACAACCAAGAGATGGCAGCTATTCAGTGAGAAGATGAAAATAACAGGGCAGGGAAATACCAGCCCCTACTTTGGGAGCTTCAGGGGCTATATTTACCATGTGTTCTATAGGATCGGCATAGATTGAGACCACACCAACGGGTGCTGTCCATTCATGATGTTTCCTGTGAATTTTTTTGAACAACTTTGGGTGATGGAAGAGCCTGGAAAGATAAGTGGTAACTGTCAACTCCCCTTTTCCCTTCATCCCAAGCAGATCATCAGAAAGCCAAGGTGGGAGTGTGGTCCCCATCTGAGGTGCTAGCAACTATTCCTTGCTCTCCTCTCGTCTCATCGTGGATGACGAGGCTGGCTTAGCGTTGCCTGCCAGCTCCAGTGGTGAAGCAAACTGATGCCCAGAAAGGGCCAGCTCTCCCATACATACAGCTATTTTTTTCACTGGGCATTGTGTCAAGTTGGGAGAATCAGTTGTGTCTCTGGCAATTGTTGGGTGGGGCCTGAGAATAGAGACCCCAGTTCAGAGGCCTTTGCTGACCAGGGAGCTGCCCCAAGGTGGGGCTGACTGTGTACATGTAAGGAGCTCACCGATGTAAGTAGTAGAACAAGATTTCTTCCACAAGGGTGAAAAAGGCCAGCTCCACCAGGAACCAGTGGAAGGTAGGCAGCTCTCGACTACAGGGGTCTCTCCTCCACTTTAAGAAAGGATAGTAGATGACCAGCATGGGGAAAGAGATGACGCTCTGGTTGAAGATAACTGTACGGATAGACTGACGCAGCTTCACAGGGTCTACCTGCCAGAGGACAGACGGAACAGGGAGGGGCACATGAGAAATAGGTTTCCACCTGACCTGCTCGGGATAGGTTTTTGGGAGTGACCGGGGTAGTCCTCCATCTGGGGCTGGCAGTAGAGACCTGTCCGGTCCTTGGCAATGTCCCAACCAGAGCATAGGTTCTGTGGGCCAGGGTCCATCACTGCCTAGTTCTGACCCACAGTGCTTTACACGGACAAAGAAACAAATACCAGTTAAACACAGAAACAGATAGTCAGTGATGATTGGCTCAGTCATCTTAAAGGATTCCAGAAGGTCTGTGTGACCTGAGAACAAAGCCTCTACATAGATTTGAGGCCAGCATAGGCAGGCCTCCACTTCCCTCAGCTTCCTCTGCTTGGGGCCAATCCAGTGAGGCTGAACAGATGACAAGCTTGTCCCAGGAGGAAAGGCTAAATAGTCTCTGGATTGTCAACCTTTTGGCTGGCAACCTCCACCAAGTGCCTTTGTGGCTACAAGATACCTGTCAGGAATATATGGTCTGAAAATTCGGCCACTGGTATGGTCTACGGAAATAGGAAGGAAGCAACAGCCTTATGGGAAAGAGACTTAGAAACAACAGTACTTCTCCAATGTTTCAAACTTGGAACAGTTCAAGAAAAAGTTAGAAATTATAGAGTATTTAAATGGATGAATCCGAGATGGTATGTAGATGCGTCTCATATTTCTCCTACATTTCTGTCTGTATGTTTAAAACTTCCTTACTGTTAAGTGTTTGGAAAAAGACAGCTGAGAACCAGGACAGAGACTGTTTTAAGAAGCTGCAGAGATGGCTCTGAGGAGCTGCATAGACAGTTCTGAGACAATGTAGACAGCTCTGAGAGACTACATAGATGGCTCTGTCAGAGACCTTTGCCTTACACGGGAGAATAGTGGGCGGTGGTAGTGTGCATCGGGCCAAGGCCTGGTTTTGGTTTCCGGTTTTTGAAACAATCTTGGGGGCTAGAGAGATGACTCTGGGGAAGAACACTGGCTTTTCCCAGGGAACCCAGGTCGATTCACAGCATGCACATGGCAGCTCACAACTGTCAACTTGACATCTTCTCAACTCTGTGGGTACTGCATATATTTTGTACACAGACATACATGCAGGGAAAATACTCATCTAAAGAAACAGTCTCTTGCAGTCCTTCTGATCTTCCTGCCTCTCTTTCAAATGCTGGGATTCTAGGTGTGTCCCACCACACCCAACCAAGATTTGGGTTTTGTTTTTTAGAGATGGAACAATTACAGCATTTGCATTTATATCACAATGCAAAGAGAAGCTGTGTTGTGGGAGAGGGAATGTAAGAAAGGGAAGAATGAAGAAGCTGAGACATTTCCTGGAGTAGGAGGGACAGGAGCCAGGAGAGGTGGCAGGCACAGATCCGGACCTAAAGGAACGGGAGAAGCATGAGACCCGGAGCGCTGAGAGCAGTAGGTGGATCGTGCTTTCATTTCCTCAGTGCGGTAGAGGCCAGATCAGAAAGGAGGTGTTGAGAGAAGAGAGATGTGCATAGGCAAGGAGATGGGACAGTGGTGGCGTGGGCGGGCTAAGATCCAGCACACATCAGCATCCACTGCAGTGGGATCCCGGGATCCTTCTGAAGTCAGCACGTCCTACAGATAGCTAGGGACTAGATGGTCCCAGGGTCCTTCCTGTGTCCTCAGTCTGAAGCGCAGGTTGCTAGCCTTGGAGTTACATGGGTTAAGCTCTGCCTCTGTGGCCTGGAAAGTTAAAACTTGAACTGGTCACTCACCTCTAGACCTTGGCTTCTGGGAGAAGCCCCAACAACAGCCTACTGCTCGCCAGTCATTGAAAGGTTTCTAGGTAACACATGATATTCACAGCTGTGGCCTGGTGAGGATCTGTAGGTACTCTGGAACTGGAAGCTCCAGGGTGGGGCCGGGACATAGCTCAGTGGGCAGAGTGCCTTCTTGGTATCCTTTTGGAGCTGTGGGTATGATCCCCAGCCCAGTGTGAGGTAGAAGGAAGATTGGGAGTTTGGGATCATCCTCAGCTACATAGCAAGTTGGAGGGCAGCCTGGGCTACATGAGACCCTTTGGGGTGGGAGAAGAGAAGAAAGAAGAGATTCTAGTCTATTTCATCTCTAGTCTATCTCAGGGACCATGACAAAGCTTCATCTGAACCATGACAATCATCACAGTGTATAGCCTCAAAGATGAAAGCATTTAGTCAATGGTGACTGCTTTGGAGACAGCCAGCCTGCAGATGAAAAGGTCTTACAGGCCAAATACTGACATAAAGGCCTCCAGTCTGTGTTCTTTCAGGGTGGGCAGGAGGAAGCCCTTTCAATTGTCCGGTAGCTGTCATCTCAGGAGAGGACCGTTTCAGAGGGCTCCATCAGGACTCCTTTTTTCCCATCCTGCCTTTGGTGCCAGGCGCAGACAGCCTTGAAAGCAGAGGTGACTCATGCAGACACAAGGGCAGGTTAGGAGCTGATTGTCAGGACAGGCTTTGGGTGGGGCTGTAGAATAGCTTGTTTTCAGAATCAGGCTCTGCCTTGTTGTGTAGGGAAGGTTGTCTCTGCAGGTTGTCAGAGCACCAGGAAGCCAAGTTCAGGCTGCATTGCGGTGATTCAATCCCTACAGTAAGCATGTGGGGCTGCTCAGAAGCCAGCACTGTTCCTGCCTTCCTGGGGCTGTCCTGGTGGCTCACACTACTGGTTGCGTTGGATGACTAAGGAGGCTCTCCTTTAACCGCAGCACTCAGGCGTCAGAGGCAGGTGGATCTTTGTGAGTTCCAGGCCAGCCTGGTCTACAGAGTGAGTTCTAGGAACACCGGGGCTACACAGGGAACCTTGTCTTTTAGAGGAGAAAGAAGAGGGGGTGGGGGGAGGCGGCTAAAAAATAACTACATTCAGAGTCTATACCACCACCTGGTACAGTAGGGGTTCCTCCTTTGGGACAGGAGATGTCTGGTTTCAGATCTGTGCTCTCAGTGCCATGGCTAACAGGCTGCCATCTCTGAGACAGTCGAGTCCAGGCTAAGGCAGTCGCTTCTCTTCCTAATACGTCATGGAGCAGCCTGGGGTGGGAACCAGGAGACCAGTACATTGTTCTAGACTGGCTGATGGCTGAGTAGCCTTTTAATTTCTTTTTTCTTTTTTTTTTATTCGTTCCCCCACCCGACCCCTGTGTGTATGTGTGAAGGAACCTTTGTGCCCTGGTGTACATCTGGAGATCAGAGTAAATGAAGAGTTCTCTCCTTCTACTATGTGGGGTGTGGGTTCTGGGGATCAAACTCAGGTCTTCCGGCTTGGCTGCAATTGCACTTACTTGCTGAACCATCTCCGGCCCCTTCTTTTAGACAGGGTCTCCTATAGCCTGGGCTACATTCAAACTTCCTGTGTAGACAAGGATAACCTTGAACTTCTAATTCTCCTGTCTCCAGTTCCAGAGTGCAGAGATTATAGCTGTACATCCTCATATGTGTGTTAGGGATGGAACCCAGGGCTACTTTTGGGATTAAAAAAAAAAAAAAAGCTCTCTACCAACCAAGTATTCCCCCAGCTCCCTTCTCTTACCTTCTGGATTCAGGTCACCTCAAGAATGTCTTTGACTTGCCCTGACGTTGGTCCCTGCCTTCCTAGCACTAAGAGACACAGTGATACTTACCGGCTCATTGTTGCCACGTTGGATGCGGTAGCGGGAGATGAAGGTGGGTTTTTCCGTTGTGTCCACCAGCAGTAGAAGGCCATTGAAGCCCCAGAAGCACAGCGCTGGCACGAGGACAACACCTGAGGCAGGGAGCAGAGGGACTTAGAACAGCCCCAGGCACCACAGTGGCTCACCAGGAAGGAATGAACAAGCCACGTGGATCTGTCTCCTGCCTGATGACTCACTGCTCAAGTCCTTGCCGCAGAACCTGGACAAGTCACTAGGTGTCTGTATTTGTTCTGTCTTGTCTCTGTCCCTCTTCCACTCACTGTGCGTGTGCGTGTGCGTGTGCGTGTGCGTGTGCGTGTGCGTGTGTGTGTGTGTGTGAGAGAGAGAGAGAGAGAGAGAGAGAGAGAGAGAGAGAGAGAGAGAGAGAGAGAGAGACAGGGTCTTACTGTGTAGTCCTGTCTGTGTAGGCTAGGTTGCCTTGAACTCACAGTATATTGCCTACTCCCTCTGCCTCTCAAATCCTGGGGTTAAAGGTATGTCCCACCACACCTGAGGATTTGGGTAATTTTTGACTTGTTTTGAGACAGGGTCTCAGTCTCTCCCAGGCTAGTTTGAAACTCACTGGATAGTCCAGATAGACCCCAAACTCACAGCAATCCCCCTGCCTCAGCCACCTGCTGCGGTAACAGGTGTTGCTGCTGTACCCTCTCAGCACAAGTTGTGGTGACACTTCCCTTCCCCTCACAAGTGTCGCTCCATGGCTGCTGATGGCACCTGGCCATCCCATCCATTACTTCCCAATGCCCGTTCTTGGACATCCTGGGCTACATGAAGCCCTATGCCAAGAAGAAGGAAAATAGAGCCTGCAGGGTGGCTCATTGTTAAGGGTCTTGTTAAATAAGCCTGAGGAGCTGAGCCCTGCCCCACAAGCCATGTAAAAGTGCAGAGAGCAGATACTGCAGAGACATCTGCTGCCCTCCACACACACAGTGTGGTAGGTATATGCATGTCCCTGGCCAAAATGAAAAAGAAAATCGTGACCGAGACATGCTTCATCTGGCTCTTTGTGTCACACCCCGCTCTGCATGTCCTTGGATGACCTAAGGCAGTCATCCAGAGAACATGGTTAACTAACTGCTCGGTGACCTCTTACTGGATTGAAACGTCTTAGGAACAACGACACTGTTTCACTGAATCTTCCTCTGTACCCTTCTTCTAGTCCCTTTCCTGCTTTATCAAACGCAAGTCTGGGGTAGGACAGGCACAGGAAGAAACTTGGCCAGTGTGAGAAGACCCACTGGTAGATCCATTCTTCAGAACAGTTGGATAGACTCTGAAATGAAATAGGAGACAGAAAGCAGATACGCATAGGTTTGTTCATGGAAATGCTGACGTGGCATCTTTACAAAGAACAAGAAAAGCCAGGTGGTGGAACCCCATGCCTGTAATCTCAGCACTTGTGAGACAGAGGCAGGCAAATCTCTGAGTCTGAGGTCAGCCTAGTCTATAGAGCAAGTTCCAGAACAGCTAAGGCTTCACAGAGAAACCCTGCCTCAAAATAAACAAACAAACAAACAAAAAACACAAGAAAATCTAAGGGTTATATATAGAGGGTGCTCAGCCGTTAAGAGCATTTTGGCTTCTCTCCAGAGAACTGGGGTTGATTCCCATTCCCCACATGGTGGTTCATAGCTGTTTGTAACTCTAGTTCCAGGGAAACCAATACCTTCTTCTGACCTCTAGCTCCTGTATGAATATGGTACCCAGACATACACTCAGGAACACATACACATAAAGTATATCAATAGCATGGTTTTTTATACAAGGAAACATTTAAAGAAGCCTAACTGTTAATACGAGATGAGGAATCTTCCATGTGACAGAACAGACCTGGCAAAATGAAATATTAAACCCTTGATCATGTGGCAAGATGGCTACAAGTGTTCAATGAAAAACTTGGTTAAAGAACCAGCAGGTTAGCCGGACAGTAGTGGCGCATGCCTTTAATCCCAGCACTTGGGAGGCAGAGGCAGGCGGATTTCTGAGTTCGAGGCCAGCCTGGTCTACAGAGTGAGTTCCAGGACAGCCAGGGCTACACAGAGAAACCCTGTCTCAAAAAAAAGAAAAAGAAAAAAGAAAAGAACCAGCAGGTTGGGCTGGAGAGATGGCTCAGTGGTTAAGAGCACTGACTGCCCTTCCAGAGGTCCTGAGTTCAGTTCACAGCAACCACATGGTGACTAACAACCATGTGTAAAGGGATCTGAGGCCCTCTTCTGGTGTGTCTGAAGACAGCTACAGTGTAGTCACATACATAAAAAAACAAACAGAAACCCAGCAGGTTAGGCAGGTAGTGGTACATGCTATACTCCTTTTTAAAAAAATATTATCTATTATTTATACAAGTACACTGTAGCTGTCTTCAGACACACCAGAAGAGGGCATCGGATCCCATTACAGACGGTTATGAGCCACCATGTAGTTGCTGGGAATTGAACTCAGGACCCCTGGAAGAACAACAGTCAGTGCTCTTAACTGCTGAGCCATCTCTCCAGCCCAAATGCTATAATCCTAACACTCAGGAAGCAGAGGCAGGAGGATCTGAGTTCCAAGACAGCCAGGGGTACATAATGAGAACCTGTCTGAAAAAACAAAACTACAGGCGAGCAGATTGGGCCCATAACGTAGAGCAGCAGCAGGTGAAGGTGCTGGCAGCCGAGCTTGGCAGCCTGAGTTCAACTCGGCTCCCAGGACCACGTGGTGGAAGGAGAGAACCAGCTTCTGCATGTTGTCCTCTAACCGCCTCAGGCATGCAATGGCAACCTTATGCCTGTCCTTCAAATAACAACAACAATAATAATGATAACAACAATAATAAATAATAAAGTAGTATGGGAGAAGAACAGATGTAGAGCACAAAACAGCCCTCTGGCTAGAACCTCACCTAAAATGAAGAGGAGCCACTCATTGCCTTCAAATGTAGACAGTAGTTTCTCCCACTGGGTCTGCCAGAAGTAGCCGGAAGTACCCACAAATCTTTGAAGATGCCTTGGAAGGAAAATCATTCAAGATTCTGGGAGACCTGGAAGCCAGCTCTTTCATGCCGTGCCTCTCACCACAGGTCTGGACGGAACACACTCACCATGTAACTGAGTTCCAGAAGGCCACCAACAAGAGCAGCCCAGAGCCCAGGATGAGAGCTGTCCTCCTCATGGAGCCCCAGATGTGTCCCTCCTGTAGGAACTGAGAATGTCAGGCCAGTCAGGCTCTTGCTGGGAACAGGCTACTAAGCTTTCCCGGTCTGTAGAAGTTCCTTCCCTACTAAGGTTCTTGACTCTGTCTAGGTGTGCTTATATTGCCCCAACGACAACAAAACTGTTGAGCAATGTTGCTGCCCAGATCTGGATAGGAAAGGCTTTTAACAGCTGTGCCATGTGTCATTGGACCTCTTGGCAAAGGGGTGAGTTCAAGGCCAGCCTGCTCTACGTAGTGAATTCCAGGCCAGCTAAGCCATGTAGACAGACAACAGCAAGAGGGAACAGGATAACATGGAGCTCCAGGACCCCTAACCAGCACAGTGGGATGGCAGGTGCTTACTTGGTTGGTCTTCTCATAGCCTCTTGGACTTTCCATGTCTACTGTCATCTGGAAGATAAAATACAGGTTTTGGAGCCTTTACCACATACAGCTGAAGAGGAGACAGTGGAGGAATTCAAGGCTGGCACCAGACAAACTGTTCCTAAAATTTATACAGGGGAGACAAATTAGCAGTAAATAGCTAGGGAAATGCAGAGAGGAAGTGTGAAGAAAGAGGCAGAGACAAGGAGTGTGGGGTCTCCCAACACTGAAGGCAGGGCTTCATACAGAACTGATCTGGGGCTGGAGAAATGGCTGAGCTGTTGAGAGCACCAGTTGCTCTTGCAGAGGACTGAGGTTCAGTTTCCAATGCATCCTGTTTTTCCTTATGGCACTTCTTGCTGTTTCTCTTCTGTTCAGTTAGGAGTGTACATAAGTGCCTCTGATGGCTCTTAGAGCCACAGTTCTCTGGGAGGTATCATACCCAGGACAACTAGAGCATGCTGCAAGGCCCTCGGGGCTGCAAGGCCCTTGGGGCTGCAAGGCCATTCTTTGGTTTGCCTTGGCTGTGGTGCTTAATATCCTGTTTGTTTTATGATGGACCCGTGGAAAGAGACTCAGCCTCACTAACTATAAGGGACAATAATCCTGTCACCTCACACTAGTTGAGGCTGGGGGTATGGCTTAATGACTGGAGTGGTTTTTGTAGCACTCAGGAGGTTCTGGGTTCCATCCCCAGATGCCTGTAACCCCAGCACTCAGGAGTCAGGAAGACAAAGAATGCAGAGAACGGGAGCTGGAGAGATGGCTAAATGGTTAAGAACACTGACTGTTCTTCTAGAGGTCCTGAGTTCAAATCCCAGAGACCACATGGCAAATGTCCAATCCTAGGGTAGAAACAAAGGATGCCTGGGCTTCATTGGCGAGCCAGCCAGTCTAGCTAAATCAGAAATCTCCAGGTTCAGTAAGAGATCTTGTCTCAAAGACTAAGGTGGATAGTCTGCCATGATGGTACGTGCCTTTAATTTTGTTATTAGGACATTAGGAGGCAACCAAGCCACATAACGTGAAGACACCACACTTCAGCTGTGGTGACACACATACACACACACACACACACACACACACTGAGAACTCAGTAGCAATTCTCTAATTCTCTTAATTCTCTTTCCTTGTCTCTGGTATGCACTCTCAGCATGGTCTGATTTACAAGACCTGCGACCAGCCCAGACCAACCCATCATTAACCCAGAGGCCACCCTGTCTCCTGGGACCATATCTAGCTGCAGGAATTTCAGGTCTCCCAGCCCAAGGTAGGACAAACAGAAGGAGCAGAAAGAGCAGAAGGAGCGTAGACAAAGGGAGACTTTTGTCACCTCCCGAATCAGGGTAGAAAGTAGAGAGCTGGGACCAGGGTCCAGCGTCTAACAGGACTTCTTGCCACCGAGTTGCAGATTTTTCCCTTTTTGACGATGAGAGTTAACTGTACTCTTTTAGACGCCATGCTAGGTTTCTCTTGCCCTGGATGGATACTGAGCAGCGGCTCCTCTGTCCCACCTGCAGACTGCTGTGACTGGAAACAGGAGAGTGTGCCTGTCATTGGGTGTTTGGAAGCAGTTGACACTCACTGTGGATGACCCCACCGTAGGCAAGAGCCCAAGGCATCTGGATCCCAGCTGGAGCTGGGGTTACACGTGGGGGGGCTTATGACAGAAGATGGTGTTCGGGATGCCTGGGGTGGGGTAGGCTGCTGGGTCTGCTTGTGCCCTGCCCCTTGAGAAGTTCTTTAGTGAAGGTCCAGGCGGGGATGCAGGAGCTGGTAGTAGGACGTGGCAGTCACAGCTGTGCCTTTGGGACTCTCTTTAGTGAACACCCCAGAACTGGAGCCTTGGTCCAAACCTGAGGTATTGTCTTTTAAGGCAGAGTTTTAGCAGCCCAAGCTGGCATTAAACTTGACTTTGACCTTCTGATCTTCCTGCCTTCATCTCCCAAGTGCTGGAAGTCAAACCCAGAGTTTCATGCTCAGGAAGCACTCAGCCTTCAGAACCATGTCCCCAGTCCAAGCATTTTCCTCTAAATCACTGCTAGTTTGTTTGTTGTTTAATTCCTTGTTCACCTGAGAAGTCCTTGTGATTCCACCATGGTTTGGTCCACATCCTTTTGTTTTGTTTTGTTGTTTTTTGAGATAGGGTTTCTTGGTCCACATCCTTAAGGTCAGAGAAACTCCCTTCACAGACCACCAGGACTCTTGCTGTCCAGGGACCTGAAAAAGTGTGGTGGTGAGGCCCAGGGGGGTAAGAAGAGAATCAGGATGTGGGTGCTGAGTCTGTTGGCTGTCTTGTGTCGGGGAGCCAAATGTCCAGATGTCTTAGCAAACACTTCAATTTGGTGGGACTGGGGGGTGGGGCGAGGTGGGGGTGATGTCTGGTATCTACATGTCTGCAGAATGGTTGCTGACAACATAGTCCTGGTTCACGGTTTTCTCTCTGGTGCTATTGGGCGGTATGAGGTGACCGACTCTGTCAGGATGGGGAAGAGGCTGGGGGTACTTTTGGAGGGTTTGTTCCTTAAGCTTCTAGGGCCACACAGGCGACCTCCCTTACAAGTCAGAGTCTCCTAGTGAATTCCCTATCTAATGAGAAGTGAGCCTTCCCTATCTGTGAGAAGTGGCCTTTGACCTTCCAGAGTCTGTCCATACCTTCTAGAGGCTTTTGTGAAGAACTCACTGTTCAGGGGGCTGTGGCAAACTCTGGAGGTAAGGACCTGAAGGAAAACTTTCAATTCAGGTCCATAAGGCCACACTTTCCAAAATCAACTTCAGAAGAACCAAGCTAGAAGTCTAGTGATGTGTTCCTGTCACCTCAACACTTGAGGGTCAGTATCAAGTCTGGCCTCCATAGTGAATTCCACGCCAGCCTCAAAACCTCGTAAGATCCTGTCTCAAAACTTAAAAACTGCCGGGCAGTGGTGGCGCACACCTTTAATCCCAGCACTTGGGAGGCAGAGGCAGGTGGATTTCTGAGTTCAAAAGTTCGAGGCTAGCCTGGTCTACAGAGTGAGTTCCAGGATAGCCAGGACTACACAAAGAAACCCTGTCTTGAAAAAACCAAAAACAAAACAAAACAAAACAAAAAAACTTAAAAACTGGGGTGAAGACATGGCCGAGCTATTCCAGGTGTTTGTTGACAGTTCACAGGGCCTGGAACTCCAGCTCTGGGGGAATCCGATGCTGTCTTCCAACCCCATCCTATACCTGTGTGCGTGCATACCCACATGCAAGCAGATAATTAAAAATAAAAGCAAATATTTGAAAGATAACAATGAATCAATAAATTATTTACAAAACTGGTGGACCTGTGCTAAGAAACTGCTGAGGGAGACAAGATGTATTTGAATGCCCAGGGTTCTCCTTGCCCTGAGCCATGTGTCCCCAAGCTCACAGTGAACTGTTTCCTCCCAAGTGATTTGCCTCAAATTTAAGAATCTCTGGATTCAGCCTCCAAGGTACTGGGATTCCATGTGTGTAGCATCTCAAGTGGCCCAGACTGGGTTTCAGTGTATACAGGGGAGGCTGAGCTTGAGTCAGACCAATTACAAGTTTTTGAGCCCAGATGTGAAGGGTTGTAGCTGTGGCTGAGTAGGTAGAGAGTGCTCGCCCCGCATGCATGAGGCCCTGGGCTTGATGCCCCAGCACTACATAAAGTAGGAGAGGTAGATACTTGTGTGAACCCACCATTTGGGAGGAGGGAGGGGGGAGGACTGTAGCTCAAGGTCATCCTCAGTTACTTAGGGAGTTTGAGGCTAACCTGAGCTACAGGAGTCCTTTGTGTCAAGATAAATCTGATTCAGCTGTGTGAATGGAGTGACTGCCATCGAAGATGATCCTTCTTGCCATCATCTGTTTCCATGGAGATGCAGCATACTCTCTCAGCATACGGATTCGTTCCACTGAGACTGGGACACAGCTCTCCTCTCTGGAAGCTTTCTGTGGGGTGCAACTGAAATCCAGGGTTTTTGGGTTTTTTAGATTTATTTATTTTATGTGCATGCATGTTTTCCATACATGTTAGTTTATCCACCGTGTCCATGCTTGATGCCCATGTAATTCAGAAGAGGGTTTAAGGACCCCTGAAACTGGAACTAGGCATCATTGTGAGCTGCCATGTGGGTGCTGGGAACCGAACCCAGGTCCTCTGCAAGAATAGCCAATGCTCTTGACTGTTGAGCCATCGCTCCAGCCCCTTCAGTTTTTGTTTGTTTAGTGTAGACGTTTTTGGTATGTGGGTGCACATGTGAGGTCAGAGGGCAAGCTCAGTGTTGCAGCTTCCTCTTCATTTTCCACCTTGAGGCATACATAGTCTCTGATCCCCACTGTACTGCATCCTCCTGTCTCTGCCTCTCATCTCATTATAGACGTGCTGGAGTTACAGATCCATGTCACTGCACCTGCTTGTCCGTGAGTTCTGGGGGTTCATGTTCAGGTCCTCTTCTGTAGAAAGTGTTTTCACCTCCTGCGCTGTCTGCTCAGACCCTGGACAATCCCACTTTAACCCTCCTGTTCCCGTTGTATAACATGAAGCTTGGAATTAATTCAAGATTCCATTGTACTTCTTTTTATTAAGTTTGCTTTATGTGCACAGGCGTTTTCATACACATACGGTGTGTGCACTGCACCCACGCCTCCATTGTGGTTCTTTCTATATGCTTTTATTTGTTTCATGTGGGTGGATGTTTTCCTCGTGTGTGTGTGTGTGTGTGTGTGTATTTGTGTGTGTGCACACACGTGTTCAAGTGTGCACGCACGCATACACCACATGCATGCCTCCATTGAAAGTGTTGAGATTTTTGTTCCCTAACATAAACCTGTATATAAAACCCTGTATGTGAAATCTTGTACCTAAAAACTGGCATATGAGGCAAGCATGGTGGCTCCCACAACTCAGGAAGCAGAGGCAGGAAGATCACTGCACGTTCTAGGGTCTAGAGAGATGGCTCTGACTTCCCAAGCCAGTCATCACCCACATGGTGGGAGAGGAGAATGGACTTCTAAAAGCTGATCTCAGAGCTCTATGGGCGCACACTCACACACATTCTCCCTCTCCATCACCCACATCAAATAAGCAAGTGAATAAAATGTAATTTAAGAGAATCAAAAGAGGTAGGAGAGATAGATGGCCCAGGGATTAAAAGCAAATACTACTTGTGCAGAGGATTAGTTGGGTTCCTGGTGTCCACAGCACATGGATCTTAACTGCTGTTAACTCCAGCTCCAGAGGATCTGACACCCGCTTCTGACTTCCATAGACACACACACACACACACACACACACAAAGACACACACAGATGCACACACATACACATAAGTAAAATCTTTTAAAACAACAAAATACCCTCCACCCTGCAAACAGAAAGATGAATGGAAGAATTTGTGGATGGGTATGACCAAGACACTATATAGAATTGTAAAAGAATAAATATACTTTGCTTTTACTGGTTCAAACTGGAATTAATAAACAAATTGTAGCATTTCACTTTGTGTTATAGGAGTGGGTTCTTTTTCTTGCTTGTTTCCTTCTTTCTTTTTTTTTTCCTTTGAGACCTGGTCTCTTGTAGTCTCAGCTGGCCTCACCAGGGTGACTGAGGATGACCTTGAAGTCTGGATTCTTCTGCTTCCACCTCCCTGGGGCTGGAACTCTGAGTGTATGAACCACATGTAGAAAGCCTGTCTCTTTCTGAAAGATAAAAAGTGCTGGCAAAGACCCAGGTGAAGGGGATCTCAGTACACTGGAAGAGGGATTGAAACTTGCCCAGCCATCACAGAAATCAGCATGGATGTGTCTCAGACGTCAAACATGGACCTTGCACCACAGCTGATGCACACCTTTAATCCCAACAAACAAACGAAACTAAAAGAAAAGAAAGCAAAACAAAATGGAAGTAGCACATGAGCCAGCCCAGTCTCTCCTGGCGTATACCCTCAGGGCTCCACGTACTCTATCTTAGCTAGTGTTCTACTGTTGTGAAGAGACACCTCGACCAAGGCAACTTTTAAAATAAAATATTTAACTGGGGGCTTGCTTACAGTTTCAGAGGGGTTAATTCAGGATCACCATGGGAGGGATTGTGGCAGAAGGTAGGCAGGGACGGTGCTGGAGAAGTAGCCGAGAGCTCACATCTGACCTGCAAGTTGCCCACCCCCAGTGACACGCCTCCTCCAACAAAGTCACTCCTCCTAACCCTTCCCAAACAGTTCCACTAACTGAGGACCAAGCTTTCAAATATACGAGCCCACAGGGACCATTGTCATTCAAACCACCCAACTCTGCCACAGAGATGCTACACGTCCTTGTCCATGGCTACTCTAGTCTCAACACCTAGGACACGGACTGTATAATGGAAATGTGGTACCTATACATGATGGAATGTTTTTCAGCCCTGAAGAAAAAAAATGAAATTATGAAGTTTGCAGAAAAATGGATGAATTTGAAAAGGATTATACCATGAGGTAATCCAACCTCAGACAAAAATTGCAAGTTCTCTCTCAGATGCCACTCATAACTTTTAATACTCGAACGTGTGTGTGTGTGTGTGTGTGTGTGTGTGTGTGAGAGAGAGAGAGAGAGAGAGAGAGAGAGAGAGAGAGAGAAGGGGGGGCATAGACTCTGGAACCAGATAGGAGAATGCGAGAGAGGAAGCTGGGAACACAAAAACACAGAGCACAAGAGGCAGAAAGGAGGCTGTGGGGTGCAAGAGAAAGAAGGGGCTGAGGGAGAAGGATGAACAGCAAATTTTATCTTCAATAAAAAATAAAATGGAACTTCTCAAAAGAGAAAAAGGAACTGCCATCCAGATGTGGAGGCTGTGCCTTAATCCCAGCATTTGTAATTCACAGGTAGGTAGGTGATCCAGGGTTAGTCAGTGAGCATATTTAATGATGTCAGAACCCTGGGATGTCTATACTCTCATGCCCACTGAATCACTGCTTACAGTTGTTGACAAATGAAGGAAATGTCAATATGGTGCTGCAAACCTGGAATCCCAGCTACCTGAAAGCCAATGGATATTTTAGCAACACCTGCCTCAAAATAAAGAATAAATAATTTAAAGGTGAGGGGCTGGAGGGGTGGCTTAGTGGTTAGAGTACTTGTAGCACAGTCATGAAGCCTAGAGTTTTGACCCTGGAACCCATTTAACAAGCCAGGTATCCCACAAATACCTGTAACTCCAGCTCCAAGGGGCCCAATGCCTTGAGATCCCTGAGGGGTGTACACATGCACACACTTGCACTTGTGTATGAGTTCATGCTCTGGGGTGTGCACGTGCATGCTTACACACACACACACACACTCACACAGAGTACGTCTTTTAGACAGTTTAGAATACTTAGATGCTGAGCAGATGAATACTCAGGATGACACGCAGAAACCAAAGCTTCTCTTACCAGGTGGTTCCCCTGACAGTCTGGCCGGATGGCAGCCATTGCAGTCATATGGCTGTGGGCTTGTCATGGAGCCGCACAAGTCACACCCACACAGGGTCTTCTGCGGGAGTGGTAATGCAGAACCCAGAAAGCCTGACATTCCCTACTGGGAAACCTGGCTAGCAGAGCTACATGTTTTTAAAATCAGTTTCTGGAGTGTGCTTAGAACTGGAGGCACTCCATGTAACGTTTCAGCTGGGTGCTGAGGCAGTGTAGACTTTCTAATGCAGGGTTAACCTGACCAAGAAATTCCAGCTGAAGGAATGGGAAGTAAGCTCTGATGAGCTAAGTCCTTCAGGGTAAGATCCTGATTGGTAGTGGAAGTGTAAACCTCCAGCTAACCCTCTGGCCCTTAGCAGCTCCATTGCTTAAGTGGCCACGGAAGACTATGTCCATTGTGGGGTTCACTGAGATTAGCAGAGTTGGGCTACCCAAGTATTTGGCTTCCTTGGGCCAGCTGTATGATGTTTTATTTGTGAGTTAAAATAAAATGATTTTAGTCTAGAAAAAAAACTTTTTTTTTTTAAATAAAAAGAGGTGTGCTGTGTGGCTCAATGATAGTCCATTTCCCCTGCTTAGGAGGCCCTGAATTTAATCTTCATTATCACACTCACAAGGAAAGGAAGGAAGAAGGGGCAACGTAATTGTTCACCAACAGTGAATGGACAAATCACAACTGAGGTGTCTAGTAGAACAGTACTCGGCCAAACAAAGCATGACCAGAAAAGTCCAAAAGATGAATGGAACTGGAGACCATCGTGTTTGGTGAAATAAGCCCACACAGAAACCAGGACCAGCATTTCTCACAGACAGAATCTAACAAAGTCGAAACCATCAGCTGAGAGGACTCGAGGGTCTAAGAATGTGGGGAAAGTCCAAGAGAGGAAGCAGGGGAAAGGTTATCACAGCATTTAAGTTACAGTTAGATAAGAGCCACATCTCTGGGGTACTGTTGATCCAAGAGACCCCCAACCCTGGACCTCCATGGCCATTTAAGAGGCAGAGCTGAGTTGTGAGAACCAGGTGCTGTTGAAATTAAGGGATTAGGAATGTACCCAGGCTCTGCTCCAGATACACTTGTAGGCCAAAAGGATGACTTTCCTCAGGAGTGGGAGGCCCTGGGCCTGTGTAAGTAGTAGTATATCCATTGACCTGTGATTTCCTGAGAGCCGCAAAGGTTTCCTCAGGTGCTGTTTGTTTTTGAGTTATGCCAACATGCCCTTGAGCTGTCTCTGGAAATGGTCATCAGAATCCCTGAAGATGAGGTATAGTTCATGGTATTTATGTCAAGCATTTTGCTTCCTGAGCCCCTCCCTGCCTGGCATAGACAAGGTTTCATAGAGAGTGCTCCCAAGAGGAGGAGGGAGGCAGAGGGTCCTCGCATACAGAAATGACCTCACACTGTTCCCCAACAATTCTACATAGATTAGTAATTTTGACAAGAGTAATTGGCCGGGCGGCGTTGGCGTACACCTTTAATCCCAGCACTTGGGAGGCAGAGACAGGCGGATTTCTGAGTTCGAGGCCAGCCTGGTCTACAGAGTGAGTTCTAGGACAGCCAGGGCTATACAGAGAAACCCTGTCTCGAAAAACCAAAAAGACAAGGGTAATTAATAACATCTATCAATATTTAAGATGATAGTTCTAAACCCATTTTTTTAAAAGATAGGATCTCGATGGGCAGTTGTGGCACACGCCTTTAATCCCAACACTTGGGAGGCAGAGGCAGGCGGATTTCTGAGTTCGAGGCCAGCCTGGTCTACAGGATGAGTTCCAGGACAGCCAGAGCTGCACAGAGAAACCCTGTCTCAAAAAACCAAAAAAAACAAAAAACAAAAAACAAAACAAAAAAAAACAAAAACAAAGATAGGATCTAACCATATAGTTCTATATGGCCTGGAACTCACAAAAATCCTCCTGCCTCTGTTTCTTGAATGCTGGGATTAAAGGGGTGCACCACCAAAAACATCACTTTTTAAATTTTTTTCTTTTTTTTATTTTTTTTTTTTTTTGTTTTTTGAGACAGGGTTTCTCTGTATAGCCCTGGCTGTCCTAGACCTCACTCTGTAGAACAGGCTGGCCTCAAACTCAGGGATCCTCCTGACTCTGCCTCCTGAGTGCTGGGATTAAAGGTGTATGTCACCATTGCCCAGCTAAAATATGTTTTTTTCTTTCTTTCTTCTTTGAAGGCTAAATTATTTTTCTCTACCTTTAAATTGTTTTACTGTCAGTGGTGGCGTACACCTTTAATCCCAACACTCAGGAGGCAGAGACAGGAGGATCCCTGAGTTTGAGGCCAGCCTGGTCTACAGAGTGAGGTCTAGGACAGCCAGGGCTACACAGAGAAACCCTGTCGAAAAACAAAAAGAAAACAATTTTTTTTTTAATTGAGCTGAGTGTGGTGACGAATGGCATTGACGCAGCATTCAGGGGGCCACAGCATATGAGTATCTCTGAGTTCCAGGCCAGCCAGGCCCATATAGGGAAGCACTGTCTCAAAATTCAGTATGTGAACTGGAGAGACGGGTCACCAGTTAAGGGCACGGACTGCTCTTCCAGAGGTGCTGAGTTCAATTCCCAGCAACTACATGGTGGCTCATAACCATCTGTAATGGGCTCTGATGCCCTCTTCTGGTGTGTCTGAAGAGAGCAATGATGTACTCATATACATTAAATAAATAAATAAATCTTTAAAAAAAAATCAGTATGCATGTATGTGTCCGTGTGTGCCCTTAGAGGCCAGAAGAGGATATCAGATTAAGCTATGGGAGGTTGTGAGCCACCTGATGGGGGTAAGGAAACTGAACCCCTGTCCTCAGGAAGAGCAGCTAGATCCCTTAACTGCTGAGTCATCTCTCCAGCCCCCCCCCCCCCACCTTTTGATGTCTCCCTAATCTAAGAGCTGGAAGTTATCTTAGCCTGGTCTTGTTCTGATGTACCAGTGTGGTAGCTAGTAAGAGAACAGCATCACAGAGGTCTGCAGGGTGGATTCCACCCTCATAGTTGGCAGCTTGTGAAAGCAGGAGCTGAAACAGCAGGATTCTGACCTTTGCTTCAGTGAGCGGATGAGGCTTTTGACAGACAGCTCAGTGGGTTAGCATTTGCTAGGCAGGATCAAGCCTGAGTTTGATGAAAGCCACATGAGAATAAAAAGCCACTGCAGTGGCTCCAATCTTTAATCTCAGCACTTGGGGGGCGAGATAGGAGACTCAGCAGGAAGTTCAGTAACAGAAAGAAGAGCGCTTGCCTCAAAGCAAGCTGAATGGAAAGAACCAATTCCTATTCCTCTGGACACACACACACACATATACACTCATATACACACTAAATAAATGCATTAATAAAAGAGAAAGATCCTAACATTATCATCTAGCCAGCAGCTTCCTGTGAAGGAGCAAATATTCTTGTTCCCTCCCTTAAGAGTTAATCCAAGCGTGTCTGTCAATCACCTGGTCAGGAGAGAGGCTCTGTCTAAGGACTTTAAAAAAATAGAATAAAAGACCGGGCAGTAGTGGCACATGCCTTTAATCCCAGCACTTGGGAGGCAGAGGCAGGTGAATTTCTGAGTTCAAGGCCAGCCTGATCTACAGAGTGAATTCTAGGACAGCCAGAGATACACAGAGAAACCCTGTCTCGAAAAACAACAACAGCAAAAACAAAACAAAACAAAACAAAAAAATAGAATAAAAGGCTGGAGAGATGGCTCAGCGGTAAAGAGCACTGGCTGCCTTTCCAGTGGTCCTGAGTTCAGTTCCCAGCAACCACTTGATGGCTCACAATACTCTGTAGTGAGTTCTGATGCCCTATTCTGGCCTGCAGGTATACATGCAGATAAAGCACTCATACAATAAATAAATAAGTCTGGGGGGGGGAGGGAGAGAGAGAGAAAGTGTCCCCTAAAGATGTCCGCTGGCACAGTGTTCTCTCTGGCATTGTCTATTCTCCATCTTTAAAGTGTTCAAGTCTACTCTGTCTTCCTCTTGAGTGTCTTGATTTACTGTTATGAATTCTATCTTCTGTAGGCTGGTGCATATCATTTGAACTCTTTCCATGGAGATCGCACGAACTAGAGATTGAATAGGAGGCCCCGGGAAGATCCAAGTTTGACTCAAATTTGACAGAGATTTAGTGGCTGAACTTGAATCTGGTGCTCATATTCTTTTACAAAGTACAGGGTCACGTGAAGGCAGGAGCGAGTGTCACACACTGTATGCTCCAAGGGAGATCAGCCTGCTGGCCATGAATAATGCGCTAAAGTATGTAACACTAGCAAACAACATGCTTCTCTGTCATATTCATCATTTTGTCCAAGCAATGCTGCAACTCAGGGCTGGAGATGCAGTTCCAGGGACCAGTGTCAGAACCCCTGGTTTCCATCCCTTATACTGCATAAATTGGGTGTGGTGGCAAATGTCTGTAATTCCAGCACTCAGGAAACAGAAGCAGGAGGGCCCAGGTAAAAGCCAGATACAGCCGGGCGGTGGTGGCACACGCCTTTAATCCCACCACTTGGGAGGCAGAGGCAGGCAGATTTCTGAGTTAGAGGCTTACACAGAGAAACCCTGTCTAGAAAACCGAAAAAAAAAAAAAAAAAGCCAGATACAACCAAGCATGCCTGTGCACATCTATAATCCCAGAGGCAGGGAGTAGAGTCCCCAGAAGCTCATGAGCCAGCTAGCCTGGAGTATACATACAGTTGTGAGTGGCAAGAGAAACCCTGTGTCTTCTAAGGTAGAAGATGAGATCTACACCAGAGACTGTTCTCCTGCACACCCACATGCAGACTCACATGCTCAAACACACATTAAAAATAAATAAATAAATAAATAAATAAATAAATAAAAAGACCTTCAAGGTCATATCATATATGACCAGCTGCATATCAGGTTTGAGGCCAGTTTGGAATATATAAGACCTTTCAATTTTAAAGAGAAGAAAGACATTCCTTATTCCTATCTTATAAAATAGTATTAGGTAACTTTTCTGGATGATACAGTGTTCAGGACAGTGAGTTGCATTTAAGATCAGGGACACATTGGGAAAGAGAAAATAAGACATAACAATATGCACTAAAACCCAAGCTTTCTTATATTATGATAAACTGATTCTCCTTTAAAGAGAATTTGGCTTGCACTATGATTTTTCCAAATTTAATACTTTTCAGCATTGGTCTGGGGAAAGCAGATGGTAGGAGCTGTGCTGGCATATTTTAGCATACAAAAAATCGAACAAACCCAATTTATATAAATTACAACTTAAGAATCTAAATATTAGCTGGGGAGTGGTGGCGTACACCTTTAATTCCAGCACTCACTCGGAAGGCAGAGGCAGGCAGATTTCTGAGTTCAAGGCCAGTCTGGGCTATAGAGTGAGTTTCAGGACAGCCAGGGATGTACAGAGAAATCTTACCTCAAAAACAAAATAAAGAAAAATCTAAATGGAGGCTAGAGGAACAGGCTGAGGGTGGGTGGAGTGGAGACAGTATCATATTGAGGTTATCTGTGGACCAATTTTTCCAGATTTTCTTTCAGAGTCAAGGTTCCTGGGTGTTCTATGTGGAAGATGAATATCCTGTCAGGTCCAACTCCTTACCTCCCCAAATGACATTGCAGAGGACATTGACCTAAACAGAAGGACCCTAGCTGGATAAGCAGGATTGTCATTGGGTAAACAAGCCTAAAGGGAGGGTTCCAATTACTAGAAAAGCAGAATTCTTAAGGGGTCCCTATTTGCTAGAAACCACTCAGTCATTCAGGAACTTCCCTTAACCTTCCCCCAAAGGTCAACTGTCTTAAGCAAGGGATCTAGATCTGGACAGCCTGTATCAGCTCAGATCTCCAACTGCTGATTTTCATATATATAAAATCTACTTGCTTTGGCCCAGCAGTGGTGACACACGCCTTTAATCTCAGCACTTGGGAGGCAGAGGCAGAGGCAGGCGGATTTCTGAGTTCCAGGCCAGCCTGGTCTACAGAGTGAGTTCCAGGACAGCCAGGGCTACACAGAGAAACCCTGTCTCGAAAAACCAAAAAAAAAATAAAAAAAATTAAAAAAAAAGCATGTTGTATCACGTGTGGCTTTATTTTTAACGATGTATGCATGTTTATGTGTATGGGTGTGCATTTTCATATGTAAGTATGGTGTCTGTGGAGGCCAGAGGAGGGCGTTGGGATTCCTTTGAAGCTGGAGTTCAAAGCAGTTGTAAGCAGCGGCTGGTGCTGGAAAGCTCAGATCCTCTGTAAGTGCAGTGAGTGCTCTGACCCACTGTTAACCCCTGAGTTACTTATTTTGTACTAACTCCTTTGCCTCCACTTACTGTGCCAGGGCCACGGGTGAGTCGGTGAGTAGTAGCACATCCAGCTTGCTTTGTCTTTGCAACAGGATATCTCTGTGTAGCTCAGGATGATCTCATTCTTGCATCCTGAAAGCTGGGATCACAGGTGTGTGCCATCACACCTGGCGTAATAACTTACTCTTATAGGACAAAAAAACAAAACAACAGTCTCAACCAACTTGCTGGCATTGCTTCATGCCTGGAGTCTCAGCACGAGGAGGCTGAAGTGGGAAAACCGGAAGAGTTCCAAGCTAGCCTGGGCTATGTAGTATGTTGCAGGTCAGGCAGGACTGGCATTTTTTTTTTTTTTTTGTCTTGTTTTGTTTTTGAGACAGGGTTTCTCTGTATAGCCCTGGCTTTCCTGGAACTCACTCTGTAGACCAGGTTGGCCTTGAACTCAGAAATCCACCTGCCTCTGCCTCCCAAGTGCTGGGATTAAAGGCATTCGCCACCACCGCCCAGCAATATCTTGTCTTCTAAAATGAAAACAAGATGTGTGTGGTAGATTAGGGCTATGTCTAAACACTTGCCAGGTAGAACTGGGAAGAATGAGGAATTCAAATCTAGCCTTACCCTAATGGATTTGAGGCTAGTGTGGGCCACACAAAACCCTCTCAGAAAAACAAACAAACAAAAAATCAACATCAAACAAACAAACAAACAAAACCCCAAATCTAAAACTAGATCCAGACCTCATGGTCATCTGGTCCCGCCTCAGTTTTGTAATTTAAGAGACAGACCTAGATAGCAGACATGGCTTGCTTCAGGGCTGGGAAGCCCATTCAGTGTGTAAGAGGATCTGATGCTTAAGGAAGAGGACCCGAGTTCAAATCCCTAGAAGCCACATGAAAATCCAGGCACGGCTAATAAGCTTTTTGCTGTGGCAGACAGAAACATGGGTATTTATGGGCTTGCTAGTAGCCAGCCTGGCTTCCAGTTAGAGTGGATACCCTGTCTTAAAGGAATAATAAGATGGTGCTGGAAAAATGGCTCAGTGGTTAAGAGGACTGACCGTTCTTCCAGAGTTCCTGAGCTCAAGTCTCAGCAACCACATGGTAGCTCATAACCATCTGTAATTGGATCTGGTGCCCTCTTCTGGTGTGACAGTGACCACATGCATATCCACACCTATACATGCTAACAACACCTTGATACAGAAATAATGTTTTTAAATGACTCACTCCAAACCCTCTGAGGCCTCTGGCGGAAGCCAGGTTTCTTAACATTTTGTTTCAAGCTCCATGTTCTTTGGGAATTCTCTTTCTTTGGGAATTCTATTTCACAAGCTGGCAGATGAGAGTCAGCAACTGTCACGACACTCTGCCCACCCCTAGCCTCTGCACAGGCTGTTTGCATCCTAGGGGAAGAGTCCACTCACCAGCCTCAGGAGTAGCAGCCCAGAAGACCACTCCTGCAGAAGGCTCACAGGAGCATCAGTGGCCCTGGTTTGAGAAG
The DNA here is from genome assembly GCF_004785775.1 of Grammomys surdaster. Lineage (NCBI taxonomy): Eukaryota > Metazoa > Chordata > Mammalia > Rodentia > Muridae > Grammomys > Grammomys surdaster. The sequence goes on along the minus strand of NW_021605216.1, from coordinate 100,516 downwards.
AGGGGGATGGAAAATTGGCTCAGACTGATACTGAATGAGAGGAAGGGCTTCCCAGGAGGTGAGACTCCCCTTGGGCAGTGTCCCTTCCCTGTGGTGCCACAGTCCTTTAAGAGCTTCTGGCAGCTGAGTATGGTTGTGCCCTTCTGCAATCACAGCTACTTTGGATGCTGAAGCAGGGCGATCACAAGTTTACAGTCATCCTGAACAACTTGGCAAAACCTTGTCTCGAAATAAAGTTAAACAGAAAACAAGACAGATGGGTGTGGCTTGGTGGGAAAGCACAGGTCTAGCAAGGGAAGGTCCTGGGTTCTATCCCTTGTACAATTTTTTTTTTTTTGGTTTGATTTTTCGAGACAGGGTTTCTCTGTATAGCCCTGGCTGTCCTGGAACTCACTCTGTAGACCAGGCTTCCTTGAACTCAGAAATCCACCTTCCAGGCGGTGGTGGCACAC
>NW_021605216.1:0-85064 GCF_004785775.1 Grammomys surdaster | reverse complement strand
TGCCCAGTATGTGTGCTGGACAAGTGCTTTAGTGTCTGACCTACCTCAGCCCCTTAGGTATATCTCTTCACACATGTGAATTTGAGCATGCAGTATTTATTATTATTATTTTTAAATTTGGAGACGGTTTCATGTAACACAGGCATATATCAAGAGGATGGCTTGACTTTCTGATCCTCTTGCCTCCATTTCCCAAGTGCTAGGATTGTAGGCCTGTACCAACATGCCCAACCTATGTTTTCAAAATATTCAAATATTTTATTGCTAGCATGAAGAAGGCAGGAGATGTCACACTGCAGATCTGGCATCTCTGGGTAAAGTGGGAAGGACTGGTACTCTGTAGCTTATTTTCCTGCCTGATGTTGGGTTAGGTGATGCTTTTCTTAGACTAGCCCCTGAGCAGGCAGGTATTCTGTTCCACTCCAGGCTTGGTGCTCACCACTGTCGTGTTTTTTTTTTTTTAATTATTTTTTTATTTTTTTAAACCACTGTCGTCTTCAAACCCTGCTTTCACTCCTTTGTCCATAAGAGGCACTAGCCTCACGGGCTTTCCCAGCAGGTTAAGATCCTGTCATCCCAAGTCCTGGGGGTGAGGGTGGGAATCAGGAGTTCAAGACCAATGAGTATAGGCCAGTCTGAGCTTTACAAGAGTGAAAAGGGTTTTATGTACACATGGCAGTGAAATAGTCACTCAGGAAAAATAAAGGCTGCATTTGTCCTTCATAAAAACACAAGACCAAGGTGGGAGCTCTGAATAGCAGGCTGTCGGCCAGGCTTTTCTTTCAAGTCTACGTCACACAGAGGAGCTAATGTGAAGGCCCCTGTGAGCCACCACATCTACTTGGCTGTATTTGTATCTAACTCATATTGGAAGTTCCTATCTGGAGGCTAGAGAAAAGGCTCAGCAGTCAAGAGCACTTGTTCTTCCAGAAGACCAGGGTTCACAGCACCCACATGACAGCTCACACTGTCTGTAACTCCCATCTCTAGGGGCTCTGATACCCTCATACAAACATACATACAGGTAAAACACCAGTGCACGTGAAATAAATGAAAACAGTAGTTCCTACCTGACTTCGAATCTTCTAGTCACCCAGCCGCCTGTCTTGTGTCCTGTTGTGTTCTAGACCTTGGGAGCTTACCTTGGGCTTCTGTAAACTTAACAGCAATTTTGCTCATGAGTTGCCGAGCACCACTGTTTGGTGAGACTTACTGGTGAGAGGCTTTTGTTCCTAGGACACAGAGTTTCCAGGTGTTGTTGTACGACCAATTGGTGAATTCCGAAGCTCCATAGATTACCAGTATCAGCTTTTGCGGTGCAATGTTGACCTTCTAAAAATCATCCAGTTGGGCCTTACATTCACAAATGAGAAGGGGGAGTACCCTTCTGGGATCAACACATGGCAGTTCAACTTCAAGTTCAACCTGACGTAAGTGTCTTGAGAGACGAGACCCTTAGTGTGGTTACTAGATAGCAGCATTAGAGTGGACTGATTGCCAGAAGGATTTGGTTTTTTTTAAAGATTTATTTATTTATTTATTTTATTTATGTGAGTGCACTATAGCTGTCTTCAGACACACCAGAAGACGGCATTGGATCCCATTAAGGATGGTTGTGAGCCACCATGTGGTTGCTGGGAATTGAACTCAGGACCTCTGGAAGAGCAGTTAGTGCTTTTTACTGCTGAGCCATCTCTCCAGCCCCCTGCCATAAGATTTTCTAACCATGTTTTTTTTGGGGGTGTGGTGGGGGAAGACATGGTCTCTCTCTATTATGTTGCTCTGACTGTCCTGCAACTTGCTATGTTGACCAGGCTGGCCTTAAACTCAGAAAACCACCAGCATCTGCTTCCAGAATGCTGGGATTAAAGATATATGTCATTATGCCTGGCTAATTATATTTTTATTTTATTGAACATAGGTAGGTGTTTAAATAGTCAAGAGGAGTAAAGATTCATTTATTTTATGGATATGAGTATATTGTAGTTGTCTTCACACATACCAGAAGAGGGCATGATATCCCATTACAGATGGTTGTGAGCCACCATGTGGTTGCTGGGAATTGAACTCAGGATCTCTGGATGAGCAGTCAGTATTCTTAACTGCTGAGCCATCTCTCCAGCTGCCTCCCACCCCTTTTTAAAGACAGAATCTTGATGCAATCCTGGCTAACATGGAGGTTGCTATGTAGACCATGCTGGCCTCACAGAGATCTGCCTGCCTCTGCCTCCGGAGTGCTGGGATTGTAGGCATGCTGGGATTGTAGGCATGCCTTGCCAGGCATTCCTGGCAAGCTCTTTTTTTTTTTTTTTTTTTTCTTTCTTTCTTAAATAACTCTTGCAACTTAGCCTAAAACGATGATCCAGCCTGGTGTTGGAGCTCGGTGGAATTGTACTCTCATAGTATATGTCAGGCCCTTTAGCTTTCATCCCTAGTACCACAGAAGAAAGGAAGACAGACAGCACAGTTAAAAATTGGCAAAAGGTAGGGGGTTATGGTGCACACCTTTTAATCCCAGGACTCAGGAGGCAGAGGCAGGCAGATCTCTGTGGGTTTGAGGCTAGCCTAATCTACATAATAAGTTCTAGGATAACCAGGACTATATAGATGGAACTTGTCTCAAATTCCCAACTTAAGACAAAACAAAAACTGGCAAAAGATCTGAGTAGATATTTTCTCTTATTAAGATTTTAAAAATTTTTTAAAAAGATTATTGTGTATACAGTGTTCTGCCTATATGTATGCTTAAATGCTAGAAGACGGCACAAGATCTCATTATTGATGGTTGTGAGCCACCATGTGGTTGCTGGGAATTGAACTTGGAACCTCTGGAAGAGTCTGAGCCATCTCTCTAGTCCAAGATTTTTTTTTTTTTTTTCCTTCGAGACAGGGTTTCTCTGTGTAGCCCTGGCTGTCCTGGAACTCACTCTGTAAACCAGGCTAGCCTGGAACTCTCGAACTCAGAAGTCCACCTGCCTCTGCCTCCCAAGTGCTGGGATTAAAGGCGTGCGCCACCACCGCCCGGCTAGTCCAAGATTTTAACTGTTATTTTATGTGTATTAATGTTTTGCCTGCATGTATATCTGCCCATCATATATATGCCTGGTGTCCACAGCAGTCAGCAGATCCCTGGGACGGGTAGTACAGATGGTTGGGAACTGAGCCAGGGCAGCAAGAGCTCGTAGCACTGAGCCTCCTCTCCAGCCCTGCCTTTTGTTTGTTTTAGAAATAAACTTGAGTGTTAGTTTTGTCTCAATTTTGTTTTGTTTAATTCTACTGTAAATGAAATAAAGAAGTATAAATATGATTAAAAATTCAAAAACAAGAGCTGCATAGATGATAGCTCAGTGGTTAAAAGTTAAAAGCACAGGCTGTTCTTCCAGAGATTGCTTTCAGTTGCCGGCAGCTACGCGGCCACTAGCTGTCTGTGATGGGATCTGAATGCCCTCTTCTGGTGTGCAGACATACATGCAGATAAACACCCATAGACGTAAAATAGATATTTAAAAAAGATTAAAAACAAAAAATGTGTGGCTCAGTGGTTAAGACACTGGCTGCCCTTCCAAAAGATCTGAGCTCAATTCTCAGTGCTAGGCTCACAACTGCCTAACTCATTCATTTACTTAAAATTTTAAAGAGAGAGAATGTAGATTTTCTGTAATTAGGAAATACAGATCTGTTGGTTTTTGGAGTGTTTCAGGAATGCTGTGTTTCTGAATCATAAGCTAACAATAATATTTTTCCTGCTTTGGTCTCACTGCCACCAGCTCACAGTGATACCTTGTTTTTCAGAGAGGATATGTACTCCCAGGATTCTATAGACCTGCTTGCAAACTCAGGGCTACAGTTCCAGAAACACGAGGAGGAGGGTATTGATACACTGCACTTTGCAGAGCTGCTTATGACGTCAGGAGTGGTTCTCTGTGACAACGTCAAGTGGCTTTCATTTCACAGGTCAGTCCATGGGAACTGTGGCCTGTCTCTTCCTCGTAGCTTCCTTCCCCCTTCTGACTTTAGGCTGCACTGGGAAGGAACTAAGTGCTTGTTGATCTGAATCCTCCTGGCTGTGCGAAGTTGGCGGTGGTGCTGGTGTTCTTGTCCGAGTGTTTAGGAACACTGCAGTACACATCTGTACTGCATGGGCTTTGCTTCCCATGGCCTGCAGTGCTCACTTCTAGGTAGATGGAGGCTGCTGTGGGCTCGGTTATTTTCAGTTTTGTATTTTTTTGTTGTTGTTTTTTGAGACAAGGTTTCTCTGTGTAGCCCTGGCTTTCTTGGAACTCACTCTGTAGACCAGGCTGGCCTCGGACTCAGAAATCGGCCTGCCTCTGCCTCCCAAGTGCTGGGATTAAAGGTGTGTGCTACCACTGCTCGGCTCAATACTTTTTGGAAGGTTTTTATTTTTAAAGGTTTTGAGTGTGTGTGTGTGTGTGTGTGTGTGTGTGTGTGTGTGTGTGAGAGAGAGAGAGAGAGAGAGAGAGAGAGAGAGAGAGGGAGGGAGGAGTATGTATAGGTATGTGTGTGTGTGAGCACCTAGGGAGTCCAGAAGAGGATGTTGGGCCATTGGAGGTGGAGTTACAGGCATTTGTGAGCTGTCCTGACGTGGGTGCTGGGATTGGAACTCTGATCCTTATAATTTCTCTTCAGGTGATCCTCTCCTTGGCCCTTACAGCCTTACTTTTGAGTTTTGATCAGTCAAATTCACACAAACTCTCAGGTTCTCGTGTGTTTCCCACAGTAACTTTTTCCTATGTCCTTAGTGAATGTAAAGTTCAGATCACTTAGTATTCCTCTTTGAAAGGCCCAGCCTGCCAGGCAGTGGTGGTGCACACCTTTGATCCCAGCACTTGGGAGGCAGAGGCAGGCGGATTTCTGAGTTTGAGGCCAGCCTGGTCTACAGAGTGAGTTCCAGGACAGACAGGACTACTCAGAGAAACCCTGTCTCGAAAAACCAAAAAAAAAAAAAAAAAATTAGAAAGGCCCAGCCTGAGGTGGTGGTTTTTAAGTCAGTGGTTTAAGGCTGGGCTGAGGCTGCTTTCAGACGTCTGCTTCATTCCTCCTTTAGTGGTTATGATTTTGGCTACATGGTAAAGCTGCTTACAGATTCTCGACTGCCAGAAGAAGAACACGAGTTTTTTCACATCCTGAATCTTTTCTTCCCTTCCATTTATGATGTGAAATACCTGATGAAGAGCTGCAAAAATCTTAAGGTAATAGATGACATTCTCCTCAATATTAGCAATAAAACAAGCAAGCTCCCAAACTCAGACTTGTTTTGTGTTAATAATGTATTCAGTGTGCTTTCCTGAGGCCTGCCAGGTGCCAGACTTCCCTAAAGAGGATGTTAATCGAGCTTGGTTTCTTTAGTTATCTTTGTTGGTAACTCAGGCACCAGAAAAACCCTATGTCTTACATCCTGAGGCTGGCTGCCTTCATCTTAGACTCAAGAACCTCACAAAGTAGTTGGTGACATGAAGCCATGTGCAGTATGTTGTGACTGTCCCACATTCTCTGAGGGATTTTTAATTCTTAAAAAGTTCAAGTTGGCCCTGTGAGATGGCTCAGCGGGTAAAGGTTTCTGCTGCTGCCAAACTTAATGGACCTGCGCTTGATCTCTGCGACCCGTGTGGCACCAGAGAACTGACTTGTGAGAATCGTCTCTTATCTCTGCATGCACACAGGGCATGCAGCAGGGTACTGTTTTGAAAGAGTAATAGTGAAGGTCAGAAAAATGGCTGCTGAGGCCTGTTAGATGAATGGCCTGTCCCACTGCTGCATGTTCATGAATAGACTTAGCTGAGTCCAGAATAGTGTTGGTATGTGACACTCGTTTTCTGCCCCCTAGGGAGGCCTTCAGGAGGTGGCTGATCAGTTGGATTTGCAGAGGATTGGAAGGCAGCATCAAGCAGGCTCAGACTCTCTGCTAACAGGGATGGCTTTCTTCAGGATGAAAGAGGTAATGCCCTCTGAGGTGCGTCCTCTGAGTGTGAGGGTCTCTGAGATGACAGCTTCCAAATGTGGGGTCTCTTGAGTTTGTGAAGCCCAAGTTTCGAGGCAATTTCCCCTTTATTTTCTTCTGCATTCTACAGTAGGATGTTATTGTTAGTTTATCCACTTAGGCTGAGTTCTGTTAATTACTCGATATTATTTCTCTAAGGAAAAGTGAATTCTCTCTTAGTGTTTTTTTTTTTTTAAGATTTATTTTGTATGCATGCACTGTCACTGTCTTCAGACACACCAGAAAAGGGCACTGGATCCCATTACAGATGGTTGTGGACCACTGTGTGGATGCTGGGAATTGAACTCTGGAAGAGCAGTCAGTGCTCTTACCGCTGAACCGTCTCTCCTGCTCCTCTTGCCGTTTATTTATGCACCCTTTTAAATTTTAATATACATTTAAGAGGAAGACACTTTGAAAAATTATAGTGAAAGCTGGGTGGTGGTGGTGCACAGCTTTGATCCTAGTACTCGGAAGGCAGAGACAGGCAGCTAGATCTCTGAGTTCAAGGCCAGCCTGGTCTACAGATCAAATTCTAAGACAGAAAAAAAATAAAAAAGAAAAAATACTATTTTGTTGATACTTTTTCTTTTAGTTTTATTTATTTGTTTGCTTATTTATGTATGTATATTTCCCAGACATGGTTTATCTGTATAGCCCAGGCTAGCCTTGAACTCAAAGCTCCACCTGTCTCTGCCTCAAAGGCATGAGCTACCACTGTTGGAAGATTTGTTGATATTTTTAAGGAATAAATGTTCATAAAAAGGAATGAGACATGGTATGGGTCTCATTTTAGAATGGAGAAAATGACACTTTTTTTTTTTTTTTTTAGACAGAGTCTTACTGTGTAGCTTTGGTTGGCTTTTTTCAGTATAGAGATCTGCCTGCTCTCCTGCTCTGCCTCTTGAGTACAGAATTAAAAGGCTAGTGCTTGCCCTTGAATCCATGGCTCTCCTTGCATCAGCTTAAGGGTTGGGATTATAGCTGTGAGCTGCCATGCTTGCCTAGTATTTCTTTTTCCTGCTTTTAGCAACTATTATGAGTTCCAATGTTTAATTAACTAGTTTTCTGTGGCTATAACAAAATACCTGAGGGCAAGGTCAAGGGACCAGTTTATTTGGATTTACAACTTGAGACATTTTAGCCAGTGGTTGGCTGGCTCTGTTATGGGAGGCCAGATCATAGTGTCTGTTCATCTTTTAGTGGTTTGGAAATATGAAGAGGCTGAGTACAGGGCCTGGCCCTGACAACCTCAAGGTTTTACCATTTCCCAGTAATCCTACCATTTGGTGCTAAGCCTTTAACACAAGGACTTCTAGGGACATTTTAGATCTAAAGAGTAACAAGTGTGTTAGGCTAGTCATTGCCAACTGGCTCATTTGTTGATGCCTTGGAGATGTTATACTTAGCAGAGGTGGCACTTCTGGTCTGGGCTGTGCTCAACATCTTGTGGCGATTGCACCAGACAGCTCTGGCCCAGTGATATTAGGGTTGAGTTGCTTGCTGAGTGCCTAGCGTCCATGGTCTCCTCACAGTAGTCAGCTTTCTGCCTCAGCTTCTCGGGTGCTAGGATTACGTGTTTGCCACCACACCTGGCTTACAGGACTTCATGACTAAGGAACCATGATGGAATGGAGCTGAAGTGACTTGGCAAGCCTGAGTTCTTAGTCACTCGCTGCCTTGCCTGACAGGTTGTCACTCTACACAGCAGCAGCCCAGGGGTTCCACCACTGACAAGTCATAGGCAGGCCAAGTCTGTTTAGGACACAGAGCTTGGATGTCAAGAAAGGAGCAGAAAAAGTCTGTGAGAGAGACTTGGTGTCTTTGCTGAGTTACTGTCCAGTGTGCTGTGTGCCAGGGTATAAGAAGCCGGGAGGTGGCATGACTCTTGGCCCCATTCTCAGCTGGTTTTGTCCTGTTCTGCAGCTATTCTTTGAGGACAGTATTGATGATGCCAAATATTGTGGGCGCCTCTATGGCCTGGGCACGGGAGTGGCCCAGAAGCAGAATGAGGATGTGGACTCTGCCCAGGAGAAGATGAGCATCTTGGCCATGATCAACAGCATGCAGCAGTGATAGCGCGTGCCCCACGCCACCTGTGCCATCTGCCCAGCCACTGACCTGCATCTGCTCCAAGCAGAGACTTCGGGTTTTTGTTTAAAGATGCCTTTATTTTAGATCCAGGAGGGGGTTTGCTCTGAATTTGTAAACAAGTCTTCCTTGTCCTCATGCCCATACCCCTCTGCTGCCTTCTGCCACCAGCATCCATGGCTCCATGGACACCTTTTTAAATCTCCAGGATGTCTGAAACAAACCAGTAAAATGTATATGACTCTTATGCGTTGTCATTCTTCTTCTTTTGGCTTTGCTGGTCTGATGAAGATGCTCAGATGAGTTGAGGCTGCCAGAGAACAAGGTATATGTTCTTGGGAAGCAGGGCTGTACCAGCAGGCTGTTTGCCTTGTTTGTGCTTCTTCAGGACAGAGTGACGACACAGTAATTGATGGCCCGTGCTGAAATCTGGAGACAGTTCTGTCTCCTTCCATGTTGTTAGGCTGGTCCCTGAACCTCACCCCGTTCACCTTGGTTTTCAGAGGATGATCTGCCCTAGACTAGATCATGCTCCTAGTCCGTCCTGTTCTTAGCAGGGTGATCTGTCAGCTGTGCTCTTAGCCTCCATTTCCCTGTCTGTATTCAGGAAGCCTGAGATGTCAAGAGGCAGTAGAGTTGAGCTCAGGAGCTTGAGTCTTAGGAAAGACCCAGGAGTCACTGTGAGCAGTACAGTAAGGGGAACCTGTGGAATCATCCCCGCAGCTATGTTTGGAAGCCTGTTGACTGTGTTTAAGGTTAGGCATTTAGGAAGCACATTGCTTTTTAAATGACTATAGAAAGGACAATTTTAAGAAAGTAAAAACTTCTTTGGAAGGCAGAGACAGACAGCAGCAGCTCACTTAGGCAGGAATGGTCTTACCTTTTAAAAGCTTGTGGGAAACTGAATTTGAAATAACAAAATGTCAAGTATTAAAGCTGGTATTTAAGATGCTTGTAAATATTATTTATGTTTTTAATTTTGTAAAATAAAGATTGCTTTTTAACCATTGGCATGAGGTGTGGTCTTTGCTAGCTAGCATCTGACTGACCTCTGGCAGGATTGGCTCACCTGAGAGCCGCCTTGGAAGGTATTAAGGCACACATGCAATTCACACCTGTTCATTCACTTCACACCTGTTAGCTGTTGGAGTAGCTTCAATAGTATCCCCCAGCTACTCACATACAGTGAGTGCGCTGTAGTCAGTAGAATTCTGTAGGAAGCACTGAACTTAAGACTTCATGATTTAGTTTCCCCCCAGCCTTTTCTGTTGGCACAAAAATGTAAGTCAAGTACTGGGGCCCTTCTAGAGTTTGAGTTGTCCCCTAGACTTGCCTTGACCTCCAAGCCATCCTCCTGAATAGCAAGCATTGTAGGCTTCCACCACTGCACCCAACAAATCTAGAATTTTGGCTGTCAGGTTTGCACTCTTAAGGCAGCAGAGTAGCTCTCAGTAAAGGCACCCTGGTGTGCTGCTGGGTCTTACAGAGACTCAAAACTCTGGATTTAAAAACTCAGCTTTTCTCAGAGGGTAGATCAACCTGTGTCCAGACCAACCTGGCAGACCAATCAAGTGCCCAGTTGAGAGGGACACAGAATGAGGTGCTAACAGCTGGGCAGTGGTAGCACACGCCTTTAATCCCAGCATTTGGGAGGCAGAGGCAGGCAGATTTCTGAGTTCGTGGCCAGCCTGGTCTACAGAGTGGGTTCTAGGACAGCCAGGGCTATACAGAGAAACCCTGTCCTGAAAAAACTAAAAGAGGTGCTAAACTGGCAAGTACCCTCACTTGAGCACAGAGGGCCATGCAAAGGGTGGGTGTCATCTGAGAGATGGTGCTTTCGCAGCCATCAGCATGTGTACTGCTGACCTTGGATACCTGTTTGCAGGGTTGGGTATCAACCTTAAGCCTCTTGTTAGCCAATGCTGGCATATGTGAGCCCCATGTTTCCAAATTTCCAACAAGTCCCAGTTTCCTAGTTTATTCAGCCAATGAGCTTCCATTAAACTACATCTAGTAGGTGCTGGGGTGAACAACAGAGATGCCTACTTCGTTGCATATGTAAATGATTTACACAAATCTGAACTGTATAAACTCACTGAGTTCAAGGTATAGGGCTTGGGAGTGTTTTTTGGTGAAAAAAATTGAAGCGGAGGTTAAGGGGTGAGTAAGCAGGCAAAGTGGCAGCAGCTAGGCCCGGATTGCTATGGGACTAGGTGCTGACAAGCAGCCAGGAAGCGAGGGATGCAGTCACTGTTGGAGTAGGAAGCTACTCAGGGCAGATCCAGACCATGGGGGAGCCAGTAAGAAATGGACCATGGCCGGGTGGTAGTGGCGCAGGGACACCTTTAATCCCAGCACTTGGGAGGCAGAGGAGACAGGCGGATTTCTGAGTTCGAGGCCAGCCTGGTTTACAGAGTGAGTTCCAGGACAGCCAGGGCTACACAGAGAACCCATGTCTCAAAAAACCAAAAGAAATGGACCATGCTGTGAGGTGGTAGCACACAGTAATCCTATGAGGAAGGCAGGCAGAGAGAGGTCTATCTCTGAGTTCGAGGCCAGCCTAGTCAACTGAGCAAGTGTCAAGACACTCAGGGCTATACAGATAAACCCTGATTGGAAAACCATGCAGTGGGGGTGGGGAAGAGGTAACTGGACTGGTGGTCTAGACTAAATTACCTTAGAAAGGGATAATGACCCCTTCCTGCACCCCCCCAAAAGGGGTAATACATGTTTTCTGCTAGAACCTTAAGTGAATGCCTTTGCTTCTCAGGGTCTTTGTGGTTCTTATAATTAGGGATACAGAAATGATAATATTCAAGTAATAGCAAGTTGATATACATTATTGAAAAGAGCAGATAAGAGGAAAACAGATGCCATTTTAACTTTCCTATTGTGTAGCTTTACTTTAGTTTTTTTTGTGGGGCTAAAACCACCCAGGTCCTGTGGAAGAACAGCCAGTGCTCTTAACCCAAGCCATCTCCTTAGTCTCTTAGATTACTGACAATTTTGAGACAAGCTCTTGCTTCACTGCCCAGGCCGGACTTGAATTTGAACTCCTCCTGCCTCTGGGTCTTCCTCAGCAGTAAGAGGCATGCACAGTGTGCGGGATTACTCCTAACAAGCACTTTTTTCAGCAAACCACCAAGTGGAGCTTGTAGTTTACCAACTGTTCTTTATTCAAGCGGAGGGAAGCAATGTTTCCCATCTCTATAGGTGAAGCTGCTTGGCATTATCCTCCATGTGGTCATGCCCACTCACATCTCTGTCAAGGGTCTGGCCTTTAAGACCAATAGTCTTCCTTGAGTTCACATGTAAGGCTGGAGACAGTCTTAGCTTTTCCTCCACTACAGGAAGCCACTTGGGAGGCATCAGGCAGGCTCTATTGTGAGTGAATTCAAGCTTTACCATCACCTGGACAGTATTTTTTTTTGGGGGGGGGCTTAGCATTTTTTTAGACCCCAAAGCTAGGTATACACAAATAACTCAAGATGTGTGTCCCAAGGATTTCCAGTTGGGAAAATTTCTTGCTGCCCAAAGATGAAGCCTTTACAATGGACCTCAGGGAGAAACAGGAGGAAGGGATGGTCTTCCCACCCGACCTGAGCACAACTGCTCCTCCTGCTCTAGAAACTAGTGTCGATGGAGACAGGTCTCTGACCTGTCTTGCTGGGTGGTAACTCTGACAGGCAGCTCAGGACTGGTGACTAGATAGTACTTGGGGCTCCAGGGTGTAAGGTAGGTGCTGGGAGGTGCACACAAGATGAGTAAGCATTGCTCTCCAAGCTGTTTTACTCAATCCTCAAAAAAAGGGTTATATGACCGCAAAAGATTATGAACCACTAAGAGTGATTTTTTTTCCTGAGCTGTCTGACCACCAGTCAGTCATGTCACAACCTGGAGGACAACAGCCAGCCTCATTAGCTCTGTTCTGGGAAAGCTTTAGCTACTTGTCCCTGTAACCAACTCCATAAAAAATAAAATCATCTAATGTTACAAGGCTAATTCCTTTAGTCTTTGAGGTGGGTAGGCCCAGCTAAGAATAAAATTAAGATCCCCAAAACCCAACAGTGATAGGTATGTGTCATGTGTACCTCCCACAGAATGAGACACTTCTGATGGTGAGGATTTATAAAGGCAGCTGCATCTGGGGTGGACAGACTTTGGGTGAATACAAAGGCTTCTCTTTGGGGAAACCATGTAAGGCTTGAGACAGTCTTGGCAGGGGTTCTTAGTGACCCTGCTGGCTTTTCCCTCCACTACAAGAAGTCACTTGAGAGGCACCAAGCAGGCTCCATTGTGAGAGGATTCAAGCTTCCCCCTCGTCTGTCCATTGGATCCCAGCATCCTCCATTGAAGGTCAGGGTGAAGGCCTGGTGAGCCGAGACTGAGGTGAGAGCTGTCATGGGTTGTGTGGCACAGCTTTATGGCCTCTGGAAGCTCATGTGTGTCGGATCTGGCAGTGTCTTCTGTAAGCTCTAGTGTGGCCATACTTTTGAAGGAGCTTCTGGGCCTGTTGCTGCATCTCAGGGTCCACAGCGCCAGGACATTGGGACCCAATGTGAAGCAAGACGAGACAGCACTCCAGCACATCTGGAAAGGGCCAGGCCTATAAAAATGACAGGACAGACAAGTGTCTGTAGAGGCGCACACTGACAATTCTATGGAGATATGGATGAAACTGGCCTGTCTGGTGGCACATCCTCTTGGGTGAGTCTCCTAGTACCCCAGATCAATCCCACACACCACTGTTCCCAGTATCATGCCCCGGCCCAACACTGCCCTTCTCTGAGTTCTGGGCACAGGCACATCTAACATCTGAGTTGAATGCTTTACCTGTCAAGCATATATCATCACTCTTGTTTGGTTTTCCCCAAGACTGAGCTTTAATCTAAGTCTTCTGTGTGGTTAATATTGCTACTTTCACAAATCATTTTAGGGAAGCAGAGATAGAGGTAACTGTCTTTTTTTTTTTTCTCTAAACAGGGTTTTTCTGTGTATAGCTTTTGTAGCCCTGGCTGTCCTGGAACTCAACAGTGATCTGCCTGCCTCTGCCTCCCTGAGTGCTGGGATTAAAGGCATGTACCAGCACAACCAGCTCTTGTATCCTGAAATTTTAAACACATGCAATCACGGCAGATGTAGATGACTTCTGGATTTGTCATGAAGCATCTCAAATCCCCTTACCTTTATACTCTCTGGAAACTCAGCTATTCTCTCGTTTGCCTCGGTGAGCCTTCTGGTTAATTCAGGGAGAGACACTGGTGCATTTCTTTCTTCTCTGCTTTAAGAGTAACAATAAACTGAAGTCACATATGGTGGTCACCTCACTTTTTACCCCAGATGTTTCAATTAAAAAAAAAAAAATCTTTTGGGAGCTGGAAAGATGGCTCAGTGATTAAGAGGACTAACTGGTCTTTCACAGACCTGGGTTCAAATCCTGGTACCGACATGGCAGCTCACAACTGTCTTAACTCTAGAATCTGACACCTTCACACAGACATATATGCATGTAAAACACCAATGCATATAAAGTAAAAAAAATCTTGTTTATTGTATGTCTATTTGTGGGAAATGGATCACTCTTTCCATATGTAGGTTTAAGTTCATCAGGCTTGGTGGCAAGTGCTTTTACCCACCAAGCAACCTGCCCCGTGCTGTTTCCATTATAGTAAAAGAATTCCTAAATCCATTTCAAGCACCCAAAACATTCATCATGCTGTGCCGCCATCACTTTCACCCAGGACTAGAGCTTTTTTTGTTGTGTGTGTAAGGGGGTGGATATTAAGAGGGTCAGTGTCTCATTGTGTGACCCTGACTGGCCTGGCACTTGGTGTGTAAAGCAGACTAGCCTCTGAGTTCTAGAACTAAAGGTTTTCACTACCATACTTGCTCAGGACCAGACCTCTTATGAGACAGGGACTCGCCCTTCCACGGTAACGCTCTTGTCTCTGTTCTCGCCGCTTCCTGGCAGCCCACACTTCCTGTACCATGGAATCATTATTATGCTGTTTACCTTATACTATATGCCATGATGTTTTTCCTTCTAAACACTGAGTGGTATTCCACTGAGTGAAACATACTGGGCTGCTTCTCCATCTCACTGCTATCATGCTCAGTGCTGCAGATGCTTATACAAATAGTGGGATTTCAATTATTTCATTATCCTGTATTTATTTAGGTAGTATTTTGCTGTGTAGCCCAGAGTGGTTTCAAATTTGGTGTCCCAAGAACCATGCCAGGCTGTCCTGTTTCAAGTCTTTTGACATACAAGTAGAATGGCTAGATCTCATATCAAGTGTCACTTTCTAATTCCCAAGGAACTGCTACAGTGTTGTTCTCACCAAGGACAAAGGTTCAAACTGTGTTGTACCGTTCTTGGCGGCAGCCATAGCACATTGGGAATGAGTGCTATTTCACTGCAGTCTCAGTTTAGCTTTTAAAGGTGGGGTGTCCCATAGGCTGGCTTTGAACAGCACTATGCAACCAAGAATAATCTTACACTCTTGATCCTCTTGCTACCTTGATCCTATCCGACCAGTGCTGGGATTACATGCAACACCATGCCCAGTTTTTTTCAGTGTGACCCTGGTGATGAAATCTAGGGCTTCCTGCATGCTTGGGGCAGACTCTCCTTATTCAGCCATATACCCAGTCTTCCACTGTGTCTTGGTTTGTATGTCTTGGCTGGCAAGTGACAGCGACTGTCTTCCAGAGCTCACAGGTCATCTGTCTGTTGTTTTCACATCCTCTGTACTTTCTTGAATCCAGCCACTTGTTATGCCTAAGTAACTTCAACTCATAAATACAGAGATCAAGAGAAAGCAACACAATGGGATGAGATGCACACCTATGAAGATGTGGTTTGTCACTTTTCTACTTGAGATACAGAACATAGGGCTTTAGAGGAAAGACAGCCAGGAACAGCATCCTGAGAACAAGAGATAAGAGCCAATCTGAGGGCTTTACAGCATTTGTTTGTAACAGAAACCTGGCGGGGCATGGTGGTTCACATCTGTAATCTCAGCACTTGGGAGGCTGAGGTAGAAAGAAGGGCTGCCACAGGGAAAGATCTCATCTTACACATAAATAAAAAGCAAACCTGAATTGCCTGCCGCTGGCTGGGATCTCTAAGTTACAACAGACTATTTTCTAATTCCTTTGGAGACAGTCCCACATTTCCTAGGTGGCCACAAATTCAGTGTGACCTTGAACTACCCCTGAAGCTCCTTTCTCTAACTCTGGAGTGCTGGGATTACAGGCACGAAGCTTTTTATTTTTATACATAAATAATATATGTATGCGTATATCTCTGACTGGGAATGTGCACATAGTAGCAAGTGTCCATGGAGGTTAGAAAAAGGTGTTGGATCTTTTGGACCTAACGTTACAGTAAGTTGTGAGCCCCCCATGTGGGGTGCTGGGAACTGAACTCAGGTTTTCTAAAAGAGCAGGTAGCCTCAACTATAATCAACAGATTAAAGTTAATATCACTTCTGTAGGTTTGCTGAATTCACTGGTGTTTTCTGGGTTCTAGCCCGGGGAGTATAGTCAGGATAAAAGGTACTGGAAGCATAGTGGCACAGCCCTGTAATCTCAGTGGTGATGCTACTGTAGGAATCTGTAGAGCACTGAGAGGCTTCGAAGGGGCTGGAATTAGCTGTCTGACCAGGTCTGCTGCTTCCAAGAGGCCTAGTCAATAGTATCACATACTTATGTGGACAACATGCAATTACGGTCCCAGACCTAAACTTACATTGGGCTCGGAGGTTGGGAAGGGGCCTGCTCTGCTTCCTGGCTGGGTTCATCTCTGTTGGGGCCATTGGCTGTGGTCTTGCAGAGCTGACTCTTTTGGTGCTGGCGGATCATTTCTGCCAGTGTCTCTTGGACTTCAGCAACAGTCCTCTGGGAGGTCTGTAGGCTGGCATGCCTTTCTGAGAAGAGCTCCTTGCAGGTACTCAGCAAACGTTCACTCTCTGCACTCAGCCTCAGGCCTGGGTCTGGAGGCTGCTCCACGTCTTCAGCACTGGCACTGTCCTCTGGCTTGCTCTGTTTATCAGAGACTGTGCTTTCAGCTGACCACACCCAGACACTTGATTCAGGGCCAGGCCTGCAGAGTGACCACCAGACTTCATACAGTTGCCCATAAATACAAAAGGCCTCTAAGCTTTTGAAAGCTGCCATGGTAGGAGATAGGTCACCCAGTTTATCTCGTAAGTGGTCACAGCCTAGAAGAAAAGGAATTTAGGATATGATATGCATTTACCTGTGAGAAACCTGGATTCTCACCCTTATATTCTGTCACCCAAGAAAAAGGGACAGTGATGTGACTCTTGGGATTACACTCTTTTGCCCAAACCCAAAGGAACTACTCACTTCCTTCCCCGCCTAGGGACAATGCTATCATTGCCACAGATGACATCACTCACACCATAACAGAAATGGACTGTTTCACTAAGAGCTCCAGGTCTGCCTGCACTAGTGGGGCTAGGGTGTGACCCACACTGTGCTCTGAAAATGGAGATTAACTGCGGGACTAATCAGAGTTAAGGAATGCCTAGCCTTGTGCACCCCCCTCCTCCCATGGTGGTGGTAGTAGGTTGAACAGGATCTCATGTAGCTCAGGCTGGACTTAAACTTACCATGTAGCCAAAGATTACCCTGAAGGGCTGATCTGTCTAACTTCCTCCCTCTAGTCTGTCAAGCTGGGATGACAGGGTGCATGCACACCATGCCAGCTCTGTTTTTTACCTCTCCAACTGAGCTTTAAGAGAGTGCGCAGGGCCAGGCAAGGAACCCAGTGCAAACACTTTGGCTTTGTTTTTGTCTTACTTTGTAACCTCGGGAAACAGGGAAATCCCTACACAGCTCGGAATTTGTAGTAATCCTCCTGCCACAGCATCGCCTTTTAAAGACATTGCCACTCCCAGTCCAGTACCATAATATATAATGGGAGGACACCAGGCAGAGGTAGGTGTGTGTGTGTTACTTACCGCTTGGGAGAAAGGCTGAGTAGATTTCCTGCATGAGGGTGAAGTTCCCTGAGGTGTAGCTCCGAACCACAGCCTGCAGCAGTGCAGGGACAGCCTCCTCCCAGGAAGCAGCCTGCTGGCTCAGCATCGCCAAGGTTAGGTCATGGCAGACATGAAGCAGCAGCTGTAGAGAGGCCGGGATCTCATTTACCTGCTCATGCCCTCCTGTGGCAGAGGCTCGACAAGCCTGGCCCCACAGCTAGGAACTGCACTAGAGACCAATCACATATCTACCTCTGGAAAGCCTGTAACTCAACTGTCACCCTCTGTCTGTGGTCAAGTCTGCGCATGCTGAGGAAATCTACTGACAGCTGTGCCAATCAAAAGTGGAGACAAAGTAAGTGGGCGTGCCAAAGGAGCTGAGGCAGGAGGATCATGAGCTCAAAGACAGCTTGGACTACATTAGAGCCTGTCTTTAGACTTTAAGTCTAAAGTTTCTGGATCTAAAAACTTATATTTAGAGAAACAAAATGGTGGAGAGGGGCGGGAATGCTTAATTGGCCGAGTGCCTGCTGAGCTCATACATGGCCCCGGGCTCAAGTCCCAGCACCACAGATAGCTGGTATGGTGACACACACCTATAGTCTTAGCATTGGGGACCAGGACTTTAAGGCCATGCTCAGGTACATAAGAAGTTCCTGGTCAGCCCTGGGCTACATGAGACCTTATCTCAGAACAAAACAAAATGAAACAAAGAAAATCAACAGAAATAATGGAACAGAATCCCATTACTGATACCAATCCATTTTAGCATGGAGGTCAGAGGTACAGTGTCAGGTGTCTTTCCCAATCCCTCTCCACTTTATTTTTTGTTTGTTTTTTAAGACAGGGTTTCTCTATGCAGCCCTGGCTGTCCTGGAACTCTGTAGACCAGGCTGTCCTCAAACTCTGAGATCTGCCTGCCTTTGTCCGGAATGCTGTGATTAAAGGTGTGGCATAAGCCATCTCTACCACTTGGCTCCATTTTATCTTTTGAGACAGTTTTCTCTGAACAAGAGGCTCACCAACTTGGCTAGACTGGCTTAAGAGCAAACCCTTGGGTTCTACCTGCTTCGCTAAAGCTGGAATACAGGTGTAAGCTGCCCTGTTAGGGATTAAACACAGGGCCTCACTCGAAGCAGCTTACCTACCTAACTGCACCATCTCTCCAGCCCTTATGGGATGCAGTTTGAAACATTCTGACAAGTTTATAGCTACCACAAAAAGGAAGGCACAGAACATTTCTGTCAATTCAAACAGTTCCAGGGCACACTCTCCCTTCACACTCCTGCAGCTTCTCTTTGTTCCATGCTGGTAAATGGAGTCACAGTTTCAGTCTATTGGGACCTGGGACTGTAAGAGCACTTCTGGGGCTTATTGATAATGTGCAACACAAGTCTGTTCTCTCACATGGCTGTTCAGTTTGGCTGCTGTGGACAAAACATGTGCAAATATTTATATGTAGGTCTCTGAGTGGTCTCTTGATTTCATTTCTTGTTTTGATCCACCCAGGCACTGGGTTGTGTGTCATGGATCTTTGTAAGAAACTGCCAAAGCTGTTTCTACGTTGTATCCATCTGAGGAAGTCTCCTTACAAGAGTACAATGTCTTTTGATTTAAAAATTAAAAAGTAGACAAACTGAGGCTGTTCACAGGATGAACACAGTGGTCTAGTGTATCAGCTTGACATCTCTGCATGAGTAGAGACGACTGTGGAGGCAGGGACTCTCTCTGGTGAGTGCGAGTGTGGGGAGACAGCAGCCGAGGAGGAGGAGAACAAGAAGACTTCAACTTCACTGAAGGTAGTATTTTGTCTGCATGTGTGTCTGTACATGATGTGGGTGCCTGGTGCCCATGTAGGCCAGAGACAGTGTTGGGTCCCCTGGAAGTGTAATTACAGATGGTCGTTATCTGTGTATGGGTGCTGATAACCCAACCTGGATCTTCTGCAAGAGCAGCCAGTGCTCTAAACCACTGAGCCATCACTTAGCTCCAAACTTTCTAGTATTTTAAAATTAAAGAAATAGATCCACAAATGTACACACAGCCCAGGGCTTTCATCTGTGGGGTCTCCCCAAGGCCTAGACTGCCTTGTCCTTTTTGAAGTGCAAATTATTCTACTGATTTTTCTGGGAGATGAAGAACATCTACCCTATATGGCTCCGATAAGGCTGGGGCTGTAGCGCACCTGTCTGAAGGGAGTGTTACTTGTTGCTGATGGGTACTTGACGTCCTGAAGCTTCTGCAAGGCAGCCCGACACTGCTCCGGAGTGTCCACACTGAAGGTGCTGCGCCACACAGCAGTTACTCTCTGCACCAAGGTTCCCTCAGAACCTGTGGCCCACTGGTGGTAAATGGAAGAGGGGCCTCTGACCTCTGGAGGCTGTTTTTCCTCCAGGTGCCGGCATAGAAGTTCAAGGAGGCAGAAGACTAGTTTCTGGCCCTGGAATACAGCAACAAAGAGGTGTGACATGGGAAAACATACATGATACGGCTTGTAAGAGCTCTTCATGGGACGCCCAATGAGCTTAAGTCTGTACGTGATGTACCCAAGCTTCCTGGCAAGCCTGCTGCTCCACTGGAGTCATACAAAGGGGAAAATGCAGCAGCCTTGGAGGTGCTGTTGTAGTCCAGAAAACTGTTTCTAACACAGGATCCCTAATGACACCCACAGTCTTTATCCTGGAAGCCACATCCAGATCTAACCCCTGTCCTATACCATCAGGTTCATTTCAGCCCAACAGTGCAGTGATGTTGGAACACACAAGCTTGGCAGACTCAGGAGCTGGGCAAGCACAGGCCATGCCCAAAAGCTCCAGAAAATCATTTGACTTCTCATTGCCATGAAGTTGTCTGGTGTACCCCTGAAGCTCTTTAGTTAAGCCAAGAAGGGCACTGGCACATTCAGTCACACGACTCTTACCAGACTGAAAGGCTTCAGAGCTGCTTTAGTGCTCACTTTGTCAAGGATGTTGCTTGGGGAGAAAATTTGAAAGAGCTACCGGGAAAGCCTTTTCTTAGCTGCAGGTAAATGATGGTCTAGATTTGGTCATTTTATAACTAATACTCCCCGTGGCACTATCTTCCCATTCTAAAGGAAGCTAACTACACATCTATCTATCTATATATCTTCATTGGCTCTAAGCACCCAGCTGGGCAATGTTTTTAGGTCTTATTCCTGTGCTAGGGAAAAAAGAGTTTAAATAGTTCATGTCAGACCTGGCTTTGTTGTTCACACCTGGAAAGCCAACCCCAGAGAAGCTGAGGCAGTAAGATTTTGAGTTTGAGGCCATCCTGGGCTGTATAACACATTTATGGGAAGCCTGGCCTACAGACTAGACCTCAGTTCTCACATGTCAGAAACTCAGTGGCAGCAGTGGGAGTCTAAACACGTCAGTGAAACCTGCTGCTTGCACAATTTGTAGGGCTTGCTAACTCATTAAATTGCCATTATTATCTGAAGTGCTGGGAATGGAATCTGGGTTCTGCCCATGCCAGGGAAATGTGATACCCCCAAGGTACATCCCAGCCCGAGTCATTTCTAGAAACACAGGAATAAAGCTCTTCAGAAACTAGACAAGCCTGTTACCCACCATGATCTCCCAGTAAGAGGCCAACCACTCTCCTGTAGGGAGACAGTGTTAATGCAGGAACCCTGAGCACTACACAGGGGCTGGGCAGACAGGTGGCTGATCAAATGATTTGTACAAACTCGTAAGTAGTAGGAATCACCCCAAACATGGTAATGAGCAAGCTGTAGTATTTTGGTGGGATAGAAAAGCCACTATGGCTTTTGGACACTTCCTGGACTGGAAGTTTGTCTACTGGGGACTCGTTTGGCCATAGAGTGACCCAGGGCCCCTCCCATCCTCAGACTCCAGAGACTGACCTGCAGGCTTTCATGCAGTCCCAAGGCTTCCTGTGCACCCACCCAGTTCTTCACCAGAAGCAGCTCTTGGGCACATCTAAGAGCCAGGGAAGCAGCCAGCTCATCTTCTCCTGCTATGGCAGCCAGCTCTGCAGCTGTTCTAAGCGAGGCTGCATCTCCCTTTCTGGCCAGAACTTTGGCTGCATCATAGGCGGAAGTGGCTCCTAAGTAGCTGTGGCAAGAATGAAACCCAGTCACCATCCATGGTTGCCTCCCCCACACCCCAGAGCCTCCCGTGTTTATGTGACTGCCCTCTGGTGGCCCTGCTCTGTGTCTCTGTGAGGCTGCGATGGCCACATGTTGTTGACTTGTGTAGTACTGTATAACTCTACAGGTGCAGACTGACCCGAACAGAGGACTCACCCCACAATCTGCTTATCTGATCAAAGGAAACAGTCTGCTACTGAGCTCTACTGCATGCCTGTGGCAATGCATGTAACCATGGCCTGCAGTTGGGCTGAACCTTCCCTTCTTTTTACATCTCCAGTCACGGTGCCCATTTCTACACTCAAGTCTCTCATTCTGTTGCATTCCTGGCAGATACTAAGCTGGCCCTGACCCATCTCTGCTTACCACTTGGCTGCGATCGCATAGTGGCCATCTCTTTCCAGGATGGACCCCCAGCTGAGATATAGGTCCTTCAGAACAGGGTCCTCAGGGCGCAGCCGAGCCTTGGCAACTGCAATAGCTTCTCTGTAGAAAAATAGGCATGTTAGCTCCAAGGGCTCCCCCACAATTGTTTCAACAACCAATAAAAACAGTAAGTGCCCCAGTGAGGCAGCCAAATAATTAATCTCACTAACTCCCCTCATCAGCACTTAGCCCTCACCACCACAAAATGGCAAGAAGGTTTTTTCCCCCTAGCATTATTCTAAACCATTTCAGTCATCTCTGGGGAAGCCTGTAAGAAAGCTTTTTACTTTTAATATCTGAGCGTGTGTGTGGTGCATGTGAGTGGATATGCCTGTGTACACACACATGGAGGTCACAGAGGATGCTGGGTACCATCTTTTATCATTCTTCACTGTCCTCCCCTTTTAGACTGTGCACAGAAGTCAGACAACCTGCAGGAGTTGGTTCTGTAAGGCTCTCCTCAGTATGCGTCCACAGGCTGGGCAGTCAGAGCCCTTCCTCACTTCTTTAAGACAGGCTCTGTTACTGAACCAGCTAGGCTGGTAGGTCAGTGAGCTCCTGGGATCCTCAAATGCTCACCTGCTGACACTAGGGTTAGAGGCGCAGCAGGTAGCCGCACCCAGCTTTCCACAGGTGCTGGGATCCAAATATGTCTCCTGCCTGTGGAGCAAACACTCTTACTCCATTTCAAATGGAGAAATGCCCACCATTTCTCCAGCCTTAGCTAGCTGCTTTCTTCATGAAAACTCATTTCTTAAAAAGCACTGTCAGGCTCAGTAGTATTCACCTTTAGCCCAGTAAACAGAAGGAAGAAACAGACAGATCTTTGTGAGTTTCAGGCTAGCTAGCCAGGTGTACATAGTGAATTCCAGAATAGCTGAGCTTAAGTGAGACTCTGGCTCAAAAACCAAATAAAAAAGATAAGCAAGCTATTTAGCTTTGTGTATTTTACAGCTATTTTCTCAAAAACGAACGAAGTAAAGCATGTCATTTTATGCTGCTAATGATAGTTTACACTTTCCTGGAAAATGAGATTTTCAGAAAACTTGTGACGGCCATTAGGGACTACAAAGTTAAAACTTTTCCAATGAAAGTGACCTGAGACTAAGAGGCGTGGATTTTTGGCTCTTCTAATCAAGCATTTCAGTGTCAGATCTGTGTCACTTAGCAAACATCATCCAAAAAATGCAATTCAGCTTGAGCCGCAGTCACCAGGAAGCTGTAGGGTGAAAAACCAATCTAAAGAACATTTACAACTACTTGGGTGCTAGGTACTTGGCAGTGCACATCTTTAGTCCTAGCACTTGGGAGAAAAGAGGCAGGAACATCTCCGAACTTCTTGGGGCTTTAACTTCTAAGCCCCACCCTTTAATCCAAAAACATGGAGCACCAGAGGAGAAAGCTGTTGAGACAGAGGTGGCCAGAGCTCTGCTTGTGGATCTTGCTGGGTCTCTGCCATGTTGAAAACTCTGAAAGGCCGAACAAAGAACAACCAGGGAGCTGGGAGCTGAACGAGGCCCAGAGCTTGCCAAGACTTGCTCACTAAACGAGGCCTGCCACAGAGAAATCAGATGGTAGGAGACCCTCAGCAGTCTCCAGTATGGACTTATGAAATACAGGAAGGGTGAACAATCCCAGCATTCCAGAAGACAACATGGCCACAGATCTAAGGCTAGCATTGCTAGACTTTTTCTCTATCTCCAGAAAGATCAAGGTGAACCACAACAGAACATAGCATTCTCTAAAGCACTACAAAACCAGATAAGATAAACAAAAGGACCAGCTCAAATTATCACATTACTGAAAATCAGTAACAGGGAAGGCCCAAATAGAGAAAACCCCATGTTCTCATGCAGTACAGACAAAAATACACCTGGCATGGAGTGTGCACCTGCAATTTAACCACCTGGAAAACTATGAAGTTTCAAGGCTAGCCTGGTTTAAATACAAAAGTGAAGCTAAAAACAGTAGCAAGAAAACCTGCAGTGCAGGATCCTTGTAGATTCTGGTTCCTCAAGGTGCTGAACTATACGTGTGCACCACCACATCCATGCGCACCACCACATCCGTGTGCACCACCACATCTGTGTGCACCACCACATCCGTGTGCACCACCACATCCGTGTGCACCACCACATCCGTGCGTACCACCACATCCGTGTGCACCACCACATCCGTGCGCACCACCACATCCGTGTGCACCACCACATCCCACACTCCTTCTGGTGCTGCACTGCAAGTGTGACCACCACTTGAACCAGTCTAGCATTGTAAACTTGGAAAAGATCTCTGACGATGAAGTGAGGGGCTGGAGAGATGGCTCAGCAGCTAGGAGAACTGGCTGTTCTTCCAGAGGACCTGGTTTCAATTTCCAACGACCAAATGGTGGATCATAGCCATCTGTAACTTAAGTTCTAAGGTACTGGACACCCTCACACAGATTTACATGCGGGCAAAACACCAATGCATTTGAAATAAAAATAAATAAGTTAAAAAAAGATGAATGTAAAATTATATGCTTTCATACACAAGAGGTGGTTTTGAGAAGTATCACCAGTAGCACCCACACAGGGGCTCACAACCATCTGTAGCTCGAGCTCCAGGAGAGCAATTACATCTTGCAATCTCTTCAAGCACCAGGCATCCTTGTGGTGCAGACACACAGTACATCCACACACATTACAGTAAACACATACTACATATTACAGTAAAAAAACACATTTCCGAAGATACAGCTCGGAAATCAAAATAGCTGTCTCTGTCCTTTCTATAATCGTTTTGAAAGCTGTGTCCCTGCACATCCTACATACTCAAATGATATTTATTTCTTCTCAGGTCTCTGATGGGGTTGAAAACTAGGTAGTTAGAGTCTTGCGATTAAAGTTAAGTTGTTCAGCATTTAGGAAGATGTTTTGGGTCTATCTAAGAAGATATTTTAACATTAATATTGAAAATTAGGATAGAAATTACATAGATATTAGATACAGAACTTTTAACTCACCAAGCTAGGAGAGATAATACTTTCTCCTGAGTTGCCAAATATAAAAGGACTGGGCTTTTTGAATGTAACTCATACCTTATAGTTCTCACAATTGTTTCATAATTGTTACAATTGTATTCAATTTACATTTAAAAGAAAAGGAGACTTTTATTGGACTAAAAAGGGGAATTGTAGAGAGAATATTTTGTGTATTATATGGATAAAATGAACTATCAATTAAAAAGCCTATGGCTTAGGCAGGAAATAGAGGTGGGACATCCGGTAGAAAGAAAAGGATTCTGGTAGAGGGCCAGGTGGGAGATTTGCTGGTAAGATGTGAGGAGATGGAAAAAAACGGTACCTCAGCACAGGTAACCAGCCATGTGGCAGAATGGAGGCTAGAATAAATAGGATATTTTAAGTTGCATCTAGTCTGAGAAGAGGCTAGCTATATGGCCAAGGTATTTGTACATATATTTTGAATCTAATTCTTATTTCTCGGAGTGTGGTGCTGGAAGGCAGAACCAGAGCTTAACTTCTACACAGGACAGAAACACCAAGGTGTACAGGTTTTGACCCAATCATAGCAAATTAAATATCACCAATTCACTTAATGGCAGACATGGTGACAGAGAGAACCAAGGGTCTATGGAATATATGCTGTCTAGAATTGTCTTTCAATTGTAGCTGACCTTCATACAAGTGTTAACACCTATTACCCCCAAAACAGAACAAAAAATGTAGAAGGACCCTTCATCTAAACTGAGAACTGTGCTGCTTGGTTTTTATCAATTCAACATCTTTTTTTTTTTTTGGTTTTTCGAGACAGGGTTTCTCTGTGTAGCCCGGGCTGTCCTGGAACTCACTCTGTAGACCAGGCTGGCCTCGAACTCAGAAATCCGCCTGCCTCTGCCTCCCAAGTGCTGGGATTAAAGGCGTGCGCCACCACCGCCCAGCCTCAATTCAACATCTTAATTAAGAAAATGCTTCCATAAGACTGGCCTGAAGGCAAGTCTGTGGGGACTGTCTTGATAAATGATTGGTCTAGGAGAGCCCAGCCCACGAGGGAGGCTGGTGCCGTCCCTGGGCAGGTGCTCCTGGGCTATATAAGAAAACAAACTGGGCTGAAGAGATGGCTCAGCGGTTAAGAGCACTGACTGCTCTTCCAGAGGTCCTGAGTTCAATTCCCAGCAACCACATGGTGGCTCACAACCATCTGTAAATAGATCTGATGCCCTCTTCTGGTGTGTCTGAAGACAGCTATAGTGTACATGTCATATATACAAAATAAATAAAACAAACTGAAGAAGCCAGAAAGAACAAGGAAGTAAACAGTGCTCCTCCATGGCCACTGCTTCAATCCCTACCTCTAGGTTTCTTCCCTGAGCCTCTACCCTTACTTCCCTTAGCACTGAGACTTATCCTTGCTTCACCAAGTTGCTTTTGGTCACAATGTTTATTACAGCAATAAAAATGCTAAGACAGTTATGTTGAATATTTCTTAAATTAAAAAAAAAAAAAACAAAAACAAAAAAGAAAAGAAAAGAGAAAGAAAAAAAACATTGAAGAGAGGACCAAAGAAACTGCTCAGCAGTCAGGAGCACTTACTATTCTCCTGAACAGGACCCAAGGTTGGTTCCCAGCATGCCAGGTAGCTAGCTCATAACCTCCTGTAATTTCAGCTCTAAGGACATCCACTGCTTGTGGCCTCTGTGGGTACTTTTGGTCATGTGCACATTCCCTTTACACATGCATAAAGAAAATCTTCTTCTTCTTTTTTTTGTTTGTTTTTTTTTTGAGACAGGGTTTCTCTGTGTAGTCCTGGCTATCCTGCCTCTGCCTCCCAAGTGCTGGGCGTGCACCACGACTGCCCGGCTAAAGAAAATCTTTAAGGGCTGGGCGGTGGTGGCGCACGCCTTTAATCCCAGCACTTGGGAGGCAGAGGCAGGCGGATTTCTGAGTTCGAGGCCAGCCTGGTCTACCGAGTGAGTTCCAGGACAGCCAGGGCTATACAGAGAAACCCTGTCTCGAAAAACCAAAAAAAAAAAAAAAAGAAAAAAAAGAAAATCTTTAAGGGAGTTTTTTTGTGAGTCATCAAGACCCCAACTAGTTTTATGCTGTTTTCTCTGTTCCCATTACTTTGTCAACATTTGAAATCCCAGTATGTTGGATGCTGCTTGAGGTGCAAGAGGTACAGACCTGTAGAGATGGTTTGACTTGAGAAGTTCCACAGCTTCATATACTTTGTGGATGGATAGCAGATAAGAGGCAGCCTTGACGTACTGATCCTGGAAACACAGCTGCTTGGCAAAGGCTTCCACAGCCCACAGCCACACACTATAGCCAGCTTAGAAAAAAAGAAAAGAAAAGGAAAGAAAAAAAAAAGAAAGAAAAGAAATCAAAGGGGGTGGGGCATGCAGAAAAGGAGGTTCAATTGAGTTAAAAATGCCTTGCTTGAGTCACCCAGTAGGCAGAACAATCAGAAACGACTTTAAATGCATCCATCTCCCTCCCCACACCCATATGCTGAAACAGGAATTATTTCTTTGACTCTGTCATATGAGAGGTTCAGGGAAGGCGTCTGTCTGGGTGGGAGTAGACAATCACAATGAGACAGGGTGGCTGCGCACGCCTTCTGCTGAGGGTGCTGTCCAGAAAGCTTCTAGCTGGGTTGCTAAGACCACTACACACTGATTTTGATTTAAGTGTGGCCCACTTAGCTGTTCATCACAGCTTCAACCACTCCACCTCACAGTTAGATGTGTGCACAATCATGGTGCATTTATTCACAAGAAGACAGACTGTTTTATAAAATTCACCTTCTCTTTCACCTCTTCCTGTGCAAGGGTGGCAGGACCCCTGGTACCAGCAAACTTCCCCTTGCCCACTTCATCTTTGCCGCATTGGTGACATGAAACTTTCTGCTGTCACTTCTCACCAGCGGTTTGTTCTTTTGAGACAGTGTCACCTTACATACCAACAGCTAGCTGGCCTGGAACTTACAGAGAGTTGCCTGCATGGGCTGGGGAGATGGCTCAGAAGTTAAGAGCACTGTCTGCTCTTCTAGAGGTCCTGAGTTCAGTTCCTAGCAACCACATGGTGGTTCACAATCATCTGTAGTGGGATCTGGTGCCCCCTTCTGGCATGTAGGCACACATGCAGGCAGAACATTGTATACATAAAAAAATAAAGAAAAAAAGAGAGTTGCCTGCCTCTGTTTCCTCAGAGCTGGGATTAGTGTGCAATACCATGTGCAGCTGGTATCCAGCTTTTTTATGACATCTCCAATAGAGATGCCAGTATTTGTGGTGGAAGAATGATGGCCTTATTTTAAGGCCATCAGGGGGACTTTTTCTCCTTGCTTCCTTGAGCTGGGCTATAGTTCTTTAGTTCCTAACCACAGTGTTACTTCATCTGCCTTCATCATGTTACCAAATTTAGATTTCTCTTTGCCCAACTTTGTCTTTTACCTCTCATAGCACTTCTTAGAAAACTGCAAAGCCAACTAAGATGCCCAGAGTTTTCTTAGGAAGACATAAACAGACGTGCTGCCCTTTGGTTTCTCGGGGTCACCTTTAGCCACCCCGACTGAATGGTTCACAGTACAGCACAGGACAAAGCACAGCTCAGTGCTCCCAGGTTCACACCAGCTGTCTCTGTGAACACCATCTTTATTCTTCTCTTATACTCTGGAGCTCGCTCATGGTAAGTGTACAAGATTGACCCAGTCTTTGGGTACCTGTAAGGGTTTCTACTCTGTCTATATCACTTGAGAGGTTGCTTACTTATGGACATGTAGGTCCTTACAGCCTTTTGTTATGTCAATGAATGTGAGCTGAGTGTACTTTATTTTCTATCATTAGAACTGCTGGGCCAAAGGCTTTAAGCATTTTCAAATTTGTCATATATGGGCCAACTGTCCATCAATATGTAGTTTCTTTATCAATGGCTTATGGGCTAGAGGCATCTCCAGAAGCTAGGGACTGGCAGTGTTACTGGATAGACTGACTACTGCTGATGTGTGGACTCAACTAATTCCCATGAATTGTTAGAAAGAGTAAGGGTTGGCTCAATCTGCCTCACCCACAAGGCCACTCTGGTCTCAGATGCTTGTCTTACTAAACAGTCTCTCTTCTTACTTACATCTGAACACTGATGCTGCTGACCAGGAGGCCTCTGCCACTGCTGAGCAACGCAGGCTCTAGCTCACTAGCCTCTAGAACTATAAGCAAAATGAAGCTTCTATTTAACAAAGCATTGATAGCTCTTCCGTCTAGACTGCACACAATGGAACAGGTGTCCCAAGCCTTTGCCACTACTGCAGGGCCAGCTTCTGTAGAACCATCCATTTGTGTGGGAGTAAGCTTAAGGCACATGCTGTCAAGTCATCGATTCCTTTTTTGGCGCTGAATTGGTGATTCCTCTGCCCTAGCCTTGAAGGTGCTGGCACTGCAGCTATGCACCACCACAACAACACACAAGTGTTGAGGCATTTTTAATGGGGACATCCTGGAGGTAACACACTTTCTTGAAGCACATACCTACTGGTGCCACGGCCACGAGACTGTCTGTCAGCTCGCCTTTCTCTGCTGCAGCCTGGAGAACACCTTTCAGATCTCCTTTCCAGAGCATAAGCTGGTGAAAAAGCTCGGGGTGGCCACTTTCCAAGTGACCTTTCCCTGTTTAGAAGAGACAATATTTAAAAGCTATGTTGACCTTTATAAACAAAAGTCACATTGTAAGAAAAGTATATAGTCAGTTCCTGATCAGGATGCCACCCACTAAAATGATTTTTAAGATATAAGCTACTTGTGTTCTGAGGACTGAACTCAGGTCAGGATTGCACTTGTACCTACTGAGCCACCCCTCTGCTCTCTGGCCTTTTTTTTTTTTTTTTTTGAGACAGTTTTTCTGTGTAGCCTTGACTGTCCTGGAATTTATATGTAGACTAGGGAGGCCCTGAACTCACAGAGATCTGCCTGCCTCTGCCTCCCGAGTGCTGGGATTAAAATTCTGTGCTACCACCACCTGGGCTTTTTTTTTTTTTTTTTTTTTTTTTTTTTTTTTTTAAAGATAAAATCTCTTCATAGCTCAGACTGCCCTAGAACTCAATGATGGTCACACAGGGTGGCCTCGATCTTGTGATGTTCCTGCTTTAGCCTCCAGAGTGCTGGGATTACAGGAATGAACGACGGACCAAAACCAACATACATGAATGGGACTGGCACCATTGGTGGCCCTCATGTGTATCACACCAGTTAGTGGCTACTGTTTCGAGTCTGATGACCACATAAAAGACATATGGGTGTAGCCAAGATGGCAACATATTTGTAAACAGATCAAACTGAATGGCATGGCAACGTATGGACTGGCGGCCACACAGAGCCATGTGTCAAAATTAGGGAGAATGAGGACAGGGCTAAGAAGACTGAGCAGGTCTCACCTTCTGTCTCCATCATCCTGTACAGAGTAGCCCTGTCTGTGAAAAGGCCCAAGTGGAATCGTTCCTCAAGGTCGGCAGACACATCTTCACTTAGTTCTGCTAATTTAAAATGGAAAAAGTCAACACAGGAAGTGCTAACACAGCTAATTTCTGGATACATGCCTCAACACCTACTTCAGAGATAAAAATCTATACTCTGGGTACTCAGGTCCTCAATGACTATACCCAAGAGGCCTGCTAGTTACAGAAAGTTTGAAGCCTTTAAAATTCAGCTTGGGCAAAATCCAATGAGACAATACGGTTTTGTAGTTTGGGCTAACAAAGGCTTGAGAGAAAAGAGGACTGCAAATTCAACATGTATGAAAATAAATCCAAATTAACCAGCGTGTCCCAAGAATTCCCCAGAAGCCTGGCAGGCTATCACACATTTAATCCATGATCTCAGCTGACAGTTCTCTTTAATAATAATAATAATAATGATAATGATAATAATAATAATAATGACTTCCCTGAGACCTATCACAAAAAGATTCAATACTCATTCTTTACCCTTTAAAAACAGTCAATTGTGCCTGTGTGTGACTCAATGGTGGGGGACTTGCCTGGCACATGAAGGCTCTTGGGCTCCACCCAGAGTACCCACTCTATTTGAGAAAAATAATAATAATTAAAAAAACCCCTAATTTCCAATAAGCTTAACTACTGTTAACCAAGGACACTCTAAGCTGCCTCAAACCTCAAAAACCAGGCCACAACTATAAAAAACAGCAGTAGGCAGTGGAGCAGGTATAGGACTCACTTTCTTGGATTCTTTGACTTGTGTTCTATTGTGCTGTTCTTTTCAACACATTGAATTCAAAACAAAAACCCTAAGTTGCTCAGATACCAAAATAATGGGCTGTGACACATACACAAAACCAACAATCATTTGAAAAGTAAAACCTTGATGAAATACTTAAAAGTAGCTGCCTCATTATGGAGTATTTCTAGTGAGAAACACCTTTTTTACACCTAAAGACACTAAAGACACTGGTAGGGAAGTATGGAAAGCAGATTTACGCCAAGATGTGTAGATGCCTTACTGAATGTGGAACAAAGATACCTGGGTGACAGACTGGACATGGGAGCAGTGACTGCAAGATAGAGTTATGGCAGTGGGGCAGGGAGGCCAAGGATAAGGAAAGCTGGGAGAAAAGGGCAGGCAGTAGTAATCTTAGACATTTGCCTGTCTCCTTAATACATAGCACCACTATCAACTGAGCATGTGCAAGTACAAGGGGCAGGCTTGGTACCTTTGGCATGTGTTGCAGTTGCTAGTACCAAACAGTCTCGATGGAGCTCCTCTTTGGACCTGTGGTCTAAGCTGGTGCTCAGAGGGAGCATGGAGCGAGCCTTCCTCTTCTTGAGCAAGGCTTCTGAAATGCACCAACAGCACACGGTATCAGAACGACAGGTCAGAGACAGAACAGAAGGACCACAGATGTGGGCAGCGAGGGTGCAGCCTGCTGAGGGAGCAAGCTTCACTCCAGACAGCTTTAACACCACACTGGCTGCTATGTGTTCATAAAACATGCTAAACGCCTTTACTAACATTACCAAGCGCTATCAACAACTGTAAGACATTTCAAGTGCTCAGAAATGTGAGAAAAAAAAAACAAAAAATGAAATGATGCCCAACAACACAGTCAGAGCCAGAACCAGAAGCCCCACGCTTATGCAAATGCTCTTGAGCACAGAAGGTCTTAGGAATGTTCAGTAGAATGTGCTGACAGAAGACACCAACCTGGCTTCTCTTTAGGTGGTTCCTTTTTCAGCGAGGTGGCTTTGCTACTAACAGTGACTTTTGACTTTTCAAAGCCTAAGGAAATGGCAGTGCAGGAAACAGGTTCTCCGCAAACTATACCAAGAGAAAAAAACAGAAAAGGTTTGAGACAAGAAAGGCAGTTGACATGGGGACTCACACCTGTAACCTTGGCATTCCGGATACTGAGGGAGGGTAACTACCATTTGAGGCCAGCCTGGGCTACACTGTGAGTCACAGGACAACCAACTATTGTTACAGAGTGAGACTGTTTCAAAATATACTGTAGAGTCTAGCTGTTGTTTCAAAAGCACCAACAGGCTAGTAATCCAGTCCCAGCAACTGTGCTTCACCCACTTCACAGACTATGATTCAGGAGTGTCTAAATGTATCACCCTGACATTGATTTGGAAACTGCTCACATGACAAGCTACCTGTCGAATAGCTTCACTGCACAAATAGGAAAATGCTTCCCTAATAGAGAAGACCAGGTACATGCGACAGTCGCAATCCTAAGCACACAGACTGTTTTCTGACCTATGGAGGCAAAGGATATTTTGTTTAGCCCTTATATGATACAACAGCATTTAAAATTATTATCATAGTATGTATTCCTGTATGTGGAGGTCAGGACAATGCTTTGGATCAGGTCTCTCCTTCCACCTTTCGTGGGAGTTCCAGGATCAGTCCCAGGACTGTGTGGCATGCACTTTCCCAGTGGCCATCTCACCATCCCCAAAGATAAAAGCATTTTGATAAGCATAACATATAAACATGTTCTTAATTTACTCAAATTATGAGTCCACCAGCCACAATTTAGGATGGAGGTCAGAGACACCTCTGCTTTGACTATTTCAATCCTGCCACATGGAAATATCAGAACTCAGCACAAATCAGATTATAGTCTCTGGTATTTAATCACTCATTTTAACAGGTGTAAACACAAGATAGTAGTTTAAGCTAAGAAAGTTGGTACTTCCAAACTTAAGATAGTAAGAGAACAAAAGTGCTATTTTATCTATAAACAGCTGTGGTAGTTTGTACATGCTTGGCCCAGGGAGTGGCACTATTAGGCATGGCCTTGTTGGAGTAGGTGTGTTGCTGTGGGCTTGGCTTTAAGACCTTCCTTCTAGCTGCCAGGAAGCTAGTCTTCTCTTCGCTGCCTTTAGATGAAGATGTAGAACTCTCGGCTTCTCTTGCACCATGCCTGCCTGGATGCTGCCATGCTTCTGCCTTGATAATAGACTGAACCTCTGAACTTGCAAGCCAGCCCCAATTAAATGTTGTCCTTATAAGAGTTACCTTCGTCATGGTGTCTGTTCACAGCAGTAAAACCCAACTGACATAAAGAACTGATTGTTTATGATGGTTTGAATAAGAATGGCCCCATAGGCTCATACAGATGTGGTCCTGTTGGAGGAAGTGTATCAGTGGGGGCGGGCTTTGAGGCTTCAAATGCCCATGATAGGCCCAAAATCAATCAATCTCTCAATCTCTCAATATCTCTCTCTCTCTCTCTCTCTCTCTCTCTCTCTCTCTCTCTCTCTCTCAGTCTTTGAATTAGGATATAGCTCTCAGCTACTGCTCCAGAGCCATGAGTGCTGCCATGGACTAAGCCTCTGAAACTATAGGCAAGCTCCCAACTAAACACTTTCTTTTATGACACTTGCCTTGGTCATGGTTTATCATGGCAACAGAACAGTGGCTAAGACATCCTTCTCAGCTTTTTGCTGGTAATAGAAGCTAAGCAAGATTTCAGGGTAGGCAGGGAAAACTTGCTCGCTCCCATGTTAGTAGGAACATTTAAGTTTAGCCATTCAAGGGAAAGTGTTTTCTTTCACAGATGTGCCCTCTTCATTCACACCTTGGCTCACACACTGCCGTCTCTATCACTGTGCCCAGTTTTTCCCTGAGCACTGAAGCTGTGCTGTATATTACCGTCTCCACCACAATCATCCACTTCATCTGTAACACTTCAAAGAGGCATTTAGAGATTTAACCTTTTAAAGAGATGGAGAGATGGCTCAGAAAGTTGGTTGCTTTTGCAAAGAACCTGAGTTCAGTTCCTAGCACCCATATGGCAGGTCACAACTGTCCATAATTCCAGTTCTAAGGGATCCAATGTTCTCTTCTGGCTTCTATGGGTACTGCACTCTTGTGGTACACAGATACAGATTCAGGCAACACTCATACACATGAAACAAAAATAAACCTTAAAAATCAAGACCAATTAAACTGTGTTAAACAATGCTAACACAGTTTGCAAAGGTTCATTTGACAAAGAAGCTACACAACTGAGGAAGGACTTGCTGCATTAAGACACCAGTGTGGACAGTGTTTTCCAAGTACTTACCCACGGGAGAGGGAGGCAGCTCTGGCTCCTGGGCTTCCTCCTCACCATCCTGGTCTGAGAAGCCGTTCTCAACAGGTCCTAAGTTCTCCCTCACACTCTCATCTTCATTGCCAATGGATGAATCTTGCTTTACAGGCAGTCTCAAGGTAGGTTTTTTCTTCTTTTTAAGCTTTGGCTTAAATTGAGAGAGCCGTTTTTTCTCTAGTTCAATACATTTTTTCCCTACAAAGACCACAATAAAAATAAAAATAGACTAAAATATATACTGGGTCAGAAGCACCCTGGTGAAATCCTCCAGAGCCCACACCACTCTTCTGACAGGCTTACACACCCTCCTGCACTTCTCATGACACCACAACCACATCCTCCATCAAACGTCAACTCTCCTGGAACCCAGTAATTCTACTCATGTCTTCCCACTCTTCATGGGGTACAGACTACATTTTCAACTGGCCAGAGAGGCAAGACCACACCTCTGGGGTACCTGGGAGTTAGTATATGCTTTTATATATCTATTTTAATCATGTGATAAGAGTGTCCTGACAGTGTCTTCTATTTATTACCACACTTCTGGTTCCAGTTTCTTGACTGGGATGGTCACTATCCAAACTAGTGGGCACTTGTGATTCTCTGGTTGGAATGCACTGTTGAACAGACCTGGTTCTCAGGAGAGGCCTATAAGCTCCAGAAGTATTAGACTTCCTTGTGATTCTGGAACCTGAAGAGTATGATTCTCACATACCTGGCACTTACTAGCTTGCAGCACTCAGTACTACTCTCTTTCTTCTTTAAAGGCGTTATTGTTTGCTTAGTCATTTTTATCATAGTTCAACTGCTTTTGACAAATTCATAGCAATGTAACCCAGTATTCCCACCACAAACCAGATAAGTGTCCCCTTGACCTAAGACTCCCATCTGCCTTGTAGATGCTCTGGCTCCCCAGCTCCAGGTTCCTGCTGATCTGTCACCAGTTTGAATATCACCTGTTCTAGGTTTTCATAAAAACAGGATGTACCCTGTGCAGTCCCCTGATCCTGGCTGCTTCTGCTCATTGTGGTTTGCCAGAAACTCATCAATTCTGCTGCATTCATCAGTAATTGTTCTTTGTTTGTTCTGGGGGTGTTGAACCAGGCCTTTGAACACATGACATGCTCTGTACTGAGCTGTACCTCCAGCCTACAACTTCTTTCTTATGGCTACTGACGCTCATACGTTCATTAGCGTTTGAGCTATGTCCAGGTTCTGACCACAAAGCTAATTTGAGTATTCTTTGACCAGACTGTAAGAGGATGGGAAGTGTCATCATTTAAGATATATTTCTTCATCTCCTGCTTTTAGTTGTTTATGGTAGGGAGACATGTCAGACATCGCTTAATCTGATGTGATAGCTGTAGATGCAATTCCTGTTTATTCTCTTTAAGTTAAAAAAATTAGCCGGGCAGTGGTGGCACACGCCTCTAATCCCAGCACTTGGGAGGCAGAAGCAGGAGGATTTGTGAGTTCGAGGCCAGCCTGGTCTACACAGAGAAACCTGTCTCAAAAAACCAAACCAAACCAACCAACCAACCAACCAAAAATATATATACTTATATATCCATCAAATTTACACTTAAAATTGTGAAATTTATATATAAATTATAAACATTTATATGACTGTGTTTGACAGAGAAAGAGAGAGAGAGGGAGGGAGGAAGGGAGGGGAGAGAGAGATAGGGAGAGAGATCCATCCATCAGAAGACAGCTTGTGGGACTTGTTTCTTTCCTTCTCTCCTACTATGTGGGTCCTAGGGTTCAATTTCAAGTTGTCTGGCTTAGCAGCAAGTACACCTTTAAACCCAAAGCTGTGTAATTCAAACACTCCATCCTGCAGGGATGCTCTTTAAGCAGGAAGACAAAAAACTCAAAAAAGCTTCAAAAGTTCCTGAAACTGGCAGGATTCACTAAGTCCCTCCCTGTCAGAGAAAACAATAAAATCTGAGTGCGGGGCGCCCCCCCGGCCGGGGGGAGGCCGTGTTGCAAAGACTCATACAATCCAAGCTGCCAAGTCTTTGGGATTTAGACCTATTTCTTTAGGATTCCAACATAGACTGAAGACCAGGCTTTCTAGGAGTCTTTCCAGATGACAGCACTAGATCTGGAACTGCTGAGCAGTCTTGTGCACTGAATAGCTACTGAGTCTTTGGCTTTTCCATCAGGAGTCAACGATTGTCAGACTATCCAGACCACAGCTTGTAAAACACTAATAAATCCTGTGTGTATGTTTCATTCTATCAGTTCTGTTCCTTTAGAATTCTGACTAATCCCCCACCCACTCTCAGATATCTTGCTGGCCCTCCCCTCCCCAACCCACCCCCTGTCAACTGTTCCCCTTTTGTTTAGCAAGGGCCCCTTTAAGCCAATTCCCTTACTTTGATGTGTCTCCGTTCTCAGAGTATATCTTTTCTTTCTGGCATAGGATGTTGTAGCTACTTTGATTTCCTAATCCTTTCCAGTGAAGAATGAGGCCTGACCAACCCTGATCAGAGTTCAGTCACACTTGTTACAATTTGGCAGTACTATTCTTGGCCCCGTAGGTTGCAGACCCATCCTACTGATGCTAGGTGGGTTCAGAAAAAGAATACTAAGGCAGAGAAAAAGAAAATCAGAAAAAAAACAAAACAGTGTATAGACTCTCCAACTTCTTTCTAACCAACCTTGAGGAGGCCGTGAGTGGTCCTGCATGGAGGTCAGCCACCTGTAGACACAGAAGTCATCTGCACCTGAGTAGATGCATTCTGGATCCACTGGGGACCACGCGACACACAGCAGCCGGCCTCGATGTCCTCGGAAATTGAACAAAGGTTCTTCCCGGAGGGCATCCCACACCTAGAACCACAGCAGTGGGACAGAATGGACAGGCTGGTTATTCTATTGTTCTGGGACATAAAACTGCTCAGTTACAAATGCACTCATGATGGGCTTTTATTTCTCATGTGATTTGCATTCATTCTAAGGCATTCACGTGACAACACCATCTACCAGGGGAGGAGCACGTGTGAGAGGCATTCCTATGGAAATGATCCACTGGTGTTCTGTGGACCACACTGTCTCAAACCAAAGATAAACTGTGTTAATATTTGTCCCGGGGAGCTGGCTCAGTGGCCCACACCTACAATCCTAGCATGGAAGGTTGAAGCAAGAGGCTTAAAACTTTGAGCACAGATCATGAGACAGTTAGTTCAGTGGAAAAGACACTTGCTGCCAAGTCTGATGACTGTGTTCAATTCCCAGGACCTAAATGATGGGAGCCGAGCACCAACACCTACAAGTTTTCCTGGTCCCTCCACCTCCACAGCATGCACATAGACTCGTACTATCTGTTTCTATCTCTGCCTCCACCTCTGTCTTATCCTTCTCTTTCACACACACATACGCGCACTCATGCATGCACATACCTACAAAATAAATGTAATTTAAAAAAACCAAAATACAAAATACCAAGAGTTTTAGCGCAGCCTACCTTGCACAGCAAGACCCTGAAGCAAAGGCCCAAACAAAAAAGTGCCTATAGCTAGCTAAAATCTTTGTGTTGGTTTGGCTGAAAGAGACTTTTTGGGCTACTTGGGTCCACTAAGAGTAATCAGAAGTCACCACACTGACTGTAAGGCAAAATGTATCATGAAACTACAAGGTCTTTCAGCTCCTCTTTCGACAGACAACAGAAGAGGAATGAAAGCAATACAAAACAGGGAAGAGGAGATTAAGTCAGACTACACAGTGAAGGACTCCTGGATCAAGGACACACAGTACCTGAGCTGTGCCATCGTAGCAAGCAGATACCAGCCTTCCATCATGATGTGGGCTCCATGCCAGACTGGTAATCTTGGCTGTGTGCCCCGAGAGGGTCCGGTAGGGCTCTGTGATGGTTATTGGAGACTCAGGATTGTTTTCTGAAGGGCAAGGGGAAGAAGTCACAACAACAGCCACAAGAAGGATGCACAGAAAGATAGAACATGGCAGGAGGCAAGGCTTTGTAAGAGCTCAATGACAAAGAATGTAGCTCACTAGATTATAAGATCGGGGAATTTGCTGTGAGACAGTGTCTTCTTTAAAAGACTATGAGATCTCACCAATATGGCTGCCCAACCATGACCTGAATAAAGATGACACTACTAGGCACACTAATGTAGAAGGGAGAAGGCTCGACTATGCACGGGGAAAGGCTCATGATGCCTACACGAGACAAAGAACTACAAGCAACTTAGAAATACTGAGTCTTCCCCAGTGAAGAACACATCAGTTGGCTATCCAACATCAAATCATCAGCCCTGAAAACATAAACATACAAACAACACTATACAGACTGGGCAGGTAACACTTACATATTTAGGAATATGTATGTGCAACAATAATTAAAGAAAAAATAAAAAGAGCCCAAGAATTTGAAAGAGAGCAAGGTGGGTACATGGGTTAGGAAGGAGGAAAGGAGTAGGAAATGACACAACTGTACTATAAGCTCAAAAATTAAAGAATTGTTAAAGATGTAGTTCACTGACGGCCTGACATGCAGGATCTACCACAGGAAGTGTGCTACATAAAGGCACGAACACAAAAGCAATCTGTCAGTGTACATATCTACATTCACACAGTATTTTAGATGGTAAGAGATCATCTGAAAGCCACTCGAATTCCAACATTTTTTGGTAGTATGGTCTGCTCTGCTGGTGACAGATTACCTCATCTTAAAAAGAGGGGTGGGGTAGGGGAAATGGAGAGATGGCTCAGTGGCTAAGAATACTGGCTGCCCTTCCAGAGGTCCTGAGTTCAATTCCCAGCAACCACATGGTGGCTCACAACCATCTATAAAGGGACTGATGCCCTCTTCTGGCATGCAGGTGTACATACAGCAGAGCACTCATATACATAAATTAAATAAAATTAAAAATATTGAAAAACAAAAGCAATAACAACAAAGAATAAAAATACCCAACCAATCTGTGAAGTTTCTATTTTAAAGGATCTTTCCCTACACACAGGATTCCAGATTAAAGCTGGATATGAAGTGTAAGGTGTAAGCCAGCACTCAGAAGGCACGGGCAGGAGGGTAGTGCTCAAGGCTACATGAGGTCAGACTGGGCAACACAAGCCCGTCTCAAAACTCCTGCTTCATCCAAATCCAGAAGTCAGTGTTACCCAGGACAGCTTTCAGGTTGTGCACGTAGATGACTGCATTGTTGGAGCCAGAAGCAAGGAGGCAGCTCAGCTCTGGACGGCTGCCATGCTCATGGTGCCAGACTATGGCGTTCACCAGCTTGTGGTGCTGTTGGATGGTGCAGAGCAGTCTCAAGTTGGGGACTTGGAATATTTCTATTGATCTGGAACAAGACACAGCAGGATGAGAACGATGGCTCATCAAGTTATAATTTGTGCTAATGCCCCGCCCCTTCTCTCAGCCCAGAAAGGTCAGATAGAAAACATAGGACACTCTATCCCTGGCAGAAGTGCTGAGGGAGGAGGTGTGGGCAAGCAAATAATGAATTAATGTCTGAAGAACTATGACTACAGTAACAAACGGACAACACACAGCCAGACTCCAGTAGCCAACAGGGTAGGGAGACACTGCCATTAAGCTGTAAAGATTCAAACAATTCTGTCTTCTCAAAGATGCAGAGTCCATATCAACTGAGAATATCCACAGTGAATCCTATCACAGAATGCAACAAGGCTACAACTGGGCACTGTAGAAAGCCCTGGCCAGCCAGGGAATGCTGCAATCAAAGAGCTTTTTGTAAAGGATGCACTCACCCATCTTCATTACCAAGAGCCATGACTTTGCCATCTCCTTTCCAGCTGATTTCTGTGTGCACAGGCAGCTTGTACTACAAAGCAAAACAAGCCAGGCATAGGTATAAGCATTTTCTTCACACTCTTCATCTTACAAACAATGACATCACAAGGAAAAAGACAATCCCTAGGGTTAAAACTTGCTCTAATTATGAAGGGCACTTTTCTAGACCAACATCACACTTAGCCAAAAGTTACTGACAAGTATCTGACTACAGTTTCTTAAAAGGAACAGAGCGGCCAGTAAGTATTGTCAGCAGCCTTCAACCTTGCAAAGTAAAGTGAACCAAAATCAAAAGGATCCCTTCGACCTTGACAGTCCCTCGGAAGGGCATACTCGCCAGCCAGCACCTTCCTGCTCTTCCACTCCTCACAAGCAGATCAGCTGTTCCTCAGGGTCCTCTTAGGACCTTGCCTGCTTGTTTACTTTTTCTTAATATTATTATTATTATTATTTTTGGGTTTGGTTTTTCGAGACAGGGTTTCTCTGTGTAGCCCTGGCTGTCCTGGAACTCACTCTGTAGACCAGGCTAGCCTCGAACTCTCGAACTCAGAAATCCGCCTGTCTCTGCCTCCCAAGTGCTGAGATTAAAGGCATGCGTCACTACCACCCGGCTCTTAATATTATTTTAATTATGTCTGTGTGTATATGTAGTTCACAAGCATGGATGCATGCCCTCGCCTGTGTGTGTACTCATGTGGTCAGGAGAGGTGGCAAGCACTTTACCTGCTGAACCACCTCATTGGTCCCCCTCAGCCTACTTTCTTATTGGATTCTTTTGTCTACTCCATCTATGCCTACAGCTTCTTCAAACCATTTATATAAAGAGATTCAAAATTTATATATTTCCTGCACAGAATCCTTAATTGAACTCTTGATACAGAAATTCATCTGCCGGGGGCTGGAGATAGCTCAGTGGTTAAGAGCATTGACTGCTCTTCCAGAGGTCCTGAGTTCAATCCCTAGCAACCACATGGTGGCTCACAACCATCTGTAATGGGATCTGATGCCCTCTTCTGGTGTGTCTGAAGACAGCTACAGTGTACTCATATAAATAAATCTTAAAAAAAAAAAAGAAAGAAAGAAAGAAAAAGAAATTCATTTGCCACTCAACTAAAGTAGTGTCAGGACAGGAAATTTATTCGTTACCATTAATATACAAACAACATTAAAGAAAATGAAAGAATACAATCAAGTATGACTTATGATACCTTATGGTAACTATACAAAAAATGATAAGCAGCAATTAAAGCTGCCCATTTTCAAGGGTAAAGAAATCTCAACATGGAGTTAGAGAGATGGCTCAGTGGTTAAGAGCATTGACTGCTCTTCCAGAGGTCCTGAGTTCAATTCCCAGAAACCACATGGTGGCTCACAACCTTCTGTAATGGAATCTGATGCTCTCTTCTGGTGTGTCTGAAGACAGCTACAGTGTACTCACCTACATAAATAAAATCTCAAAACAAAAAAACCAAACCTCAACATTTATGATCTAACTGAAGGACAGTTATAGAAGCCAGGCATTGAAGGAACCAAGCTTGAAGCTAGTCTGAGCTACATTAGATCCTGTCTCGGGGGGGGGGGAGAGGAAAGGGGAGAGAAAGGGATAGAGGGAAAGAGGGAGAGAGGGAGAGAACAAACCTAGTTGAGTCATACAAATCTACCAACACAAAGTTAAAACAAATGTCATTCAGTGTGATCTAGGCAGAAGACCCAAGAGAATTTTCTGTATTACTGTGCATGTGTGACTGAGTGTATGCACACCCCTGTAATCGCACTTGGGAGGCCGAGGAGGAGGATCAGGAACTTGAACACAGCCTGGGCTTCAAAAGAAACGAGCAGATGAGGTCTGAGCACAACCATTACAGTCACTGTCAGCAGAGCACTCTAGGTAAAAGGTAGCTTCAAAAGGATGCCTATCTTTACTCCCAGCACTTAGGGAGGCAAAGGCGGGTACATCTCTGAATTTGAGGCCAGCTGGTTGACACAGTGAGCTCCATGCCACTCATGACTATATACGGTGAACCCTGTCTCAAAAAGGAACATCTAAAAACAAAACAAAAAGGATGTTTTTTTTATCATTACCATTGCAATTAAGCCACTCCCCTCCACTTAGTTCTTTGCTTTACTCAATAATAATGACTTGTAAGGAATAGCAGGCAACCCACAAACTCACCAATAGCTTAATCAACCATCTGAGAAGTCTGGCTAAGCATAAAGGGCATCATTACAGATGGTCTTGAGTAAGTAAAACAGAAAACCAAAGGAAGCTGAGTGGACTTCAGCCCACTGGAACTCACTCTAATGGAATTGGTGTCCCTCACGAGTTTGTTGATGTCGAAAGCCTCTCCACTGAGCTTCCAGGGGTTATGCTGCAGCACA
The DNA here is from genome assembly GCF_004785775.1 of Grammomys surdaster. Taxonomy (NCBI): domain Eukaryota; kingdom Metazoa; phylum Chordata; class Mammalia; order Rodentia; family Muridae; genus Grammomys; species Grammomys surdaster. The sequence continues at coordinate 42,623 of NW_021605216.1, read as the reverse complement.
ATGCCTTCCCCTCCACAGCTGTACAAGGTGAGGGAAGGCCTGTCTCCTTCCCCTCCTATGAAAGAAAAGTTCTTTCGTGAGGTGTCTCACTTCACCAGCACAGCACCCGCTTCCACAGCCACTTCATTAGCACAGCGCATCATACTGTTAACACCAAGAAAAACAGCATGGGAAGTGACCCGTCATGTTGGGACAAAGCCACCCTCCTACCAATCTAGACAGCGTGGGAAGAAGAAAACATAGCATTAACTTCTGAGATACTGTGTTCATTGTACAGCTTTCTGACATTCAAGAACAATGACACTAAAGATGTGACCAGAGCAAATGTCATGGTCTCAAATGACAAAGTCGTTTTCCTTCCAGAAATGATTCTTGTTGTTTGTGAAAACAGAGTTCAGGACTTCCCATGACCAAGGAGAGGTCTCAAGGCACAGCCCTTGGTTGTAGAGCTACCCTCTTATTTGAAAGGCAAGTCTCTACTCTCTGCACAAAGCTAGTGCTATGGAATCCAGCTACTTCAGCACAGTAAGAAAGAGCATGGAAACTTCTGACTCATTTTAAAGATAAAAAAGACATACGACTTTAGGGAAAGAAGCGTGGCCAGGGCAGGAAAATGAATAGAGGCAGGGCTACAGAAGAGAAGGATACAAACCTTAGCAGTAAGAGCACCCAGCACCCAGCCTAAGGGTATTCTGCACAGTGGAAGACCCAGTTCAAAGAGAAGAGCAATACTTGAGAGCTGAGGGAGGCAGGAGTCAAGGCTTTCCTTTAGCCATCATGACCACCCACATCTGCTACTCTCATAGACTTACATAAGCACACTACATGGACACTGACTCCACTAGAACATCTATGACTTCAGCTTTCAGATTCTACAATTAAAGCAGAAAAATACACTTTTGTGTATTAAGAATGACTCATATACTTACCAAGTGACATGGGGGGTACTGGTGGCCCCCAAGCCAACCTATACACAGTCTTCTTATGATACGTGCTTGAAATCTGTGGAGGTCTGTGGGTAGGGAAAACAGGATGATCTGAAGAAAGAGGCCCACTAGAAAACAGACCATATTCCTCTGAAAGGTCCTTCCTATACATGTGGTTGTTTGTATTAGAGAAAAACAATTTACCTTTGTCCAAAACAGTTAGTTTTCAAAAACAAGCATTTAACTTACCATGTAATAATGTACATTACCAAAACAAGTCCCAGCTAGGACAATTTTTCTTTTCTGTCTAAATAGCCCGTAGCAAAGTAATATCAAATATTTGGCATTTCTGTAGCTATGAAGGAGTACAGAGGCTGTGACAACCACAGTCACCCAATCTCAGGCTGAAGATGAGAGGCCACTTCACCTTCATGCTCTGCCAATAAGGCCCCTCCCTCTTTCTGAGACAGAGTCTCGATATGTAGATCTGGCTGTCCTGGAAGTCACAGAGGTCCACCTACCTCTGTCTTCTGAATGATAGGATTAGAGGTATGCACCACCAAGCCAATTAGCCAGGATCACATTCTTACACTGCATAAAATCTGAAGACTGACAGATAACTAAAGCTTTTTCTGTCTTTCAGAGGGAGGCTTGCTCTTAGGAGGCTTCAAGGTGGATTGACTTCTTGGGAAAAGACAGCACTGTTATGACTTTTAGTGTCAATCATACTCTAGGTATGGATTTAGAACTCCAGAATTGTGGCTGACAGAGCTAAGCTACTAACTGAAGTATTGAACACACTTAGAACACTCTGAGAGACAGTACTAATCTCTTTGGCTCAAAAAAACCAAAATAAACCAGCCTGACCATCTATCAGTGACATCTTCAATCCTAATACACAGTTTAACTAGCAGTAGGATGACCAGTTAGCCTATGGGGTGATTTAGTCCTACTTAAATCAACACAATTTTGTTTAGTTACATACCCCTTTGAAATAGCTTTTAAGCAAAAGGGAGAAATACTTAAGTAGACGTAGGTTCTACACAAGTACTTAAAGCACTGCATATAGACCTGGGGATTTGGCTTGGATGATCAGCATCCATGAGGCCTTATGGTGCTCTAAATGAGAGTGGTCCCATTGGCTACCATGTTTGAATTCTATGTGGAACTGTTAGGAAGGTGTGGCCTTGATGACGGTATCTCACTGGGGGTGAGCTTTGAGGTTTCCAAAGCCAGCACCATTCCCAGTTAGCTCTCTCTGCCTCATGCTTGTGGATGGAGATGTGAGCTCTCAGTTACTGTGCCAGTGCCATGCCTGACTGTCTGCTGCCATGCCGATCATGAACTCACTTTCTGGAACTGTGAATCCCAAATTAAACTATTTCTTTTCTAGGTTGCTGTGGTCATGTGTCTTATCACAGCAGTAGAAAACTAACCAAGACAGATCCCTAGCACAGCAAAGAAAACAGACAGAGAGAGGGAGGACATGCAAAGAGGGCAGCGCTGCAGGAGAAGTGGTTCCTGTATCCTTTTCATAAGGGGACAGGCTTTGTAGCCGTGTGGTCTGCCAATCATTCAGGGTGCTGCAGTGGTGTGGAAGCAGCAGGCAGGATGCAGTCAGTGAGCATGGATGAGTTCCTACAAGTTTTTATTTACACACTGAGAGCTGTATCCTGCTTCTTCCCATGCCCTGGACACTGAATTCACCCCACTCCCACTTTTGGAAAGGGGCAACCTGAGCCACACATTGCTCTTGTGATCTGAAACGTGGCCAGTATAAACAAAGATCTGTATTTCTTTCTTTTCTTTTTCTTTTCTTTTTTTTTTTTTTTAAGGTTTTTCGAGACAGGGTTTCTCTGTGTAGCCCAGGCTGTCCTGGAACTCACTCTGTAGACCAGGCTGGCCTCAAACTCAGAAATCCGCCTGCCTCTGCCTCCCGAGTGCTAGGATTAAAGGCGTGTGCCACCACCGCCCGGCTAAGACCTGTATTTCTAAATGCATGTAATTTCACCCACTTTCAGTCATGTGTGGCAAGGGGCTGCCGTGATAAGCAAGCAAATCTAGCCTGTAACCAGGGCAACTCTGTCCAATATTCAGACTGAGCCAAAACAAACCCCAAATGTAACCCAGAACTCATTAGAAGTCACAGTCAAAAAAAGATCAAAGCAGGCCAGACATGATCCCTATGAGTTCAGTCAGGGATACCTAGTAAGATGATATTTCAAAAAGAAAAAGAACTTGGGAGGCAGAGGCACATCTCTGTGAGTTCAAGACCAGCCCGGGTAGAGTTAACTTCTAAAACAGTCAGGGCTACATAGGGAAACTCTGTCTACAAAAACCAAAAATCAAACAACTGATATTTGACTTAGTATACATCAAGTCACTAAAGTAAACACATTATATAAGGTGATGCACGCTTATAATCCTAGAACTTGAAAAGTGAAGGCATAGCCAGGCTGTGGTGGTGCACGCCTTTAATCCCAGCACTTGGGAGGCAGAGGCAGGTGGATTTCTGAGTTCGAGAGTTCAAGGCTAGCCTGGTCTACAGAGTGAGTTCCAGGATAGCCAGGGCTACACAGAGAAACCCTCTCTCGAAAAACCAAAAAAAACAAAAAAAAAAAAAAAAGAAAGAAAAGAAAAGTGAAGGCAGAAGGATCAGAAGGCCTAGACTAGTCTCTGCTACGGAGTTAGTTCAAGACCAGGTTTGACGAGACCCTGTCTCAAAGCAAAATAATTATAATAATAAGATTCCTTATGAGACCTTGTCTCAAAGCAAAATAACTATAATAATAAGATTACTTATAATGATATAATTAATTAATTATAATAATAAGATTACTTATAAGTTATTTCCTTTTTTAAAAGTTGTTTATATTTTAGGTACCTGGGTGTTTTACATCCATATACATTTGTATACCAAATGTGTACCTGGTGCCCATGGAGGTCAGAAGAGGGCATCAGATGCCCTGGAAAGATCTGGACAGCTATAGCCACCATGTGGATGCAGGCACTAGAGCCTGGGTCCTCTGGAAGAGTGGCCAGTGCTCTTAACTCCTAAGCCATCCCTCTAGCCCTATTTTATACTCTTCATAAAACTAAGACTTTCCACGACACATATAGAATATCACACTTGAGCTCAGGGCTCTTCTACAATTCAGCAGCCAGGCTCCTGTGGTAAAAGGATTACAGAGGCACCTTCCTCAGTAACTTGCAGGCAGTAGAAAAACTGGCAGCAGGAGAGGCATTCCAGGCCAAAAGTAAACAGTCAGACAGGTACAAGATGAGGTTTAGAAAATACACTCAGGATTTGGAAATGAACAACATACACCTGCCTCGACCTCATCTTCACACTGCCCAAGCTTTACTTTGTATTGTTTGGTGCTTACACACATACTCTACCAGTCAACTATATCCTTAGCCCTGCAACTGATTCACTTCAGATGTCAAGAACCATAGATAAAACAGAAAAGGTGCGGGTATGTTTTTCATTAGTCCTTCACCTAGATGTGGATCTGGAAACTTTTGTATAAAAATCCACTGGTTTATCTTAGTGTATATTAAATACCAGGCAGGCTACACTGTCATCACCTGAAAAACTAATTCTTTTTCTTTCTTTCTTCTTATGTAGACAGGGTCTCTTGTGTGGACCAGGCTGGCCATAACTCTTCTGCCTTTACACCCTAAATGCTAGAATCACAGATGAGTACCTGTCTCCCAGTTTATGAGGTCTTGGATATTAATCCCAGACTTCATACATGCCAGTCAAGGTCTCTACCACTGAGCTGTATCCTTAGTATCTCAAAAAGTTTTTAAACAAAATTCTGAGTTCTGAACCTCAGTATCAGAGCCAAGACTTTACTCCAGAATCACTTTATTGTGTGCCAGGTTTATGAAGTCCAAGTTAAATGTGGTCACTAAGCTGAAGGGGTGTCATTGTACTTACTTGTTGGAACAGGTGTCATACAATCCCACTTTTCCGTCATCGGTCCCGAAGGCTAAGCAGCCTTCCTTGTTTGGGTGCCAGCAGAGCTACAAGAGAAGTTTCCAGAGGAGAGCACATCAAGCACACAGAAAGGAGCTGTGTGCGTCCTCACTGCTCCATGGGAAACACTCTCTGTTAATTCTCAGTGTTTAATAAGGAAAAGGAGGCGTAAACAGAGTATGGCCACTAATGGCTCAGCAGGTGAAAGGACTTGCCTCCAAGCTTTCTACCTCCTAAGACCTAAGACCTGGCCTTCCCTCCCCCATGTTGTCCAGCCAGCCAGCCAGATAGAGGAGGGGGGGAGAGACGGGGACACACACACACAAACACACACACACACACACACACACACACACACACACACACACACACGCAGCAAGAAAAAGAGAAACCAAGTTAAAATCACTGCATGCTTACTTAGGCACAAGTCCCCGCTGATACCACATACCTCAAACATTTAAGTGAAGTGCACAGCACTCTGTGAAGTGAAGAAAGATTCTAGAACATTTAGAGCTTTGACAATGAGAAGTTCATGCTCCACTACAGGTATGTTTAAACATCCATTGATTTCCAACAGAATTCACACAAATGGGTAGTGCCTAAGAATTTGAACAAATCTCCCAGAAGAGCCCTTACCGCTGTGACCTTGGACTTGACTCCCTGCCAGAAGTTCTTCACATCATAGTTGTTCTTTATGGAGAGTGTATTCCACACCCGGATCATGCCGTCCCCAACACCTATGGCCAGGGAGCCCACATCCACAGGAGAAAAGGCCAGACTGTAGGCAAAACCTCCAAGAGAAGGCAATGTCCAGCAACACTCCAGGGTGGCCATGTCCCAACATTTTACCTAATAATAGAAAAAGCGAAAAAGCAAAAAGAATAAAAATAAATAAAAAAATAAATAAAATTTCTTTTTCTTTGTTTGTTTTGAGACAGGCTTTAATCTGTGTGGCCCTGGCTGTCCTTGAACCTGGAGTCCACTTGCCTCTGCCTCCCAAGTGCTGGGATCAAAGGTGTGCGATAACCACTGCCCAGCTAGAATTAAGTATTTCAAATGGGATTTAATTTAACAACTCTTTTCGAGGGAACTGGAAGAAGCTTCTCTTATGGGGAAGGAAATCTGCACTGTCTCACAAAGCTCAAAGTAATCTGGGAGCACATTCACTTCCAGCAATATCTAATGAATTCAGCATCCTGCTATCCAATCAGTGCTGAGAAGGCAGGCTTGCCATGCCCCCAGGTCACAGCACAGCTAACTACCTCTCACAACTCTGGAAGGATGCACATGGCCTCCACAAGGAATATCAAGAACTGCTGCCTGACAAGCCATGGACTTCACGCCCAGGAAGTACAGGAGAAGACTGAAGCCCTAAATCAGGGGCTAGGGCCATAGCTCAGTTGGTACAGCACCTGCTTACCTTGCAGCCATGGCTTCAATCTCCGGTATCACATAAACCACATTTAGTGGCTCCTATCTGTAACTTCACCATGTGGAAGGTGGAGACAAAAGGGTCAAAAGTTTAAGATAAAGGGGAATTCAAAGCCAGACTAAGTTAGAGACCTGACTCCATGTGTCTCCAGCAGCCATTGACAGCCCTGCTGGTAACGCCCTCCTCAGTGCACTTGCTAGCAGGAGCGTGAACTGGAAGGCAGAGATGTGTATGTGGACAGACACCTTCTAGCCTGACCCTTGTGACACACCACTTCTCTGAACAAAGCTAGAAACCAGTTCTTACATCTCTGTCCATGGACGTGGAGAGTAGCAGCTGCTTGCCATCCTCAGTCTTCAGAGGACACAAATTGAAGACAATTCTGGAATGATTGTGCCCTTCAGCTGAGGTGCTGAAGAGTGTGTACTTCCGTCTCCATGACTGGGTCAGGTCCCATAGCAGCAGCTCACCTCTGAAAGAACAAGGGCACATCTCTTACCAGCTAGTCAGACTATGTCTAGCCAGGCCTGGAGCCTCAGTGGTAGAAGAATGTGCTAAATGCTCGCTTGGTAACTTAAAAGTCCAAAAGATTAGTAGGGCCAATAGAGACAAGAGAGAAACTAAATCCTCTTCTTAGCATCAGAGGCTCATGGACAGGAAGCAGAATGCTCCATCGCTCTCACATGGAGAACAGAATCTGCCACGGGGAATACGATTAGTTTCTGACAGAATTTACAATCACCTTCAACTGTGGGTCTCAACTGCTGGGCTGGTCCTGCCTTGATGGCCACACTCTGTGCCTCAACAGGACATTTTTTTTTTTTGGCCAGGTGGTGGTGGCATATGCTTTTAATCCCAGCTAATCCCAGAACTGGGGAAATAGAGGCAGGTGGATCTCTGTAAATTGAGGCCAGCCTGGTCTACAGAGCAAGCTACAGGGATACAGAGAAACTGTCTTGAAAAACCAACTACCACCACCACCGCCACCAGAAAAATGTTTTTAAGCTAGGTATGGAGGTGTGAACTCAGTTATTGGGAAGGCTGAGGCAGAAGGATAATAAATTCAAGCATAGCTCTACTACAAAGTGAGAGCCCCCTCCTCTAAATTAAACCACATGTGGTGGTGCACACCCTTGGGAGGCAGGTGGATTTCTGTGAGTCTGAGACCATTCTGATCTATATAGTTCCAGGAAAACCACAACAACATGGTGATGTACTTTTCCAACAAACATCAACAACAACAAATAAACAAAGGGGCTGGTGGTGTGGTTTGGTGGGTAGAACACTTGTCTCCAAGCCTAAGCTGAGTCCTCTTTCTAGAATCCACATGATGGAAATAAAGAACCCACCCCCAAAGTTGTCCCCCCAACTCCACACACATGCCATGGCATGCATGTGCAAACACATACAATAAACAAACAAATAAGTCTATGAAAAAGGATTTTTAAAAATTTTATTGATGTTGTGTTCTGCCTCCATGTATGTCTATGTGACAGTGCCAGACTCCCTGGAACTAGAATTACTGACAGTTATAAACTTCCAGGTGGGTGCCAGGATTGAACCCTGGTCCTTTGGAAGAACAGCCAGTGCTCTTAACGTCTGAGCCATCTCTCCAGCCCCATCTCTGAAAATTAAAAAAAAAAAAAAAAAAAAAACAAAGACACTGAAACACACACCACCTTTACTTTTATCTACAGAAAAGGAAAAGCTGTGCTCCCTCAGGAAGAGAAAGGCTGTGCTCCCTCTGAAAAGGAGCAGAGGGAAGGACACTTGTGTGCTTGTATTCCTGAGACTTCAATGTACAGGGCTACCTTTTGAAAAATGTTTTTTCAGTGGCTAGAGAGATGGCTCTGGTTACAAACACTGGCTGGTCTTCTAGAGAACTGTGGTTCAGTCCTCAGTACCCACATGGCAGTTCATAACCATCTATAACTCCAGTTCCAGGGAATTTGGTCCAGTCACAAAGACATACATGTAATGCAGGAGAAACACCAATGCACATAAAAATAAAATTTAAAAAGTTTTTTTGAGATGAGTCTTGGGATGTATCCCAAGCTAGCCTTAAGATTCTCCTGCCTCAGCCTCTGGACGACTGGTTATTTTAGGCGTGAGCTACCATATCCATGAACTATTTTTTAAATACATTTCTCTTCATACTTAGCTTTAAATTATAAAAGTCAACCATAACTTGCAAAGTTCAAGATTTATCTTTTTTGAGGTAGAAGTAGTCAGGAAGAGATGTGGCTAACATCCTGGGTACTTTGTATGTGCTTTTCTATATTGTCTTATTTAAAAAGGAGGGAACTGGCCCATGGAATTCTCAGTGTCTCTGGCAACCAGGGCAGGTATACATATTTAGTCTTTGCTCTTTTCTGGCATGTCTCTGCAGCAGTATCTTTTTGCATGTCAAGCTGGTAAGCGGAGTCTCTAGGTAGTTTCAAGATGTGGGCTTGTCACTCAGCAGATCCAGGCAGGATAGGGGTGTAACTTGTGGTCCCAGTTCCATCTTAGGGAAAGGGGAGGGGTCAAGATAAGCTGGTCACTGATGGTCACAGACATCATCAATCACATGTCTCTAATGATGATCTCATAAAACCTAAAGAGGGAACAGAAAGGCTGTCTCTCTTCCCATGCTGCTCTGTGCATGTGAATGTCCTTATTCATTAGTGAGGTTTATGAGTGGCTCATGCCAGTGAATTGAACCAGAGGATGAGGTGGTGGGAATCCTAGTTTACAGAGCAGCTGAAGTTAAACCACCTCAGGTTTTCAACTAGCATGTGTAAGGGTGGTAGTGGTGGTGGTGGTGGTGGAGAGGGCATGGAATAGCCCATAAAGACACCCTGAGGAGTCATTCTTGTCAGTGAATAGTACAGGCCTTATGAATTTTCCCATCTATCATTTCATTTATCATTCTAAGATGACTGGGCAAAGTGAGGCACTTAAGAGGCTGAGGCAGGAGAATCCCAAGTTCTAGGCCAATCTGTGACATAAATGAGGCTCTGTCTTAAAAGAAAGAAAGAAAGAAAGAAAGAAAGAAAGAAAGAAAGAAAGAAAGAAAGAAAGAAAGGAAGAAAGAAAGAAAGACTAATAACAATAACATCAATCTTGGTTATTTCTCTATTTTCTGAATATACTGGCCTAGAATTTCTGAATCTCAACAGGAAAATAGTACTTATTAGAAAGTATGACTCCAACACTTACCCAAAACAACTGGATACCAGCTGTGTTGGTTGGTTCTTGGGCCAGTGAAGTGTCAACCAAAGACGTTCTTTAACTGTTGGGTCCACACCCCCACTTCTTCTCTTCAGGAAGGGCAATTTCAAAACCATTACACCTGTAGATTAGAGGAAAGTCAATTTGCTCTCAAGACAGTGAAACAGTAACATGACCCTCCCAGCAACTCTCAACTCTACGGTTTATAAATTGTTTGGCTAATTAATAGTAAAACCTTGGGGGCTAGAGTGATGAAATTGCTTGCCATTCAAGTATGCAAACCTCAGCTTAGGCCCCTAGGACCCACTGAAAAAGAAGCAGCAGCCTGGTGCAGTGGGGTACACCTATCACCCCACTGCTGGGCTGGGGCACAGACACAGGCAGATCCCTGGAGCTGTTGAGCACTTGCTGGTCTAACCTCATCACTGAGCAGCAGGTTCAGTTAAAACCTGTCTTACAAAACAAGGCTGAGAAAAACATGAAGAACAGAGGAAGACATGCAACATCACCCCTGCATACATGTGCACACACAAGAAAGACCATGTCCTTTTATTATGGAGATATTTCTCTGATAGAGGTTAAGACCTGTCCAGCCACATTTAGCTCAAACAAACCTTTTCAAGGCTATCCTTGAAACTTGAAAAATTGTATCAAAATTGTATCTTTGTCTGGGATAGGCTTGGGAGACAGTCCAGCCTGTAAAGTGCTTACCTTGCAAACATTAGAATTGGAGTTTGATCTGCAAGACCCACATGCGAAAACAGGTGCAGTAACATGCTTGTCCAACTGCTAGGGAGGCAAAACAGGGCTCCCTGGCTAACTCCCCTGCTTAGATGGTTTGTCAAATTCCAAATTTTGTCTGTAAGTGGTGCCTAAGTAATGGCACCAAAGGTTATTTGGCCTGCAGATGTAAGAACACACACACATGCCAGTATCTTTGTGTGGGGATTGAGTTCCTAATTAGAATGAGAATCTAACCTGAGACTTTTCAACAACTGTGGGCCAGTGCAATTCCAGTTAACTCCTTCTCCTAGTTCAATGGTTCTCAGTCTTCCCAGTGTTGTAACCCTTTAATACAATCGCTCATGTTGTCATGACCCCCAACCATAACATTCTTTTTGTTGCTACTTCATAACTGTTACTTTGCAGTTATAAATCATAATGTAACCCCTGTGAAAGGGTCGCTTAACCCTCACAAGGAACCTTCACAGCACTGATCCAATCATCTGCACTGGCCATTAGAACCACAATGCCAGTGGTTAAAACATACATGCCAGCTGGGTATGGTAGAGCACGCTTTTAATCCCAGCACTCAGGAGGCAGACACAGGCACGTCTCTGAGTTCAATCACAGCTAGCCTGATCTACAAAGCAAGTTCCAGAACAGCCAAGGCTTCACAGAGAAACCCTGTCTCAAACAAAATAAAGCAACACATACACGCCAGGGTCCAAGTTCAGAGATGTGATTCAGGAGATTCCAAGTGGAGTACAGAAAACACTAGTTTTTCAGTACTCCCCAGCAGGTCTGCTGTATAAGGAGAACACAAGGCTACTGTGGACAGTCATCATGTTCACAAATTCTCAGACAGACAGGTGTCTTGAGGGGAGGGGAATGTTTAGCCTAATTTGAACAAAGTGATGGACCTGGTGAGATGGCTGTGGACAAAGTGCTTGCCATGCAAATATAATGACCTGAGTCTGATTCCCCAGAAGTCACATAAAGGTGATGTGTACCTTCATACACACACAAAGCCCCTACCTCACAGCAATAAATAAAAAATTGAAGACAATGTAAACACAGCAAGCTTGTTCATGGGCTCAATGTGCATGCTGAGTCTGTATCACTCAGTGTTTCCATTCTTAACACTCAAGGAAAGCCCATTATTCCTGTTCTTACAGTGAAGATCTTGCTCTCAGGTGGATCTTTGTGAGTATGAGGCTAGCTCAGTCTACATAGCAAGATCTAGGACAGCCTTACTCTGTATGGCAGACAAGGTACTTTCAGCAAATCCAGGGTTCTTGTCTTATGGAAGGCATCAGAAAACAGACTCAAAGGCCAGATGTCCAGAACAAAGAGGTCTAAACAGGCTATAGGGGACAGCAACTTTCTGGTTAAGCAAGATTTTGGACAGATGATATTCTTGGAAAGAGATAAAGCAAACAAGTAGATAATTCTACTGTAACAGTACAGGATTTGTTACCGAAGAGACACTGTGACAAAACAGAAAACCTAGGAAGAGAGTCTCAGTGAGGGATTCTACATTAGTTTGGCCTCTGAACATGTCAGTGGGTGACTGTCTTGATTGTCAACTGATACAAGAGGGCTCACCCCATTGTGGGATGTATCATTTCTTGTGTAGGTAGTCCCAGGCTATCCAAAACAGCCAGCTGCGCATAAGCCAGGGTGTGAGTTGGCACATGGCATTCCTCCACTGGATGGTTTCTGCTTCAAGTTCCCACCTAGACTTCCCTCAGTGACAGACTATAACTTAGAAGCCGAAACTAAACCTTTCCTCCCCTAAGTTTCTTCTGGTCTGTGTTTTATCAGAGCAGCAGAAAGGAGCTAGAGCACATGCTACAGATGGGTGGAGCCATGATTCTGTGGGTTCGGGTCTGAACTGCTAAGAGGAGAGAAAACTGAGCAGCAGGTGGGCACACAATCCCTCTCCTTTCTGCTCCTAGCTATGGAAGAGAGAGACTGCTTCATTCTGACTACCCTAAACAATGGATTGTAGGAGCAGGGGTGGAAAACGGCTCATCAGTTAGGAGGACTTGTTCTATAAGAGCCAGATTCAGTTTCTAGCACCCACAAGGTGACCAAGAATGGTTTATAACTCCAGTTCCTAGACAAGCCAAAACCCTTTTTTGGCCCCCATGAACATACACATAGTACATACACATGTCTATGCGAACACCCATACAGATAAAATAAAAGCAAATCAATCCTTAAAAAAAGTAACAAAATGATGGACCAGAACCTGGAACTAAGCTGCAACCACTCTTAGTCCCTCCAAGGTGGTTGTTGTGTTACCTTAGCAACAGAAAAGAAAACAGGATAAACTCTAGGCATCAACCTTACCCCGGCCTCGGGAACAGCTCCAGATTCGAATGGTCTGATCCTTGCTTCCTGTGGCTAAGTAGCAGCCTTTTGTGATGGGGGTTTCTGCTATAAGCTTCCCATTGGGAATGTCAGGTTCTTCTAGGAATTAGATAGAGAGTTTATTTTTTTAAAGATTTATTTACTATATACATATGAATGCTCTGTCTTCATGCACACCGTAAGAGGGAATCACACCCCATAACAGATGGCTGTGAGCCACCATGTGGTTTCTGAGAATTGAACTCAGGACCTCTGTAAGAGCAGCTAGTAACTGCTTATTTTTAATTTACACTGAACACGCACTTGTGGTTAAACAGTAACTCCCCAAACTCAGCTCCTCCCCTTTCCTAGTTTGATCTGTGAGGCTCACGGTCTAAGTATAATTCAGAAGCTGCAATTCAACACTTAGTTCTTCAGGTCTGAAATGAGCAGAGCTCTCCTTCCATCATCTTACCCGAGCTTTCCTCTTGGTTTATGGATAAGCAGTCTTCACCAGACAGAGGACACCAGGCTATGGAGTGGATTTCATCATCGTGGCCTCGAAGCCTGTGAATAACTTCTCCCTTTTTACTGATGTCAATGATAACCACTATGCCATCTTTGTAGCTGAAGAATAAGTTAGAAATACTTCAGGGGCCTGCAGATTCACACTGCCAAACCTCTCACCTGCCTGAGTTCTAACCCAAGTAAGACAACTTTCCTTCTTCTTCCTTTCTGTCTGTTTAGATACCAGCTCAAATCCTACATATGCATACCCTGAGACTCTAGATTCTACTCTTTCTCTGAAGACCCCCTTTCCACCATTCCCCACGTCCTTTTACAGCTATTTGCAGACCTCTAAGGCAGACTCTAATTCAAAAGACAAGGCTTTCCTTCTCTTCTCTACCCGTTCCTCCCAGTACTCACTAAGCTTATAGCTTGTCTACACTGCTTCTGCCCTGAAAAGGGAAAAGATTTTAGCAATAAAAACAGTTAACTAATAAACTTTTTTTTTTTTTGAGACAGCTTTATGCATCGCAGACTGGCCACAAACCTACCATGTACCAAGGATGGTCATGAACTTCATTCACCTCCCAAGGGCTGAGATCACAGGCATGAGTCAACATATTTGCTTTGTACAGTACTTGGGTCTGAACCCAGGCCTTTGTGTGTGCTAGACAAGCACTCTGCCAGAGGAGTGACATCCTTGGCTTCACAAATGATACTGCTTTCCAACTACAAACTTAACAAGAACTGTTAAACTGTACCTAAGTGTCAATTTATGAATTCAGCAGAAACGGAGAGATTCTAATAGCTTTTAAAAAATTATTTTCAACACATTATAAAGTATCTACTGGGAGCTAGAGAGATAGTTCACCACTTAAGAGCACCAGGTGCTCTTCCAGAGGAACCAAAGTCCCAGTATTCATGAGGTGGCTCACAAGGTGTCACTCCAGTCCCTGAGGATCTGGTGCCCTCTTGTGGTCTCCTAGGGCACTGCAAACACACAGTACACAAAATACATATGCAAGCAAAATAACCATACATGGTAAAAAGGGCACCCAAAAACAAAACAAAACAAAATAAAACAAAAAACAATTGACCAACCAAAAAAAACCTTAAAGTATCTTATACTTAGCTTAAGAAAAATAAACAAATAAATAAATAGCCACCCAAACAGCTTATATCTCCTCCTACAAATTTCTGCTTTGATTTCCTAGTGGTAGCCAATGTTTCTGAGTTATAATCTAGCATCCCCAGCCTTTCTTTATAAATGTTCCCAAGTAAGACACAATCTATTTTGTACATCCAAAGGCTTTATGAATGGTATCATGAAGCTGGCTTTCTTTGTCCTATCTGTGCAGTACATGTTAGGTACATGAAGCAGAATCACCTGACACTCTATAGCTAAGGCCACATCCAAGGATACTCTAAGTCAGCCAAGAGTGAAAGAAGGCATTTCTAACTTTTGAAGAGTGGCTGGAAAAATCAGACAGAGAGAAGAAAACATATTATCATAGAAAGACAGGAGCAGAGAAAAGTCTGGACCTAGAGATCGCAGGAACGTATGACACCCCAGGCTGCAGTCTTCCTCTAAGGACTGAGGCACACAAGGCAAGGGGAATGAAAAGCAGGACCATAAATTAGGCCAAACCATCAGCAGGCAGCACAGTACTCGGTACTCACCCAATGGCTACTAAATTTTCGTGATGAGGTGAACACGTCAGACAGAATATGGTCCTGGGCTCTGTGAAGAGGTGCTGGCTGTCATTTCTGTTAAGCCAGTAACAGAAAACAACTCCTTTTTCATCCCCAGAGACTATTAAGTCCTTAACTGTCGGAGACCAATGCAGTGCTGATATTGTATGCTTCAAACAAAGCAAAGCCAGATGAGTCTCATTTGTCAATGCTGGGCTGTAAACCAGCTTAATGCTACACACATTACAGGCACTTAAGAAATATGCTATAACTATCTGTATAGAAATATAGTAAATCTAAAGTTAGAACTTTTTGTGTAGTTTTGAGACAGTCTCACTTTGTAATTTAGGCTGGCCTGGAACTCAAGGCAATCCTCCTGCCTGCATCCTGAGAACTAGGATTCTAGAATTGCAGCCATGCACCACCATGCCTGGAGACACTGACATGGACCCACAGAGACACACACACTCTCCACACACACATTCTCTCTACAAACACACAATTTTTACTTATGTGTTTGTGCAAACACATGCCATGTGTGTGTATATGGAGGCCAGAAGAGGTCACTGAATTCCCTGGATCTGGAGTTGGTTATGAGCCAACCCACAGGGGTGATGGGAACCCAACTTGGGTCCTTTGGGACAGTAGGAGGCACACTTAACAAATGAACCATCTCTCCAGCCCCTAAATTTTTTATTTATTGTGTAGGGGAGCATGTGCCACAGCTGAGCATGTGGAAGTCAGAAAACTCTGTTCTCTCTTACTTTCAGGTGGACTCTGGAGATTAAACTGCTCAGGGAGCTGGAGAGACAGCTCAGTGGTTAAGAACACTTGCTGCTCTTGCAGAGCTTTGGTTCCCACCACCCACATGGTGACCAACAATCATCAGTAACTTCAGTTTTCACCTCTTCTCACCACCATAGATACCAGCACACAGGCAAAATACACACACACACACACACACACACACACACACACACACCCCATATCAAAACTCAGGTCATTAGGCTTACAGGACAAGCACTTGGACCTGGAAAGCCTTCTCATCAGCCCAGGTGTTTATTTTATAAAGACCTATTGGCTCTGTTAGACTTTGTAGGCCACCCTCTCTGTTGCTGTTCCTGTTGTTATATCATGAAAGCAGCCACAGATAAGAGTTAATGACTAGGGGCTGGAGAATGGCTTAGTGGTTAAAGGCATTGACTACTCATCCAGAGGTTCCAGGGTCAATTCCCAGAGCTCTCATGGTAGTTTTTAACTGTCTATAATGGCATCTGAATGCCCCCTTCTGGTGTGCAGACATACATTAGAAAAACTGCTCATATATATAAAAGACTGACCAGATTTAGTCATACTTTAATGTTACTTTCATAAATAGGTAGCTTAGTTAACTTGTGGTAAGTCTGTATGTTTGTGTCTCTGTCTCTCTCTCTCTCTCTCTGAGACAGGGTCTCCTGTAGCCCAAGCTGGCCTTGAACTCCTAATCTTTCTGCCTCCATTTCCCAAGTGCTGCGATTATAGGTGTGCAACACCATGGCCATTTGTGGAGTTCTGGGGACTGAGCCCAGGGCTTTGAGTATGTTAGCCAAGCACTCTACTGCTGAGTTACATCTCTTACCAGAAACGCTAAACAAAACATGCATCTAAAAAAAAAAAGGTTTTGAAAGACTTCCCAACATATCTAACTAATCAACGAAAATTATTAGCATTCTTTCACATGGATGAGATATATTAAAACATTCTGAGGACTCAGGATACACATTACCTGATGGAGTGAGTGTTCTGTCACTACAGCCTTGGTCTCTACATCCCAAATCTTCACAGTCCCATCATCTGAGCTGGTGGCACAGAGGTTGTATTGTCCAGGGTGATGAGAAAAAGTGAAACCAGATACTCTTTCAGTGTGTCCCACCAACTCTCCTACAACTGCAAGTAAAACCAGACTTGGTTAACTAAACCACTATCCAGACAATAAGACTGCATGTTGCAGGACGAACAACAAGCAGAGAAATAAGAGTCACTTACCACACGTAACAGAATCATCCATAGACTAATAACAGAAACGCTGGGTGCCAGCGGTGTCCGTACTTAGGGACTTCGTACAGGTTTATTTTCTTTGAATCTCAGTATTCTCATCTATAAAGCAATATTCCTGTCCTTTGTCGAGCCAGGTTTACAGGCTGAGGCCCAGTCCTAGCTCACCGGTGAGCGAGAATGCCATACTTACTTAATTTTGCCATAGGTCATAAGGAATATAATAAGTTGGTATTTCCAACCACAAGGCAAAAATAAATAAATGAGTAAATAATAAATCAATCCTTAGCTTTTGTTTGTTTCGTTTTCTTTTGAGTTAGGATCTTGCTATGGAGCCATTGGTTGGCTGGAACTCACTTTACGTAGACTAGGCTGCCTTTGAACGCGCGGCAATCCTCCAGCCTCAGCCTCCCAAGTAGTTGGAATCAGACAAGCATCATCGCGTCTGGCGCAAATTCAGACTCACCTCACTCATCATACAGAAACCAGTATCTCGTAATTGCCCAGCGGGAACAGGGAACAGAGAACAGAGAACAGCCCCCACCCCAGGGGGCGTCCTAGGTGCCGGTGGGCCCTGGCGAAGTAGGAAGGCCAGGAGCGCCCTAAACGCCGGGTCTAGGCTTGGTCAGCCCCTCCAAGCGTGAAGGGCCACGTGCGCGCGCCGCGGGACTCGGCGACTTACAGACTCCCTAGAGGGTGGCGGGAAGGACTGCGCCGGCCCGTGGGGGGCTCACCTCGAAACGGGGGCGCCCCTGGGCTCGCGCCCGCGCCCGGGCCCACGCGGACGAGGAAGACGGAGGTCCGCGCAGCGAAGCCAAAGATGCCTCCGGGCGCCGCGTCGCTGCAGCGCGAGCAGTACCAGTTGGGAGACGGCGGTAGCGTCCGCGGCTCTGGTTTCATCTCCGCGGCCGCCCAGGCTCAGCTGAGGAGCTCCGGTACGGTGGTTCGCAACCGCGGCGTGTAGCGGGAGGGGGCGGGATCTAGTTAAACCCCGCCCCTGAAGGCGGGCGCTACGGAGCGCGCTGAGGCCCAAGCCGCGCCTCTCACTCGCGAGCGCTGCCTGGGACTGAGTTCTAGGCCCCAAGGTTAAGCATTTTCCTTAATTACGTATTTAGACCCGTGGAACCCGCCAACCAGCCACTGAGGCTTAATCTTCAAGGCAGTTCAGTATCCAATTCAGTTGTTTTTTTTTTTTTAACTCTACGTAGCGGCGTACTTTGCCAGTTTTGGGAGGTGTTTTAAAGACAGTTGCAAGAGTATATTTAACTAAAATATTAAAAGAATGAATCTGAGTTCTGGCTCAGCACTCGGGAAGCTGAGGCAGGAGGATTGCCATGAGCTCCAGGCCAGGCAGCCTGGCTATAGTGTGAGAGCCTGTCAAAATAAATAAAACGAGTCAGGAATCATTAAAGGCAGAAAGAGATTCTGTAGTTGGGTGGGAATTCTGATTCTGGGCTCTTGATATTCAAAGATTAAAGAGCAGAGGTTTGACATTCTGCCTCCTGCTTGATGGAGTACCAATGCTGTGAGGAGAACTGGTTAGTGGCGTGGAGGAAAAAAAGAACTGGATTCTGCTTACAGCTCAAACACGAGCAACTTGCTCAGATTCGACTGTACTTCTGTATTGCTGTTTGCTCTTCCTGAATGTGGCATATGAAAACTTGCAATGGCTATCATTGATAGAGAGCCCTTCCCTATGCTAACTTAGCCTAAGGGCACTAAATTCAGAGTCACCTGGCTCCACATTGATCACTAGTTTTGCCAGGAGCTTAAGTCCTATCTGTCTCAGATGTTTCTCACTTAATAATACTTGCCTTGCTGGATTGCTGGATGAAATAAGGAGATTTAGTAAAATACTGGTATATATGGTGGTAAATGCACACAAATGTATTAGCTCATCTCTTATTCAACATTGAGGTTAGTAGAAGCACATTATGTTGGTCTTTATTATTTATTTATTTATTTATTTATTTATTTATGTGCGTGCATGTGTTCATATTTCATAATGTGTGTATGGAGGTCAGAGGTCAAGGAGTTGGTTTTCTCCTTCCATGATATGGGACCTAGAGACTGCATTCATCTTGACAGCTTCTTAACCATCGGAACCATCTCAATGACACCCTACCACATTGGTTTGTTTTTGTTTTGTTTTTGAAACAGGATCTCACTATACAGCTCTGACTAGCCTGGAATTTGCTTTGTAGACCAGACTGTGTTGAGTTCACAGAAATCTACCTGCTTCTGCTCTCCTGAGTGCTGGGATTAAAAGTGTGGGCCACCATACCAGGCAATTTGATTTTTGAAAGAGTTTTCTCAGTAATGTTCACAAATTTGTGTAAATAGAGTGATCTTTCTTTCCTTCCTCTTTCTCTCTTCTTTTTTTTCCTTCAAGATAGAGTCTCATTGTGAAGTTCAGAATGGCCTGGAATTTGCTGCCTAGGGTGACCTCAAACTTGTGGAGATCTTCTTGCTTCAGCCTCTCATATGCTGGGATTACAAACAAATGCCACTACACCTGGCTGCTGCTGCTGCTGCTGCTTTTTCTCCTCCTCCTCCTCCTCTTCCTCCTCTTCCTCCTCCTCCTCCTCCTTCCCTCCTCCTCCTCCTTTTTCTTCTTCTTTTTTGAAACAAAGCCTGGTTTGTGTATCACGGTGATTCTTAACACCAATCTCCTACATGCTGATGTTACAGTCATTTCTAACAAGAACTCTGAGGCCCACTGAGGACACAGTTTGATGAGCCAGTCTGCCTCCATCTTAGGTTTAAAAGCTATCTTATAGTAAAGACAAACTAGGTTCATTCCTGTTTATGATTAGAACTCTGCTTCTCACTGATTGGGCTATGTCCCACCTGTACTCTTAACTATAAATGGTTCTATGCATTCTAGGAAATGGCAACTGTGTCTTTGTTTCAAAACCATCTTGTTAATTCTACCTTTGTTTCAAAAGGTTTTTATGACTACCTTCTTAGGACCACCTTGCCATCATGACTTTGTTTCAGGAGGTCGTTATGACTAACTTATTGGTCTGCTTCTGTTTATAGGACTAATTTATTAGTCTGTTCCTGTTATAATTCTGCTCCTGTAACCCCGTCTGGTTAATGTGGAAACCCCCAACCCCTGAGCTATAAAAACCTTGTCTTCCTGATGTCCAATGCTGCCTTCTCAAACGCTGCCTTAGGGGGAGGCAGCTCCTGTATGCAAATAAAAAAGCTTGCTTTAATTGCTTGCTTTAATTAATTTGGCCATGATGATTTGGATCGATGGTCTTTTTCGTATCTTTGGCTTGAAGTTTTTGGAATTAATAGGTTCCCCTGACCTTTTCAGGCTGTTATGAGGTGATTTTTCTGATTTTCAGTCTTTATGAGGTCATTCACTCCAAAACAAGGCTGGTCTGACCAGACTTTACACAGGGACGACGCATTCCTGGTCTCCATGACAACGCACTCTGAATTTCCGGATCGGGGAGGATGGCCTCAGTCTGCGCATGTGTATAGCCAGCCGGCGTTTGAATCCAGAGGCTTCCGTAGGGCCCAGCATGGCGGCCGCACTATTGCGAGAGTTGGGTAAGGCTTAAGGCTTTCTTACAATTTGGGAAGGAAATACTGAGACTCAAAGTTGACAGCTTATATTCCTGTTGCAGGTGCATTGTGGGTACCAACCCTGAGGATCTGGGCAACGCAGACGCTGCGGTAAGTGTCCTGCCGTGAATATTCTAGCAGGCTGCGCCTGGTCTGCGTCCCTCACTGTGTACTTGTGTGCAAACCAGTGCTTTAGGCCTCAGGTGAAGGGCAGTCCTGCCCAAAGTGCTTTGTAACCCCGTGAGGACTGTTGCCTCCGAGGGCTCTTCTCAGTGTTTTTGAACAGCCTTTCCCTATTCCATAGGCACGATCCGACTCTTCGACGTTGTGTGGTATGCTAACAAACATTCCTCTGTTTACTTACCGTGCATTCAGTGCTAGGAAACAAGCGTTCCTGTGCAGTTGAGTTAGCACTTGCATGGATCCATAGGGTACATAGGAATTTTCGATTCCATATTTAGTACTTGCAAATGAATTGCTTCGTTTGGAGTAATATTTTGATTTAATATAATTATAGTAGTTTGGTATTTGCTTGATTCCGTTTAAGACCCATTTCAGTTTGTTTTGTTTTTTGGTTTTGGTTTTTTCAAGACAGAGTTTCTCTGTGTAGCCCTGGCTGTCCTGGAACTCACTCTGTAGACCAGGCTGCCTTCGAACTCAGAAACCTGCCTGCCTCTGCCTCCCAAGTGCTGGGACTAAAGGCGTGCGCCACCACTGCCCGGCTCCATTTCAGTCTTGAGTATTCATAAAATCTGTAAGTTATTCATGAAACTTTGTCACTATTAATTCATGGTATACTTAATTTACTAAACATCATATTAATTGCCCAATCTGTATTAAGGTTTTGAGAAATGCAAGGCAGTGCTTAATACTGGATGACAGTATGTCCCTCACTCTGAAGAAATCTTGTTTAATAGTTTATCATAATGGTTTCTTAGAAGGATTGAAGTCAGAGCTGAGCAGCTCATGGGTCTGTCATCCTGCTCTGAGTGATGATATAAAATGGTGTTAGAGGCCTTAGAGACATTGCCTCTTTCCTCTTTCTTACATATATGAAAACCAAGGCCCAATGGAGGACAGTGTGCCCTCTGGCTTTGACTGTGTAGAAATGAAAACTCCCATGATTCAAACTGGAGAGGAAAGTTTGAAGGTCTAGAGATCACAGGCACGTTTGGAGGGGAGACAAGACATAACTGTTCAGTGGATCTCATTTTCAATAACACTGGCCATCAGTGCTATGCTGTGTTGGATACTGCAGGGTGTGAAGTATTGATTAGTTTTCCAACAACAGAATGAAGCCCATTTTGCTCTCATACTACATATAATTATATCTGAAATTTATTGAGAGTCCTAAGTGCTGGATTAAGGATTTTACTAAATATCTTATTTGTGCTATTTTGCTATGTCCTTAAATATATTTTAAGGTTTAGATATCAAAGATGATACCATGAAGGTATTATCTTTACTAATACTTGGGTTGTCCCATTTTGATCTGTGGGGTTGTCCATAGGTGGCTCTTTCATGGGCTTCAGTGGTCTAGCTTGCTTGGTTTGTGATCTGGAAAACTATATCTTGCTTCCCTTGCATACTTTCTGCTTTGGATCTTGTGGACAGCCATTTCCTTCAGAAGTTTGGTTCTTTTTTAGTAGGAAATATTCAAGAACATAATCTTCAGACTAGAGTGGTCATTACTTCCAGTTGGGTCACTGTTTCTAGGCTTCATTTAGTATAGGAAATTTCAGTTTTCTTATTATGTAGATATCTGCTAAGACCCTCAGTTGTCAGTGACACTGAGAAATAGAATTATAGATAAAAGATAGATATAATCACGGGGTCTGGAGAGATGGCTCAGCCATTACTCCACTGGTTGTTCTCCCAGAGGCTCTGGGTCCAATTCCCAGAACTACAAGTTGGCTAACAACTGTCTGTAACCCCAGTTCCAGGGCATCCAATGCTCTGTTGTCTCCTCCAAGAGTAATGCATATCCATGGTGCAGATGTCCTTACAAGCAAAATACCCAAATGCATACAATAAAAGTAAGTCTTTATAACATATAAATAAGAAACTGGGGTTGGTGGTGCATATCTTTGATTCCAGCATTTGAGATGTAGAGGCAGGTGGATGTCTGTATGCCAGCCTAGTCTATAGAGAGCTCTAGGACAGCCAGGATTACATAGAGAGAACCTATCTCAAAAAAGCCACACACAAAATTAAAATATATAAATAATAAAATAATCACTCATTTTTCTTACCTCAACAATGGATTTTCAACTGAAGGAAGACATGAGCATCCTTGTTTCAGAAGGGGCTCCATGCAGTGCTCAAGCATAGAAAGAGGGGTTGCACTTTGGTGAGGTGATGGGAGAGGCTACTGTAGTTGTGGCAGACAGCAGTCTTGAACTAGGGTGGTAGCAGTAGGAAGGAGATGAGGCTAAGCATTTGAGAGAGTTCTTGGTAGCATCAATAATACTTGGTGACTGGCTCTGATGGAGAAGTTGAAGATGCACAGTAGAACATCCAAGAAAGGTTTATTTAATGATGTCATGCTACTGGGGAAGACAGGAGGATAAACTGGACATTTGGGTTGTGGAGGCCATGGAGTAGTGGATTTAAGGTCTTCATCACCAAGTCCTAGACTGTTAACCAGCATTAACAGAAGTCTTTTCAACCCCCACTTACCTCTCTGATGGCTTCCAATACTTGACATTCGCTGACAGCATCGACCTCTCCTGAGAACAGCCCACAGTTCTCAGTTCTGTCCCTTTGCGCAGGTGATAAAGGCCTCTGCTGTCTGTGGGAGTCCGTGTCTTCATCTTTTGCGAGGTGAATTTTTTTTTAAGAGCTATCTATCCATATGTGGTGGCATACACCTTTCATCCCAGCACTTGGGATGCAGAGGTGGCAGATCTCTGTGATTTTGAGGCTAGCCTGGTCTACATAGTGAGTTTCAGGACAGCCAGGGTTACATGGTGAGACCCTGTCTCAAATCCACCCCCTCTAAAAAAGTTTCAAAGCCACTCTGCCGTCCTCTGCTGCCTTTCCTGTGCTTTAGATGTACATTGCCTTCTGGTTCTCTTACTTATTTGTTTGTGTATTCAGCAAGGCTGGGTAACTGCACAGGTCAGATAAAGAGTAAGTTCATTGTATCCTCTTTCAATCTTTTTTTAGACTAAGCTGACTTACTGCAGAGAGTCAGCATTCACCAGTCAGTCAGGACAGAGTGTGGGCTAATACCAGCTCCCATTTGCCTTACACGAGTTGCTAGCCTTCACTTTTAGCCTCCAGTAAACCAGCTTTGTAGTGTCCAGATAATGCATTCTGTTAGTGAACTTCTGATTGAGAGCCTGAAGTTGTCAGTGGGGTGGTGATGTGGCTCCCGGAACTGCAGACAAGTTCCAAGGTTTCTGTTGTCTTATGGGCTTCCTTCCTTTCAGAGTTTTACCACAGTCATGTATCCACACAAGTGCTTCTCTTGACATTTCTCGAAAATGGGAGAAGAAGAATAAGATTGTTTACCCACCTCAACTCCCTGGTGAACCTCGGAGACCAGCAGTAAGTTTATAGGTAGAAGTAATCCCCTAATTTTTAAATTTATTTTTATTTTCTTGTAAGTCAGGTCTTATGCTGATTTTGAATTCAACACTTAGCACAGGCTGGTTTTGAACTCCCAGAACTCTGCCTGCCTCTGCCTCCCAAGTACCAGGATTGATGGTGTGTACCACCATGCCCTGCCTGACCAGTACTTGTGCTCTTATGTGCCAAGCAGTGAGTTTTTTGTTCCTGGTTAAAGGGGCATTGCGAATTAATTTACGTATCCTAATTAACTGACCTAAGCATACCAGCTTGCCTCTGGATCTTAGGTCGCCTGTGCTGTGGCTTGTTTGCTGGCCTTCACCTAGCCTCCGAAACTGACCTAAGGCCTTGAGATGCTGATTTTGAGCACAGGAGGCTTGTGGGTGACGTCATCGTCATCATCGTGTATCCGTGGTCGGTCTCTCTGTATGGACCAGGCTGCCCTCAAACTCACAGAGACCTGCCTGCCTCTGCATCCTGAGTGCTGGGATTGAAGTTGCCTGCCAGCACACCCAGCTGATAACAATGATAGTGACGAATAATGAGTTGGAAAATATTGCTTTAAACATTGTGTATTTTAGTTTAGGCACAATTACGTTTTTTTTGTTGTTGTTGGTTTTTTTTGTTTTTTGTTTTTTGTTTTTTTGTTTTTCGAGACAGGGTTTCTCTGTGTAGCCCTGGCTGTCCTAGAACTCGCTCTGAAGACCAGGCTGGCCTCAAACTCTTGAACTCAGAAATCTGCCTGCCTCTGCCTCCCAAGTGCTGGGATTAAAGGCGTGTGCCACTACCGCCCGGCTTGTTTCTTTTTCTAATGTACAAACCGTTAAACTTCAGGTTTGTATTGAATCATTGGAAGCCTACCAAAGACGTATCTTTTTTTTTTTTTAGCTGCTCAGTAATAAAATCACTATATTGCATACTTAAGATTGTCAGAAGTTATTCTAGTGATATGTAAAGCAAAGTCCAGCTTGAAGTGAATTTATGGAGGCATGCATACACAACTGCTAAAAGGCTTGGGAGCTACATGTGAGCGCTACTCTATCCAGTGTATGCAGTGCTACGGCTCAAAGCCAGGCAAACATTCTAACAGCTGAGCTACAACTCCAACCATCTATTTAAAAAAGACTTTTAGTTAAAAATATTTTTAAAAAAAAAATTTTTTTTAAGTGGTGAGAGGGCCAATAGTGGGAAGAAGGTGGACTTTTAGAGTCTGCAGGGAACTTTGGGAGTGTCTTAGTTAGGGTTTCCATGTCTGTGAAGAGACACCATGACCATGACAACTCTCTTTTTTTCTTTTTTAATTTATTTTATATATATGAGTATACTATTGCTTTTTTCAGACATACCAGAAGAGGACATCAGACCCCATAAAAGATGGTTGTGAGCCACCGTGTGGTTGCCGGGAATTGAACTCTGGACCTCTGGAAGAAGAGTTGGTGCTATTAACCGCTGAGCCATCTCTCCAGCCCCCCATGACAACTCTTGAAAAGGAAAATATTTAACTGGGCCTAGCTTACAGCTCATAGGTTTAGTCCATTATTGCCATGGTGGGCAGCATGGTGGCATGCAGGCAGGCATGGTGTGGAAGAGGAAGCTGAGAGTTTTCTATCCAGATCTGCAGACACTAGAGAAAGTAGTACTGGCTCTGACCTGAGCTTCTGAAACCTCAAAGCCCACCTGCAATGACACACTCTCTCCACCAAGGCCACATGCACTCTAACAAGACCGCATCATGTCCCAAGCCTTTCAAGTCATGATGCTCTCTGTCAGCCTATGGGGGCCATTTTCATTCAAACCACCACAGGAGGCACCCATGCTGGACCTGGGTCTCTCCCATGCCTGGCTGTTATCTCTGCTCACAGGTTAAAACTACTTGGTTTGTAAATTTCAGTTTACAAAAGGATTATAAGATGACTCCTTTCCCAACTGAACTTACTAAAAAGTGCTTTGTGAATTGTGAATTATTCAATATCTACTTGGTTAAAAAAAATATAGTTTTAGGGCTAGAGAGGTGGCTCAGTGGTTAAGAACACTTGTTCTTGCAGAGGGCCTGAGTTCAATTCCCAGCACCCATATGTAATTTCAGTTCCAGGGGAACTAGTGACTTCTGATCTCCAAGGGCACTAGGTATGCACCTGATGCACATTTATGCAGACAAAACATTCATACATATAAAGTAAATAAATTTGAAAAGATTATAGTTTCTGTTTCTTACTAATCTTTTTTTTTTTTTAACATAATGAGACTTTGAAAAAAGGCAAATTTGTCTAAAGAGTCTCTAGAATCTTTGTTGTGTTTTTTTATTTCCTGTGACAAATTTTGTCTTTGGGCATAGAGTATGGGAACTAATAGCTATGCCACTGTCACTTTGATGAACCTGCTGTAAAATGTTTTTCTTTTTTTCCTACTTGCAAGGAAATTTACCATTGTCGGAGACAAATAAAATACAGCAAGGACAAGATGTGGTACCTGGCAAAGATGGTAAGCTAACATGACTATTCCCATGTGATACCCAGGAGAAGAAGCTGTGGGTTCCTCCTGAGGACTAGAAGATGAATGGTTATTATCTCAATTTCCCAAGAATTAGGGAGTGCCATTGTATGTTCAGTGACCAGCAGTTTATCAA
Organism: Grammomys surdaster; assembly: GCF_004785775.1. NCBI lineage: Eukaryota > Metazoa > Chordata > Mammalia > Rodentia > Muridae > Grammomys > Grammomys surdaster. The sequence goes on along the minus strand of NW_021605216.1, from coordinate 15,981 downwards.
CAGAGACACTAAATCACAGTGGATACCTAGACTTGAAGCCAGGGCAGCAGAATTGCCAACAGCCAGAGGACCCAGGGCGTCTGCTTGCCTACCTGTAGTAGTTTTAATATCATGGCACAGTAGGTTCTTAAGTGTTTATCATGGTGAAGAAGGGAGAGAAAACCCAGGACACTTGCTTACTTACCTGTACAAAGAGGTTTAACCACAGGATACTGTTGGTTCTTGTGTATTCTTAGTGAGGAGTAGAGAGAAATGCAGCAGATACAGACTCATTTTGGTTTAACTCAACAGTTTCCAGAATTGTACTGTACGGCTCTTACTGTCACTGAAAGGGAATACTGCTTTTGAGTTTGTACATTCATCTGTGTCCCCCTTTAGATACGAGGCATGTCCATTGATCAGGCTTTGGCTCAGCTGGAGTTCAGTGATAAAAAGGGGGCTCAGATAATTAAAGAGGTAAGACTTGGGGGCTGGGAGGGATGGGCATGCAGCCATCTTTAAGCCTAGATCCTGGGTTCCTGGAGTTCGTGGTATACATGTATTTTCTTATGAGACGGAGACTTGTTGTTCCTGGTTTTATTACGTCTCTCTCACATCCTTTGTTCCTGAGAATTAGGTGCTTTTCACTCTTCACATGGGTCTCTGCAGGTGCCTTTACGTGCACCAGACACTTTTTTTTAAATTGTTGGTGGAATGATTAGAAGCCTTTTTTTTTTTTTTTTTAATGACTTAGGGCTTATTTTGAGGGTGGTAAGTTCTGAAGATAAAACTCAGGGCCTAGTGTATGCCAGGGAGGTACTCTACCAATAAGTTGCACTTCCATCCCAGACTTGGTATGGGTTTGTTTTTTGTTTTTCTTTTGTTGTTGTTGTTTTTTTTTTTTTTAAAGAGTCCTTTCTGTGGTTGGGGAGGCAACATCCACCATGAAAGGTTATGATTTTATGTGAGTGGTTAAGTGGAGGAAGCCGTGGCACCCACCCAGGAAGCTTGGAAGGGTGCTGTCTCTAATGCTTCTCTTGTGGTTGTGGGTTTGTATTTGTACATAGGTGGGCCCTAGGGTTGCCATCACCTCACTGGGTACAGTACTAATGTGCAGGCATGTGGCTGTTCCCTGACTCAGATTCAATGTTCTTTGCCAGTGGCATGGCCTAGCGGTGTGGGTTGTCCTCCCTTCCCGTACAGAGCCTCTAAGGCTCAGCAGGATCGATGGTGGCTCCTAATTCGTTTGAGGAAGGAATTCTTCATTTCCCTTGATACAACCAGCAATTGAAGTTCATTGTGGCGGGGTGTAGTTACAAATGCACTCTTGGAAGACAGAGGCAGGCCAATCTCTGTGAGTTCCAAGGCATCGAGAGCTGCAAAGTGATAACTTGTCTCAAAAAAAAAAAACCCAATAAATAAATAAACAAATAAACAAATAAAAGTTCATTGTGAAGTGTAGGCTTGAATAGGTATATTTTAGACAACAAAAAATGAGATATTTAATCCCACCTTAGTTCAGAATCAGCTATATGAGCTGGCTTCTCTTGTCATTTAAGGTTCTCTTAGAAGCACAAGACATGGCAGTGAGAGACCATAATGTGGAATTCAGATCCAATTTACACATAGGTAAGACGTTTTCCATCTTCAACATCTGGGATGTGTCTGGCATCTGAATACTTAGGCCAGTTGCCTGTTGGCAAGGACCTTCTGTAGCCTTTAGCCCCGCAGTGTCAGTATGTCATGAGTGGTAGACTTGCTAGCGTCTCACTGCTGTTCTGAATGGGGCTGAGGGCATGAAGTCTTGACACTGGTTATTACACAAGGGTTCTAGGAGCGGCTCGTGCTGCCACCCTTTACTCACGATAAATTGAGAATGGGCACAAATTACCTAAAAGATAGATTAATCTTTAATTGTAGTGCCTACACTTTAGTGCCTACACTTTAGTGCCAACACCTAGGAGGCACAAGCAGATGGCTCTCTGTGAGTTCCAGGCCAGTCTGGTCTACATATCAAGTTCTAGGACAGCTAGAGTTACATAGATTATTGGGGGCAGAGGGACGGTGGACAGAAAAGATAGACCAGTTGTCAAATGGAAGGCGTTGGATAAAGGTTCACATGTAAACTTTTAATTGTTTTAAAGACTTATGTATATGAGTGCTCTATCTGCATGCACGTCTGTATGCCAGGAGGGGCAGCAGACTCCGTTATAGTTGTTGTCAGCTACCACGTGCTGCTGGGAATTGAATTCAGGACCTTTAGAAGGACAGCCAATGTTCTTAACCTCTGAGACATTGCTCCAGCCCCTAAAGGTCATTTTATAATGTGCCTCTGTCATAAGAATGACTGAAATGTAGCCTTCTAGTAAGTAAGCAGGGCTGAAAGACCTGCTGATCTATACAGGAGAAACACAGGCAGACCAAAACCACTGAATCCTCCAATTAATGAGCAAGCAAATGAATTACATAATTCTTAGGAGAATAATATAAAATACATGAAAAAAAGTTCAACATCCTTAGCCAGGTTGGGCAGTGGGAGCCTTAAACACTCAGAAACTAAGAATAGACGGAGCACCTGGTGCAGCCGCACTATCCTGAGCACACACCCACAGGACTCTGATAGCACACCATAGACACTTGCACAGCCATGTTACTGGGGCACTGTTGAGAAGACCCAGGGTAGTACACAGGCACAGGCCATGGTGTGCGCCGTAGATGGGGTCAGAAGACAGTTCTGTGGAGTCACATTGCTTCACACCTTTATGTGGATTCCAAGGGCAAACTCATGTGGTGAGGTTTGCGTGGCAGCTGCTTTGTGAGTGAGCTGTTTGCAGTCCCATTCCAGCCTTATCTACCTGGGTGCTGGGGATTTGCCTGTAGGACCACATAGAGTGTCCTCCATGCTCATCTCACCTCTTGTCTGTGTGCCTCTTAAACATGCTCAGTGTCAGTGTGCCCCATCATCTGCCTAAGCAAGCCAGTGTGCTTGCATTGGGAACAGAGATGGGGAGATTCTGGTCTCAGGTCAGGTTTCTCTCTCTCTGGGATGACTCTTTTATTTTTATTTCTGAGACTTAGTCTCATGTGGCTAAGACTGGCCTCAAACTTGCAGTATACTTAAGGATGACTTTGAAATCCTGATTCTCCTACCTCTGCTTCCTGGATTACAGGTACAAGTACCATGCCTAGTCTCAGGGATGCCTCTTGGAATCTCTTCCATCCTGTCAGCCTTAGTCAGATTTGTTTGATTCATGAAACTTGCTGTTTCTGTCTTTCTGTCCAGCATAATGTGGCGGTGGGTCCATGCCTCACCTAGAGCAGTGCATGGTTGCTAGTTAGTGCTCAAGAGACGTGTGTTTGAGAGGATTGTGTGCTAGCCAACCACCAAGCTTCTGGACTCTTAGGATCTACTAAAAGATAGATGAGTCAGGACCTGCTCAGCTGGTGCAGATGCAGTCCTATGGATAGCAGACATTTCCCATAATTCTCTTTCCTTCCTCTGTAGCTGAGTCTACCTCAGGTCGAGGCCAGTGCCTGAAGCGCATCCGTTACCATGGCCGAGGTCGCTTTGGCATCATGGAGAAGGTCTATTGCCACTATTTTGTGAAGCTGGTGGAAGGACCCCCACCCCGACCTGAAGCACCCAAGACAGCAGTTGACCACGCCAAGGAGTATATTCAGCAGCTTCGCAGCCGGACCATCATCCATACTCTATGAGATCTATGCTGGTCATTCTGGCTCCACAGTGTATATATTTTACATTTACTTTAAAAAGTAAAAACAAATGATTTTTATGCTTTTGCATTGAATTATTGAAGTGTAGTATATAACTGCAAAGTTCTGTGTGTGTGTGTGTGTGTGTGTTAGGTATCCTAGTGTGCATGTGCATGTGCAGAGGCCAGAAGAGTTTTCAAAAGGACTTGAAGCCACCTTACCACTGCATTCTAAAATCAGACAGTAGGTGGCACTCTCCTCATGGCAACAATCAGATACCAAAGTACTACTGTGACTCTCATAGATAGTGCCCTTCCTCCCACCCTCCCTCTTTCCCTGACAAATGGCATTGACGTTTTTGGTGTGGATTGCTTGAATCTGTATGTTGCTCATAGTAGGAACTTTAACCAACATCCTCAGTTCCAGGCTCTTCCTATTTTGTTGTTGTATTTGTTTTTGGATTTTTGAGACAGGATTTCTCTAGGTGGCCCTGGCTGTCCTGGAACTTGCCATACTTCTTAATTCTTCCAAAACAGTTCAACTAGCTGGGGATCAAATATATATATGAGCCTATGGGGACATTCTTATTCAAACTACCATAATTTTTTTTCCATTTAATTTTATTTATGTGTGTAGGTGTTTTGCCTGTATATGTGTCTGTACACTGTGCAGTGCTGCAGAAATCAGAAGAGGGCTTTAGATCTCTTAGTTACAGGCTGTTGTCAGCTATCATGTGGGTGCTGGGAATTCAACCTGGGTCCTCCTCAAGAGCAGCAAGTGCTCTTAACTGCTGTGCTTTCTCTCTAGCATGTATATTCTTGACATAGCTTGACAAAGGTGCAAGAAACAGGGAGAAATGACAGGTACTGTGTGTGTATGCATACACAGAGGGATAAAATGTCCGTCTCTCTGCCTCTGCAAATCACAGCTCAGAATGGATCAAAGACCCAAGTACAGCTAGAAATGGGGAGGAAGAGAAAACAAAGTTCCAGACGCTGGTCAGAAAGAGTCCACACATGGCTTCTGTCGAGCTGACAGTGTCCAAGCAGCAGAGGCCGCTGGGGGAGCAGAGCCTCCAATGAGATTAAAGGGCAGGATCCACATCCACAAGAGCTGGACAGAATGCAATTTCAGCCCATTGAGGAATTGAGTACCTTTAATCCCAGCACTCAGGAGCCAGAGGCAAGTGGGCCTCTGTGAGTTTGAGGCCAGCCTGGTCTACATATTGAGTTCTAGGCTAACCAGGACTACACTCTGTCTCAAAAACAAAACAAAAAAACCCAATGTTTAAAATAAGCAGATGATGTGAGTATCCCTTTGGGAAATAAATACCAGTAGCCCAGGGATAGATGAGACCCAGTGTCGTTAGGACTGCCCTTGGGTCCAACCCTGTCGCTCGTGGGGTGTCCGGACATGATAACTCGCACTGTTCTTACTTGCAGAGAAGAGGAGACCACTTTTCACGTAGGAACCAGAAAGGACAAGATCCTGTTTACAGCAAAGTGGGTGGACTCGAAAGAGCCTGTGTTTGGTAATGAGACTGTGATGAAGTGCACTGTCGCACATGAGGAAACAAGAAGAAGTGAGAGTGGCCACGGGAGGGGGTGCACTGGCCTGGGCGCACCCTGTCATTAAGTATGGAGATGCCATACCGAACGCTGGGCAAATGAAGACACAGTGGCAGTGGCACTAAATGTGATTCTTGTGATTTATAACACACATGCACACAATGTCAGGAAGCCACTGTTCGATTAGAATATGCTAGCGCAATCATCAGGAAAACATGTACAATTGATATGTGTCAATGAGATGAAAAAAAAAAAATCAATGGATTCTTTTTAAAAAAATCTCGATGGCAGTCCGTGTTTAAGAAGTGCAGGGCTGTGGGGCTGCTGAGTGCCAGGCACCTGGATGCTGAGCTGCTGAGGGTGGAGCAGGCCTGCGCAGCCTGCTCTGAGGGCTCTGAGCCCCGCCTCTCCTGCACGCAAGACTCACGTCCCACAGGTGTTTTTAAGTGCGTTCTCTCGGTCTGGTCAGGAAGAGGACTACTTTAGGAATTTGACCCGGGATTGCTATGTTGATGATGGATTAAATAAAGAGGTAAAAGGGACTCAGAAGAAAGTCTGGTTCTCCAAGTAGAAAGTCAGAAAACTACTGCAACTTAGGTAAGATTGAAAATAACGACCTGCCGGAGCTGAGGGCTTGGGGCTTCCTGCCACAAGCTGTAAACCGGAAGAGCCTTGCTGTGGTGCTGGGGCTCTCAGAAAAAGCCTCCAGGGTGGCCTGACCCTTTCTGACGCTCTCAGTGAGACTGCCTGGCCTGTGTGAAGTCTGTAGTTTCCTTGGTTAAAGGTTTTTTTGGGCAGGGGGTGGCTTTTCTTTTTTTTTTTTCTGATTTTAAAATTATTTTTGTTGAAGAGTTTGCCTATTTTGTCTCCAAGTTTGCCAGCATACAACTATGTGAATATCCTGTTTGCAGTAGTCAGGATAATGCAACACACCCTTCCTTCACAAGACCTTTGTATCCTCATCCCCAGAATACTGAATGCCCTAGGAATGTGCAAGGTCACAAAGGATATGCAAACCTACCAATGATGCTAACATGCACGGTGTGTGCACGTTAGGAGAGTTGTCCAGTTTTTCTAGTGATGATAGTTTTCAAACCGGAAGAGGGAGGAGGAAAAATTGGACGGAGGCGTAGTCACTGAGGAGTGGTCAGAGATGGGCAGTTTTCCTGGCTTTGAAGAGAACCAAGGAATCGGAAAAGCTTCTAGAACTAGCAAAACAAAAACATTCTCCCATGGTCTCTAGAAAACAATACAGCAGATGTCTTTTTTCTTTCTTTCTTCCTCCCCTGCCCACTTCCTTTCTTTCTTGAGATGGTCTCATGTGGCCCAGACTAACCTTGAATTACCTTGACCTTGATCTTCCTGCCTCCTCCTCCCAAGTGCTGGAATTATAGGTGTGAGCCACTGTGTCCATTTTGTGCAGTACTGGAGATAAAACAATGGCTTTATGGATGTCAGGCAAGCACTTACCTGCTGGGCTACATTCTCAGGCCAGCCCTGCAGATGTCTTGATTTTAGCCTGCTGGAACTCTTTCTGAACTTCTTAACTGCAGCACCATGACGGGGGTTGCACTATCCAGACTGTTACGGCAGCCACAGGCTGTTCAATGTTTAATATAATGATATTGCTTTTATTTCAATATTGGAAATTTTTCTTTTTCTGGATTAACGTAACTCAACAGGGTCTATCCCCCTCTCCCATTTAGAGAACCCGTGTGTTACTGGTATGTAGTAGGCAGATGCTGAGGATGCTCCTAGATACCCTGACAGCTCCTCTCCCAATGTGTGTCACCTGTGTAGGGGAAGGAACCTAGAGACAGGAACCTGGCATAATCCCTGGATTATAAAGCTCAGTGGAGCCTTGTGAGTGATGAAGGTACCAATATTCTTGGAGGAGTATGTACCCTAATTCCAGGGAGGAAGAGAAGGATGCTCTGTGCTCCTTCCTAGATCTGCCGTCTATATTCTCTTTGCAATAAAACCAAAGTTGTAAATCTAACACTTTCTGAGTATCAAGAACAAGTCTAGCAAATTGCTGAGTCTGAGCAAACATTTATTTTTATTTCCTATGTGGGATCTCAGGGTTTGCTGGGAGCCCATAGTGAGTTAATGAGAAAACTCAGAGAGTTTCAGAAAGTCTGCACCCAGGTCAGGGGCTGTAAAGTATACTACATCATTATATTATCCCCGCCGGGTGGTGGTGGCATACGCCTTTAATCCCAGCACTTGGGGAGGCAGAGGCAGGCAGATTTCTGAGTTCAAGGCCAGCCTGGTCTACAGAGTGAGTTCCAGGACAGCCAGGGCTACAAGAGAAACCCTATCTTGAAAAACATATACATATACATATACACATACATATATATATATGTAATCCCCATGGAGACTAGTTGTGCAGAAGGGGAAGCAAGGCCTTGAGTGGGTTTGTGGGCTCTGGGTTCTGGCTCAGCTCTTTGATGGCATGAATACAATCTTGGGTTAAATGAAACTTCCCCTCCTCAGTCACTCCTGCCTGGATCCCTGCACCCTCTCCTCTATACCATGCCAAAAGCATGTTGACCGATGCAACCTTTGGTCCCACTGGCTTTCGGTTTCTATGCCTAGAAATTTCTATGTTACAAAAAATCTACTTTCAATTTCATGTTTCTGGAAGTTCCTATTCTGCATTGCATTGTTAGACTGTTCTCCTCCCTCTGTTGGCTAGATTCCTGTGAGGGCAGGGCAGCAGCTAGGGATAAGTCTCAGAGCTCTTCATACACGGCTCAGTCTCTTCTGTGGTAGTCACACTGCGCAGCACTCTTGGACTTCCAAGCAGCAAAGACGGATCTGAACACGTCTGTGTGCACCTGCTGTGCCTGCTGCAGAGGGAAGCTCTTCGCTGGACTCCACTCTTCCACCGGAAATCTCTTTACCTCAAAGGAACTGGTGAGGGAGATGATATACATGTTTTTAAAAATTAATATAGGTCTACAAACCGGATTGTAGGCTGGAGGTCTGGGGGTGGAACTGCGGGCATGCTTGGTGTGGTTGGAGTGTCATGGGCTTAGGCCGAGAGGCAGGATGGGTGGAAGACAGCTAAAAGGCATTCAGAGAGCTTAATATCTGGGATATTTTTAAGAAGCAGTCATTTGCAGGCTATGGAGAAGACAGGGGTGTTGATGGGTAGGGATCGTATTAGAGATCGCCTGACACCAGACACCACCTGTCTAATATCCAAACACCTTTTGCTTGGAAGACAAGGAACATTATTTAAGCACAAACTCTGGAGTCCATGTGTCTTCATGAACTCTGATTCCTTCACCAAACTATGGGCTTGTCCCTGGCCTCTTCAAAGAACTCTGAGCTCAGAGGGCCAAACCTCAGCCTTGGATCCCAGCACTGATCTTAGTCAACAGTAGGACTCCCTCCTGCATGTGTCTTAACTTTTCAGTTTCTTTGATCCTTAATTTTAAGGTGGAAAAAGCTGGGGGTACAACTCAGTGCTAGGATACTTGCTTAGCATGCACAAGGCCATGGGTTCAATCCTTAGTACTCTACCAAAAACTGTGCTTAATTTTAAGGTGAACATCATTACACCATGCTTGCACGGTTATCGGGATGAAGTGAAACAGTGTGTAGAGAAGCACACTTGAGGTTCATAGGACACATTCCCAGCATTCCCTCTCGTTTTACCCTGGCCTCTCCTCAGTGGATAGATGCATTCTCAATGGTTAGAGGACAAGGTTCTGGGAGTCTACCCTTTTTATACCCAGACACGCTCATTCTAAGACTTAGCACATATACTCAGAGTTGCCACATGGTGGGATGCTGTCGGCACATGTCAGATGCCTAAGAATTCTCTGTCTGCTATGTGTGTGTCTGCGTGTGCATGTGTGTGTGTGTCTACCCAGGAGTATGTGTGTGGATATTCATGCTGGATACTCACAGATATTCATGGTGTCCCAACTCCCTCACCTATCCAGTGACAGGCCAGATGTCTCTAGTTCTGCTAAGGAGAATTTTTGCCATCCCTGATCCTACACACACCAAATCAGATCTGTATACCTGCTCAGATGAATTCTTCCCCAAATTACCCTTTTCCTTTCTTCTCTTTCTGTAACAGGTGACTGCCAGGGAGGCCCCAGTGAAGGTACCTGCTCCCTCACTGTAGCCAGAGAGCTTCTTTCTGCCTGTCCTCTGCCCAAACATCTCTTCTGACCTGGGGGGGTCTGGTTTCCTTATCTCACAAATTTCCCTCTCTCTATGAGGTTCAGTATAGAGGATTTGCATCTCTTTCATTATGTTTCGTCCCGGGTGTGTGATTTCTTCTTGTGTCCTATGTCAAAATCTTCTGTGTCCTGAGAAGTTCATGTGAGTTCCAAAGTGACAGAAGAATCTTCTTGATGTGACTGGCAAATGTCCTCCTCAACCCCTTCATGTATCATTCACACTGTCTCTTCTACCTGTGACACATTCTGCAGCGGTGAGTCCCCCTAGGTGACTTCCTAGCATGTATTTGAACTTCTTTATACACAAGATGGAACGGGGTAAGGAGTGGGGTCTCAGGCGGACTGACTCTTAGAAAATCCCACTGAAAAAAAAATAAAATAAAATAAAAAAATAAATAAAAAGAAAATCCCACTGAGGGACAAGGTGACTCAGTAGGTGAAGGCACTGGACTCAGCCTGATGGCTTGAATTCCATCTCCAGGCCCCACATGGTAGAGGGAGAGAACCGACTCTCACAAGTTATTTTACCCCTGCATGTGCACCCCACACTCCCACACAAATAAAATGTAATTTAAAAGAATTTCATTAAATATCCCAAAGAGTGATTGTCTTTTCTTTAGCGTTTGGTGGGGTTTTTCTTTTCTTTTTAATTAAGATTTTACTCTTTAAGGGAAGCTTTAGTTTCACAGAGGAAAAAGAAAAGGTAGTGACTTATATTGCCACCCTACCCATGCACGGTCTTTATCACCCAACACTGGCATCCCCCACCATTATGGTGAACTGTCTCTGACACATTATGCTCAGACAAGGCCTAAAGACAGTTTCTTCCAGGTTGTATCCATCCAAGATGCATCTCAGCACACACCCAGTTATGGTGTCACACGAGTATTCCCACTGCCCTCCACTCTGCCTTTTCACTCAGTCTCCACAATGCATGGCAACCACTGACTTGATTTTTTCCATTACTTTGCCGTGTACAGAGAGTCACTCAACATGTGTGACGTGCTGTGGGAGTCATGTTGCCTCTGAGGTGGCGTCTTCCACTCAGTCTTTTAGTGGCTTACAGTTAGCTCTTGTATTTCCGAACAGTGTGTGGTCGTCTTGGCAATCCTGTAGCTGTTTAGTTCATTTGTCAACCAAAGGGCTCCCTGGCTACTTCCAAGGTTTGTAATTATGTACAAATCCTCTGGAAACATTCAGTTGCAGGTTCGTGTGGGAACAAACGTATGAATGTCAAGAAGCATGTATGTTGACTGTGCTTAATTTAGTGCTAAAGAAGCTGCCGTGCAGTCTTCTAAAATGAGTGGTACATTTTATTTTTTCATTTTTATTTTAGTTTTTTTTTTTTTTTTTTAGGTAGTGTGCCTCTGGTTAACCCTGGCTGTCCTGGAACTCACTCTGTAGACCAGACCAACCTCAGACTCAGAGGTCCCCTTGTCTCCCAAGTGCTGGGATTAAAGGTGTGCGCCACCACATCCAGCTTTTGGTCCATTTTAAAAAGATGTTATTTGCTCTTCTTCTTTTTTTTTCACTTTTTCTTTTCTTTTTTTTGGAGGGGGGTTCAAGACAGGGAGAGTTTCTTTATGTGGCCTTGGTTGTCCTGGAACTCACTCTGTAGACCAAGCTAAACTCAAACTCAGAGGTCCCCCTGCCTCTCCCTCCCAAGTGCTACGATTAAAGGTGTGCACCAGCATCACCCAGTGCTGTTTGTTTTTAATTGTTTGGTTTCAAGAGTTATTTATGCATTTTTGGGTCACAGTCTTTTATTAGATGTGACCTTTGCAAATGTTTGCTCCCAATCTTGTCAGTGTCCTGGTACTACAGGCTTTTATAGAGAAGTAGTTGGGTTTATTTCTAAGATTTATTTCATTTTTTAATTCATGTGTATGTGTGTTTGACCTCATGTGGATATGTGCATGTGAGTGCAGATGCCCTCAGAGTCCAGAAGAGGGCGTCAGATCCCCTGCAGCTGTGATCACAGGTGGTTCGGCGCCACTTGATCTGGGTATTGGGAATTGAACTTGGTTCCATGTAAGAACAGCAAGCAACCTGAGCTGCTGAGTTATCTCTCCCGTGGGACTCTATTTTAACACTGTTGTGTTTGTTTACTCTTTCAGCAAACCCACACTGTCTTACTGTCTTACAACTTTATAGTAAGCTATGACTGTTATGAGTATGTGGTAGTGGGGATTGAACCTAGAACCCAGTGCAAGTTAGGGAAACTGTATGCCTCTGTGTTATACCCTCACTCTCCAGGATGTCTCAAAGTCAGGGACTGTCACAGCACAAATGGGCTGCAGTATGGTGGCATTTCTTCTTTGGCTTATTAGATGGTGCTGTGTTCCAACTTTTCTTTTTTTCAAAATAATTAAAATTTAAAAAGATGAAAAATGATGTAGTCTAGAAAGTTTGGCTAGAGAAATCAGATACTACAATTAATGAACAATCTCTTGATTGGAAGCAAAGCAGCCAAGCCCTAGAAATATCAATGAATTGAGCAGGGAAATGCTCTCAGTCCTAGCATAAGTTTGGAGAGCATCTTCTGCCCCACCTGCAGAGTTGAGTGCTTCTGTGATATCCTAACCTTTGACCTTCTTTTCCACTTCTGCCTTCCCTCCAGTGTCCTGTGTGCCCACAGCCATGGGTCAGTCTTCTTCTAAACCTGATACAAAGGCTCAGGGTATGGCCTCTAGCTTTAATGAATTCTTCAAGAATTTCAAGATGGAAAGTAAAATCATTTCTGAGGAGACCATCAAATCAATTCAGTCGCATATGCAAGGAGGAGACATACAGAAGGCAATTTCTATAATCACCTCTGCCTTGACAGACATTGAGAAAGCCCCCTTGAACATCGCTGTGACAGGGGAGACAGGGGCAGGAAAGTCCACTTTGATTAATGCCCTGCGGGGCATAGGACATGAAGAGACTGAAGCAGCTAAGATTGGAGCAGTGGAGACAACCATGGTTAGGCAGAAATACGCCCACCCTAAGTTCCCTAACGTCACCATCTGGGATCTCCCTGGGGTTGGGACAGATAACTTCAAACCAGAAGAATATCTGAAGGAAGTGAAGTTTCAGGAGTATGACTTTTTTCTTATCATCTCAGCTACTCGATTTAGAGAGAACGATGCCCAGCTGGCCAAAGCAATCAGAAAAATGAAAAAGAAATTCTATTTTGTGCGGACAAAAATTGACAGTGATTTGTGGAATGAGAAGAGAAGTAAACCCAAGTCCTTCAATAGGGAAGAACTCCTGAAGACGATCCAAAACAACTGTGTGAAGCAGCTGCAGAAAGCCGAGGTACCCTCCACTCATGTCTTCTTAATCTCCAGCATTGAGGTAGCACAGTTTGATTTTCCTAAACTGGAGTCCACCCTTTTGGAAGAGCTTCCAGCACAGAAGCGTCACATCTTCATGCAGTGCCTTCCTAACATTACTGAGACTGCTATTGATCGCAGGAGAGATGCCCTGAGACAGACGATCTGGCTGGAGGCTCTGAAGTTTGGGGCATCGGCCACCATCCCCATGATGTCGTTCTTCAGTGACGACATCGAGGAGCTTGAGAAGATCCTGACCCACTACAGGGCTTGCTTTGGACTGGATGAGGAGTCACTGGAAAACATGGCCAGGGAATGGTCCACGTCTGTGAAGGAGCTGGAGTCCACCATTAAGTCACCCCATTTGCTGTCAAGTGAGATGGATGAATCCGTGGCGGACAAGCTGGTGAAAATCATAGAGAAAATTTTTGCTGTCACCGGTGGATTCGTAGCCACTGGTCTTTACTTTAGAAAGAGTTACTATATGCAAAATTATTTTCTTGACACAGTGGCCGAGGATGCTAAAGTTCTACTTAAGAAGAGAGTCTTTCCGCAGGACAGTGTGGACTCTGAGTAAGGCTCTAAAGATGGAGAGAATGAGGCAGCTGACCTGGGACTCAGGTGACTTTAGTGTTTTCAGGGTGCTGGAGAGACGGCTGAGGGTGTTCCTGAAGCACCCTGGCCAGGCTGTGATATCCCTTAGACTTTGTGACCCTTGGGAAAATAGAGGGATCAGAATTATGCCACATGGTGGTTATGTCATTCCCAGCACCAGTCTTATACAATGTGCAAGTACAAACTTTCTGGGCACAGAGTTTTCAGAAATAATTTTCTTTGTGTTTAGACAGGATCTTACTATGGATCTCCTAGATCTCTTTCTCTACAGAAGTAGACCAGGCTGTCCTTGAACTCACACAGAAATCCTCCTGCCTCAGCCTGTTGAGTACTGTGATTAAAGGTATGCACTACCACACCTGGAAGAAATGACTTAAAAAAATACATATATCCACCACATGACTTGGCTTTGTGCTGCTCTGCTGAGAGCAGGCTGACTGACATCATGGTTGGTTTTTACGGTTGTCATATATACGGTTCATATAACAGAGTGTAACAGAAAACAATGGGGAAGCATCACCTGAGTCACAGTGTCTGCTGCATTTCTGCAGAGGTGCAATTACACAAGACAGGGATGTAGTCTGAGGTTTGCACACTGGAGAGTCCTCACGTGTTAACAGATAACACTTCGTACATGAATCGTGAGGATAGAAAATTAGAGGAAAGACACTAGTGATCAAAGAGGAAATCCCCCCAAAATACACAAGTTCCTTAATCATGTGTGAAGATACTCAGTCTCCCATCCAAAAGCCGAAATGTAAATTAGCAGCCATCCCAGGAAGTTGAATTTGCAAGTGAGATTGTAGATAAGCAATTTCTGCAGTGTTGACACAAAAATTATGACACAGCCCGTAATGTGGGTAGTGGTGTGACCTCTGAGGAAATTACACATGCAGTTACTCTTTGACACTCTTTAAACATTGCCTAACAGTGCAAACAGGTATATTATGTTTTTGGTTACTAGCTGTGGGACTTTAAGATTAATTGTGTCTAGGGACTGGAGAGATGGCTCAGAGGTTTAAGAGCACATACTATCCTCATATAGGACAAGAGTTTGGTTCTCCACACCTATGCCAGACAACTCACAATTCCCTAGAACTCTAGCCCGACAGGAATCTGATGCCCTCTTCTGGCCACCAAGGGCACCTGCACTCACAGTACATACTCCCACACAGACACACAGATACATAATTAAACATGAAAACAAATCCTTCAGAAACATGGACAAGCCTATAAACAATTCAAATGTTTGTTGATAGGGGGTGGGGCACCCAGGCTATTGCCTGACAACCAAACAGATGGTGGAGATAGCACCTATGTCTCTGTAGTCTCCTTCCTAGATGCAAATCACTAGACGTAGACACAGTGTGCCCAGTGAGTCACTGCTGATCTATGTAAAATCAAGATTAAAGTAAAATTTCCTACTTTTTACCTAAAGAATACAATTCAATTATTTTTAATAGAGATACAGTGCTGCACAGAGAAGCAGAATAAATGCTAGATTTACCGAATATATGACACAGCTGGGGCTATGCCAGGGGAAGTGGGACACAGCTTGAGACTGTTTCTGCTGAACAAGTGAACACGAGGCTGATTTGAGATTCACTTGTGTGACAACTGTGGGGAAACCAAACAGTTAGATAAAACCAGCGATGCCATAGTAAAGCTAAGAAGGCATGGTTAACTCTGAAATAGAGTAAAGAAACAGACAGGAAATCGGTGCGCACCACTCACTATCATGAGTGTTTAGCTTGCCTAACTTGTATAGATTATATTATAAAATAAAAGTTGAAGGGAGGGGCTGGATAGATAGCTCAAAGGTTTAAGAGCATTGACTGCTCTTTCAAGGGTCCCGAGTTCAATTCCCAGCAACCATATGGTGGCTCACAACCATTTGTAATGGGAATGGGATCCAATGCCCTCTCCTGGCATGCAGGAGTAGCAGGGGTACATGCAGCTAGAGCATTTAAAAAAATTTTTTTCTTTTAAAGTTGAAGGAAGGTCTTTTTATATTTCTTTTCTTCTCTTCTTCTTCTTCTACTTCTTCTACTTCTTCTACTTCTTCTACTTCTTCTACTTCTTCTACTTCTTCTACTTCTTCTTCTTCTTCTTTTGAGATAGGGTGTCATTGTGTAGTCCTGGCTGTCCTGGAACTCACTAGGTAGCCAGCCTTGGCCTCAAACTCACAGGCCTGCCTCTGCCTCCTGAGTGCTGAGATTAAAGCTGCCACTACCCTGGCAAAGGGAGGTTTTTCTTTGTATGAAATTTCCATCAATAATTTAGACTTTTCAGACCCCTGAATGGGGAAAAATGAAATAATATATTAAAAAGGACAGTATGTTGACCCAGCCCACAGGTCAGTCAACAGAGTCTAGCAAGAGGGAGAGTGGGGATAGAAGGGCAAGAGATGCAAAGAATGAAGAGAAGACAAAGAGTCTGTACAAGTCTCATTTATTGAAAGGAAATCCTGGGTATATATAAGCACAAGCAGGGGAACACAGCTGAAGACACTTTACCACGTGCACCCTGCAGCTGGAGGCACTAAACAACAAAACAAGATATGTGAGAAAAACAAGATGTTTA
>NW_021605215.1:210385-220408 GCF_004785775.1 Grammomys surdaster | reverse complement strand
TGCACCCACCCAGGAACCCCCTATCCCCTCACCCCTCCTCCTTCTTCTCTGCAGATGTAACCACTACCTACCCCCCCACGCTTGGGGCGTCCAGCCTTAATGAGGTCAAGGATCTCTACTTCCACCTATGTCCAGCAGGGCCCTCCGCTCTTACATATACAGCTGAAGCCATGAATCCCTCCCTAAGTGCTCCCAGGCTGGAGGTTTAGACCCTGGGAGCTGTGGTTGGTTGGTATTGTTGCTCTCCTCATGGGGTCATAAACCCTTTCACTCTAATTCCTCCATTGGGAACCCAATGATCAGTTCAATGGCTAGTTGTGAGCATCTGCCTCTGAGTATATCAGACTCTTGAAGACCTCTGAGGAGACATCTATATCCGGCTCTTATCAGCATGCACTTCCTGACTTCCACATCAGCATCTACCTTTGGTGACTGCACATGGGATGGATACTCAGGTGGAATGGTCTTCAGATGGCCCCTCCTTCAGTTTCTGTCCCTCACCTTGTCTCCATATTTGCTCCCTTGAGTATTTTGTTACTCTTTCTAAGGACCAAAGCACCCCCACTTGGTCTTTCTTCTTCATGAGCTTCATGTGGACTGTGAGTTGAATCTTGGGCATTTCAATGTTCTGGGCTAATATCCAATAATCAGAGAGTGAATACCATGTGTGTTCTTTTGTGATTGGCTTAGCTCACTCAGGATGATAATTTCTAGTTCCATCCATTTACCTAGGAAACACTCAAATTCATTGTTTTTAATAGCTGAGTAATACTCCATTGTGTAAATATACCACATTATTTGAATCTATTCCTCAGTTGAAGGACATCTGGGTTCTTTCCAGCTCCTGGCTATTATAAATAAGGCTGCTATGAACATAGTTGAGCATATTCCTTGGTTTATGTTTGAGCATCTTCTGGGTATATGCCTAGGAGTGGTATAGCTGGATCCTCAGGTAATGCTATGTCCAATTTTCTGAGGAACTGCCACACTGATTTCCAAAGTGATTGCACCATCTTGCAACCCCACCAACAATGGAGGAGTATTCCTCTTTCTCCACACCCTCGCCAGCATCTACTATCACCTGAGTTTTTAATCTTAGCCATTTTGACTGGTATGAGATGGAATCTCAGGGTTGTTTTGATTTGCATTTCCCTGATGACTAAGGATACTGAACATTTCTTTAAGTGCTTCTCGGCCATTCGAGTTTCCTCAGTTGAAAATTCTTTGTTAAGCTCTTTACCCCATTTTTTAATAGGGTTATTTGGTTGTCTGGAGTATAATTTCTTGAGTTCTTTGTATATATTGGATATTAGCCCTCTATCAGATGTAGGATTGGTAAAGATCTTTTCCCAATTTGTTGGTTGTTGTTTTGTCCTATTGACAGTGTCCTTTGCCTTACAGAAACTTTGCAACTTTATGAAGTCCCATTTGAAATTCTTGATCTTAGAGCATATGCCATTGGTGTTCTGTTCAGGAACTTTTCCCCTGTGCCCAAGTACTCGAGGTTCTTCCCCACCTTCTCTTCTATTAGTTTCAGTGTATGTGGTTTTATGTGGAGGTCTTTATCCACTTAGACTTGAGCTTTGTATAAGGAGATGAGAATGGATCAATTTTCATTCTTCTACATGTTGTCCTCCAGTTGAACCAGCACCATTTGTTGAAACGCTGTCCTTTTTCCACTGGACAGTTTTAGCTCCTTTGTCAAAGATCAAGTGACCATGTGTGTTTTGAGCTTTAGTAAAGTAAAGTTTCTTTTATGTATGTAGGTGCCCTTGCATTTGGAGCATAGATGTTCAGAATTGAGGGTTTACCTTGGTAGATTTTTCCTTTGATGAGTATGAAGTGTCCTTCCTTGTCTTTTTCGATTAATTTTGGATGAAAGTCGATTTTATTTGATATTAGAATGGCTACTCCAGCTTGTTTCTTGGGACCATTGGCTTGGAAAATTGTTTTCCACCCTTTTATTCTGAGTTAGTGTCTGTCTTTGTCACTGAGGTGCGTTTCTTGTATTCAGCAAAATTCTGGGTCTTGTTTGTGTATCCAGTCTGATAGTCTGTGTCTTTTTATTGGGGAATTGAGACCATTGATGTTAAAAGATATTAAGGAAAAATGATTGTGGCTTCCTGTTATTTTTGTTATTAGAGGTAGAATTATGTTTGTATAGTTATCTTCTTTTGGGGTTGTTGGAAGATTACTTCCTTGCTTTTTCTAGAATGTAGTTTCCCTCCTTGTGTTGGCGTTTTCCATCAATTATCCTTTGAAGTGCTGGGTTTGTGGGAAGATATTGTGCAAATTTGGTTTTCTCATGGAATATCTTGGTTTCACCATCTATAGTGATTGAGAGTTTTGCTTGGTATAGTAGTCTGGGCTGGCAATTGTGTTCTCTTAGGGTCTGTATGATGTCAGTCCAGGCTCTTCTGGCTTTTATAGTCTCTGGTGAGAAGTCTGGTATAATTCTTTAGGTCTGCCTTTATGTTACTTGACTTTTTCCCCTTACTGCTTTTAGTATTTTTTGTTTGTTTTGTGCATCTGATGTTTTGATTATTATGTGATGGGAGGTATTTCTTTTCTGATCTAGTCTATTTGGTGTTCTGTAGGCTTCTTGTATGTTTATGGGCATCTTGTTCTTTAGGTTAGGGAAGTTTTCCTCAATAATTTTGTTGAAGGTATTTACTGGCCCTTTAAGTTGGGAATCTTCATTCTCATCTATACCTATTATCCTTAGGTTTGGTCTTCTCATTGTTTCCTGGATTTCCTGGATGTTTTGAGTTAGGAGTTTTTTGCATTTTGCATTTTATTTGACAACTGTGTCAATATTTTCCACCGTATCTTCTGCATTTGAGATTCTCTCTTCTATCTCTTGTATTCGGTTGGTGATGCTTGTGTCTGTGACTCCTGATTGGTTTCCTAGGTTTTCTATCTCCATGGTTGTCTCCCTTTGAGCTTTCTTTATTGTTTCTATTTCCATTTTCAGATCCTGAATGTTTTTAATTCCTTCTTTGTTTTTTCTTGCATTTCTTTAAGGGATTTCTGTGATTCCTCGTTAAGGACTTCTACCTGTTTACTTGTACTCTCCTGTATTTCTTTAAGGGAGTTACTTAATTCCTTCTTATAATCCTCTATCATCATGAGAAGTGATTTTAATTCTGAATCCTGCTTTTCAGGTGTGATGGGGTGTTCAGGGCTTGCTATATTGGGAGAACTGGGTACTGATGATGCCAAGAAACTTTGGTTTCTGTTGCTTATGTTCTTGCGCTTGCCTTTGGCCATCTGGTTAACTCTAGTGTTACCTGCCCTTACTGTGTAAGACTGGAGTCTGTATTTCCAGTTATCTTGCTTGTGGCAGAGCTCCTCAGAGTCCAGATGTCTCTGTTGTCTTATGATCCTAATCTCCTGGGTGGAAGAACTCCTGGGACTCAGGCCACCTCTTTCATCTGGAAATCCTTCTGCTCTGGGTGCAGTGGTTCCTACAGGATGGATCTGCTTACAACGTCTCCCAAGTTCAAACCAGCTCGGTGTCTGCTGCTCTGAGTGCAGTGGCTCCTCTAGGATGGCTCCGGATTCACTATCTCCACAGGAGCAGACCAACTCTGTGTCTGCCCCAGCCCAAAGGACCAGGCAGAGGCAGAAGGATAGTGGAATTCCGGAGGGGTGGGGTTTGGGTAGCTGTTGGGTCCTGAATATCCCTAGCTCCCAGGTGTAACTCTGGGGCTTAGGGAGTGAGATGAAGTTCTTACCGGCTTCTCTGAGAGCAGTGGCTCCTCTAGGATGGCTCAGGATTCAGTATCTCCACAGGAGCAGAACAACTCTGTGTCTGCCCCAGCCCAAAAGCTCCATTTTTTTTTTCAAATTTGATATTATTTGTAAATATCTTTGGTTTTGATATCTGATCATCAGAGTTATCATTGTCAGAATATTTGTTTCTTGGTCTTTCCTGGATTTTTTGTTTTATGTAGAGATGTTGCTCTGACCGTGGTATTGGGAATTTTAATGTTGAGATTCAGAGCAATGATGTTTAATTGTTTTGCTGAAATATTCCTCCTGTTTGCAAAGGCCCTGTGAAAGGTCACAGGAGCATTTATCTGTTAATGATCTACATTTACTAGGACAATGTAATCCTTTTGCATATCTTTTGCATATACCTGAAGGCATGGGCCTTCCTTTGGAATCAGTTTGACCTTATTTGCAATTCCTTCTGAAATGACCTCCTTACCCAAATTAAGGCACTTGAGAGATCAAATATTTCAAAACCTTTAGTGGTGGCCTCTTCTATCAAGTTCATCTGAGGTGACTGATATCTAATTTCAATAATATTTCTAATCCATTCATTTATAGATGCTGATCTTGCCTTTAATTGTCTGATCACCTACTTGCATTTAGTGTTATCATTTTCAAATGACTCAATTAGTGCCCTACTAGCTACTGGATCTATCGTTCTAACCAGAGCTGAAGCTCATCTTTGTAAAATGTCAGTTAATGTTTTTGTTGGACCTTGTAAAACATGGATAAATGGTTCAAGTCTTTTTCCTGTTTCTTCAACTTCATCTCAGGCATTTAAGGCTGCCGTTCAGAATAATGCTAAGGATTATTTGTCATACATGACCTCCACCTCTACCTCATCGTATTGATCTTCACCTAGCCTTTGTTCCTTTAAAACAGTAATACCTCTGACTCTTAGTTTCTATGCCATCTCCTTAGTCTCCTTGCTTTACCATGAAAACTATTGAAATTGTGGTACATGTTCTAATATTGCTTTAGTGATCTTTCCAGTCTCAGGGGATTATTCTATTTTAATTGCCTAAAAGTCAGTATTTGTTTTATAAATTGTGAATGAATTCCAAAATTATGGAAACTTTTCTTAAATTTTCTCAAATATAGCACATACACGGGATACCATTCATATTCCTGATAATTTTGTTGATGGTCCTGATCTAGTGATCTTTGCTATAACTTAATAAGCAAAAATTTCTTTTCTTTTTTTTTTTTTATTTTTTTGGTTTTTCGAGACAGGGTTTCTCTGTATGGCCCTGGTTGTCCTGGAACTCACTCTGTAGACCAGCCTGGCCTCAAACTCAGAAATCTGCATGCCTCTGCCTCCCAAGTGCTGGGATTAAAGGCATGTGCCACCACCACTCGGCTTCTTTTCTAACTACCTTTGCTTAGCTTTTCTTATTTTCAGTTTTTTGTCTACCTGAGTATTGTCCTTATTTTTATTTATTAAGATCTTAAAATTTGCTCTTGAGTTTTGTGTTCCTATTTCATATTTCTCTTGTGCTTTCATTTTTGACATTACTTATTTTTATTTTTATTGAATATTTTAATTATGTACATTTCAAATATTATCCCTTTCTTGGTTTCCCCTCAGGGGGTGGGGAACTCTATTCCATCCCTGCTACATTTGATTCTATGAGGGTGTTCCACTACACATCCAATCATGTCTCCCCACCCTGACATTCTCCTACACTGCGACAAAGAGACTTCACAGAACCAAGGGCCTCTCCTCCCATTGATGCCTGACAAGGCCATCCTCTGCTACATATGTAACTGGAGTCATGGGTCTGTCCATGGTTGGTAGTTTGTCCCTGGGAGCTTTGAGTGGTCTGGTTGGTTAATATTGTTGTTCTTCCTACTGTGTTGCATACCCTTTCAGCCTCTTCAGTCCATTCGATATATCCCCCATTGGGGATCCAGTGCTCGATCCAATGGTTGGCTTGTGAGTGTCCACCTCTGGATTTGTCAGGCTCTGGCAGAACCTCTCAGGAGACAGCTATATTAGACTCCTGTCAGCCAGCACTTCTTTGCATCTGAAATAGTGTCTGAGTTTGATGTCTGTATATGGGATGGATCCCTAGATGAGAGTCTCTGGCTGACTTTTCCTTCAGGCTCTGCTCCACAGTTTGTCTGCATATTTCCTCCTGTGAATATTTTCTGCCCACTTCTAAGAAGGACTGAAGCATCCACATTTTGGTCTTACTTTTTCTTGAGCTTAGTGTGGACAGTGAATTGAGTCTTGGGTATTCCGAGGTTTTGGGCTAATGTCCACTTATCAGTGAGTGCATAACATGTATGTTCTTTTGTGACTGGGTTACCTCAATCAGGATGATATTTTCTAATTTCACCCATTTGCATAAGAATTTCATGAAGTCATTGTGTTTAATAGCTGAGTAGAACTCCATTGTGTAAATGTGCCATATTTTCTGTATCCATTCCTCTGTTGCAGGATATCTGGCTTCTTTCTAACTTCTGGCTATTATAAATAAGGCTACTATGAACATAGTGGGGCGTGTTTCCTTGTTATATGTTGGAACATTTTTTGGGTATACGCCCAGGAGTGATATAGCTGGTTCCACAAGTAGCAATATGTCCAGTTTTCTGAGGAACCACCAGACTGATTTCCAGAATGTTTGTACCAGCTTGTAATCCAATGAACTATGCAGCAGTATTCCTCTTTCTCCACATCCTTGCCAGCATCTGCTGTCACCTGAGTTTTTAATCTTAGACATTCTGAATGGAGTGATGTAGAATCTTAGGGTTGTTTTGATTTGCATTTCCCTGATGACTAAAGATGTTAGATATTTCTTTAGGTGTTTCTTACACATTCAGTATTCCTCATTTGAGAATTCCATTTTTAGTTTTGTACTCCATTTTAATAGGGTTATTTGGCTCTCTGGAGCCTAACTTCTTGAGTTTTTTGTATTTATTTGATATTAGCCCCCTATTGGAAGTAGGATTGGTAAAGATCATTTCCCAATCTGTTGGTTGTCATTTCTTCCTATTGACAATATCATTTGCCTTACAGAAGCTTTGCAATTTTATAAGGTTCCATTTGTCAATTGTTGATCTTACAGCATAAACCATTGTTCTTTTGTTCAGGAAGCTTTACTTGTGCCCATGTGTTTGAAGCTCTTCCCCACTTTCTCTTCTATTAATTTCACTTAATCTGGTTTTATGTGATGGTCCTTAATCTACTTGGACTTGAGCTTTGTACATGGAGATAAGAATGAATCAATTTACATTCTTCTATATGCTGACCACCAGTTGAACCAGTGCCTGTCTTTTTTTCACTGGATAGATTTAGCACCTTTGTCAAAGATTAAGTGACGGTAGGTGTGTGGGTTCATTTCTGGGCTTTCAATTATATTCCATTCATCAACATGTCTGTCTTTGTACCAATAACATGCAGTTTTCATCACTATTGCTCTGTATAACAACTTTATGTCAGGGATTGTGATTCCTCCAGAAGTTGTTTTATTGTTGAAAATAGTTTTTGCTAACCTTCTTGTTTTTCCAAATGACTTTGGAAATTGCTCTTTCTAACTCTGAAAAAATGAATTGGAATTTTTGTGGGAATTGGATTTAATCTGTAGATTGCATTTGGCAAGATGGTTATTTTTACTATATTAATCCTGTCAATCCATGAACACGGGAGATTGTTTCACCTTCTGAGATCTTCTTGAATTTCTTTCTTCTTAGACTTGCAGTTCTTATCATATAGATCATTCATTTGCTTGGGTAGAGTCACACCAAGCTACTTTATATTATTTGTGACTATTGTGAAGGATATCATTTTCCTAATTTCTTTCTAAGCCTATTTACCCTTTGAGTATAGGGGCACAGAGCTCATGAATAAGGGGTCCCCCGGGCCAGAAGGTGGCCAGTGACCGACTGGTCTCAAGCCCTCAGACTCAGACTTTGGAAGGACTGAGACTGGGGACATGTGGGCACTTGACCAGCTGGCCCACACCTGAGAGAAATGAGGGGGGGAGCGAAGAAAGAGGCCCTGGCAGTGTCCCACAGGAGAGACTCAGTTACTGTATTCTCTTAGCAGATTTGGTGGCCCAGCTAGCTTGCTTGAAGATGTGAATCCCTGTGTCTGGAACACAAAAAAGTCCTCCAGGCAGGAAGTTAGGTGCAGCATCTGTGGCTACAGCAGCTCACTAAAGACCTTCTCCATGTTTTCCCACAGTGGGCCCCAAAGATACAAGAAAGTCCATGGTTCCAAAAGGGTTTATTTTCATGGCAGATGGTAGATGGATCTGGATGTACCCCCTTGAAACTCAGGGCAGACCTGAATTAAATAGGGAGGGAGAAAGGGGAAGGGTCTGGGGAAGAAACCTTAATTGGCTCTGCTCTCTGACCTTCAGGTATCCCATTAGTATGTAAACATCTCTAGGGTCTGAGGCCTGTAGTCATACCCTCTACCTGTGCTCTTTGGGAGGGGCTGCAATTGCCTATGTTACTGAATAGTGCAGATCAACGGAGTTTCACACCACATGTCAGGAGCCTAGATTCTGGGAGTGCAGCATATCACGGTCCTCCTGGTATGAGTCTTGAATTCCTGATCTTTCCAAGAATTTTGGCATGAAGTGATATTGAATTATGCCAAATGCTTTTTTAGCATTTAATGAAGTGACCATGTGTGTTTTTTCCTTTTAGTTTGTTTATATAGTGGATTATGTTGATGGATTTCTGTATATTGAGCCATCTGTATGTCCCTGAGATGAACCCTACTTGATCATGGTAGATGATTGTTTGGATGTATTCTTTGATTTGGTTTGGGAGAATTTTATTGAGTATTTTTGCATTGATATTCATAAGTGAATTTGATCTAAAATTTTCTTTTTTTGTTGGATCTTTTTGTGATTTAGGTATGAGCATAACTGTGGCTTCATAGAACAAATTGGGTAGTGTTCCTTCTGTTTCTATTTTGTGGAATAATTTGAAGAGTATTTGTATTAGTTTGTCTTTCAAGGTCTGATAGAATTCTGCACTAACACCATCTAGTTCTGAATGTTTTTTGTTTGTTTGTTTATTTGTGAATTTTTTTTAATGACTGCTTCTATTTCTTTACAGGTGATGGGGCAGTTTACATGATTTATCTGATCTTGATTTAATTTGGGTACCTGATATCTACCTAGAAAATTGTCCATTTCATCCAGATTTTCCAGTTTTATTGAATATAGGCTTTTGTAGTAGGATCTGATGAATTTTTAAAATTTCTTCAGCTTCTGTTGTTATGTCTCACTTTTCATTTCTGATTTTGCTAATTTGAATACTGTCTCTCTGTTTAGTCTGGATAAGAGTTTTTCAATCTTGTCACTGAGATGCATTTCCTATATGAAGCAAAATTCTCGATCCTGTTTACATATCAATTGTTTTAGCCTATGTCTTTTAATTGAGGAATTGAGTCCATTGATATTAAGAAGTATTAAGGAAAAGGGATTGTTGTTTCCTGTTATTCTTGTGTTAGAGGTGGAATTATGTTTGTTTGGCTATCTTCTTTTGGCTTTGTTATAAGGTTATTTTCTTCCTTTTTCTAAGGTATAGTTTCCCTATTTATGTTGGAGTTTTCTATCTATTATCCATTGTAGGGCTGGATTTGTGGAAAGATATTTTGTAAATTTTGTTTTGTCATGGAATATCTTGATTTATGCATATATGTTAATTGAGAGTTTTAATAGATATAGTAGCCTGGGCTCTATAGTAGCCTAGGCTGACATTTTTATTCTCAGAGTCCTGATCTCTGTCAAAGATTTTCTGTCTCCAGGGTTGTCTCCCTTTCTGATTTCTTTATTGTGTACATTTCTATTTTTAGATCCTGTATGGTTTTGTTCAGTTCCTTCACCTTTTTGTGTTTTACTGTAATTCTTTAAGGGACTTGTGTTTCCTTCTACCTGTTTACCCCTGTTCTCCAGTATTTCTTTAAGGGAGTTATTTATGTTCTTCTAAAGTCCTGTATCATCGCCATGAGATGTGATTTTAAATCAGAATCTTGCTTTTCCGGTGTGATGTGGTATCCAGGACTTGCTGTAGTGGGAGAACTGGGTTCTGATTATACCAAGTAGCCTTGGTTTTTATTACTTATGTTATTGCTCTTGTCTCTTGCCATTTGGTTCTCTCTAGTGTTAGCTGGTCTTGCTGTCTCTTAGTGGAGTTTGTCCCTCCTGTGAGCCTGTGAGCCTGTGAGCCTGTGAGTCTGTGAGCCTGTGAGCCTGTGAGCCTGTGAGCCTGTGAGCCTGTGAG
>NW_021605215.1:155908-210375 GCF_004785775.1 Grammomys surdaster | reverse complement strand
CTGTGAGCCTGTGAGCCTGTGAGCCTGTGAGCCTGTGAGCCTGTGAGCCTGTGAGCCTGTGAGCCTGTGAGCCTGTGAGCCTGTGAGCCTGTGAGCCTGTAATCTTAGGTGTGTCAGCACTCCTGTGACACTAGCTGTTTCAGGACAGGATTTGTGTCCTGAGAGCTTTGCCACAGGGTTATCTCTAGAGTGCAAAAGGAGACTGGAAGGATCCTGTCCTCATTTGCTATGTGGTTCCTGTGCTCTATGGTTTACTGGCAGGTCCCTCTTTGGCTAGTTATTGGAGTAAAATTGTTCTTCTCATCTATTAACTTAGGAGTGACAGCACTCCTAGGATACCAGCTCTCTTTGGATGTGATTTGGGACTGAAAAGCTATGTTACAGGATTAACTCATGGGCACTGAGGGAGACTGAAAGGATATCTTTTGTGCTTTCTTCTCTCCCATTCTAGCATGTTGTTCAACCTGATTTATAATTTTTCATATCTTCTACCCTAAGGCCTGTTTACATGTCTCAGTTCTCTCTTGTGTTATTCATCTTGATGTATAAAATTTTGAACTTTCTATTCTGAGACTTGTTTCTATGTTTTAAAGTTTTCTTATCACTGATAATTTAACATCTTTTTTTTTGTTCCAATGTAGCTGTGTTTTCACCTTTCAATTTTCTCTTCCTGCACTTCATTCTGATCTATAAATGTCTCGAAATTTTCCTTCAAGGATTGTCTTATTTCCCTATATTTTTCCTTTTCTTCTTTACTTTTAATTGTAATTTTTTTCTGATTTTCTTAAGGCCCTTTGTTTTAGAAGGTATGGAGAATCATTATTGCTATCAAGATATGAGTTAGCCACTTGGAAATATTCTCCATTTTTAAGCTATCTGAAATAGCATTTTTAAAGTCCAAAGGGACTGAATCATTGTGGTCTTTATTATATTTGTTTATTTCTCATTAAAATTTTAATTTATTATATTTATATATCTAACTATGTTTTATATTTAACCACTTTTGTATTTCACATAAGAGTGTGATTTTTTTAAAACAGATTTTACCTGACCAGAGGCCGTGTTCTTTGTCTGTGTCTGGGTTCTGCTTCTCCTGCTATGAATAGCTCCATTCCTGTTTTTCAGATCACAGAGAAAAGGGACTTCCATCTTCCATCTGCAACTTGAGATAGAATCACCTTACCACTTCCACTTTCTGGGAAATTTTATGGTATTAGTTCCTTAGGTTGGAATGTGTCTGACCAGCAAGAGGCCCTAGAATTTGGATCTAGCAAGCTGGCTTTGCACTTTAGGTAGACATTTTGGCCAGAGACAGCAGCTCCATTAGACTACTGCCTAACTAGGATTTGCTTTTCTCTCTCTCTCTCTCTCTCTCTCTGTCTCTCTCTCTCTCATTTATTATTATTATTATTATTATTATTATTATTATTATTTTACCTTACTTATCAGATGCCTGGGAATTTTCACTTTGTACCTTGTGCCATTACTGATGCTATGGTGTGCTTAAAGACCAGAGCTTAGCATGGAGGTCCTTTGAGAAATCGAACAGTTTACAGGTATAAATGCAGACACTTAAACCAACCTTTGTACTGAAGTCAGGAAGCACTGTGATTAAATTAGGGAAAGGCTGGAAGAAGCCCAGGAGGAAGGTGACCCCATAGGAAGTCCAGCAGTCTCAACTAATCCAGCCCCTGAGGTTGTTCAGACACTGAGCCACCAACCAGGAAGCAAGAGCTGATCTGAGGCCCTGGACACATATATAGCAGACGACTGACAGGTCTGGCCTCAAGGGGAGAAGATGTGCCTAACCCTTGAGAGACTTGAAGCCCCAGGGTATGGGGTGGCCCGGTGGTAGTGGAGAGAACATCCTCTTGGAGGTGCGAGGGGGGGAGAAGAATGGCATCAGGCACTGTAGGAAGGAGGACCTGGAGGGAGTCAATGACTAGACTGTAAAATAAATACAAGTAATAATAATGCCAATAATAATAATGATAAAGGAAAGTGCTTGATTTGCAAGTACAGTGTAGAGCTTAAGACCCCATTTTAAATAACATAAAAATTTCATCTGTTATGTTTTTGCTTTGAAACTCAGCAATAGGGAGTCAGGAGAAGGCTGATCTCTAGAACTCTTTAGCCAACATAGCCTAGCCTATTCATCTTGTCTCAGAACATATGGTGGATGATATATAAGGATCTAAAAGGGCACCACAGGATTGTTCTCTGTCCACCTCATGAGTCTAAACATATCTGTACACATGCACACACACACACACACACACAGAAACATGTACTTCCACAGGCATACATATGCACACTAGTACAAACATGCATACCAACACCAAACAAAACAATTATTTTTAGGTATGGGGTGGATAATTCTAATTCATTATTCAGTAGGCTATGGCAAGAGGACTTTACAAATTAGATAATTCTGGTTTCAGTAGCAATAATTTTTGACTCATAAAAACTACTGAGACTTGTTATTACAAAGTAACACTCTCTTTATTCTCTGATTACATAAATATGAACTTCCAAGTCTAGCTATTTAACATGTATAATGTCAACTACAGTTACTTTGTTTTAACTCCTATATATTATTTTAACAACCAGATATTTCTGAATAAACTTTGATTAGAAATCCATTTTAGCTACTTCACATTATTATTTATCATTATACTCAGAAATATATATATATATATATCTTACAATTTACATACTTCGAGCAACTTAGTCAGAACTCACTTAATTATTCTGTCTTCATACACACACCCTTACTTATTAAGATATTTTCTGTGTTTATATCCTCTTGGTCACATGTTTTAACATTTTCTTTTATAATATTAAGAAATGTATTTTGCATTTTTGTGAGAAATTTTTACCTGGGGATATAGATTTTTTAATGAAGTAACAATAGTGGGAAATGAATTACTTTCAAAGGGACTAAAATTGTAGCATTTGAAGTCATCATTACTGGAGTTCATTTAGTATCATAGAATCTATAACAGTTCTCTCTTAGTCCCCCTTATCTCTGGATATTGCCATTCACCAAATATAATTTCCTGAGATAAAATATGCTAGATATCAGAGGTCAGTAGCTCAATAGCTCTAAAGTACAAATGAAAAAACTTTTCTGTTTCACAGTGTGTTATTTGATACAATGTTATTGGTAAATATTTTCCCCAGCAGCATCTTGGACACCTTTAGCTATTAATATATGAAGACAAATTATGATAATTATTCGTAGAGTATATAGTTCTATAATATGTAATTTAGCACAGATAGTTTCATTGTCCATTGCAACATAATAATATTTTTATTGAATGATAGAAAATATTGTTTAGTGTATCACTATCTGTTAAGTGCATCAGTAAAGTGATACATTTTTAAAATTAATTTAAATGTTAAGATGTGACATTGTATGCAATGTCTGTGAAATGGAGATAAACAAACATGATAATAACAGGGAGCAGTATAATCATGCCCCAGGAGTCAGGATGTAAACCGTCTTTATTTTACTTTATCCCTTGTGTTTAATGAAGTGAACTCATCTGGCAGAGATAGGTTAATAAGGACTTCGGATATTACACACTGGAAATATTGAAACTATAGGTGTTAGACTTTAAAAACTGATGTAACATCTCTGACCCTGGTGGACACCAAAACATATGAATTCTCCTTGAGATGAGTCTCTCTAGCAAAGAAGAAATGACTCAGTCTCTTTTCTTCACAGGAATATACTTTCTGTCTTCAATATCAAGGTAATTTTTGAGTCCTGTTGCTGTTTAGACTATATAATGTAAAGTTCGTTAGTTAAGGTTGAAAAGGTGAGATTGTATGATTCATTAAATAATTCATGCTTAGATTCATGTTGATCCCTTTATATTTATTATAAACTCTTGGCATAAAATATCATTTTCAAGGTTGATCCCTTGTTATAATTCTTATTACTATTATTCTGAAAGATGAGTTTAGTCTTTAGCATCTCTCAGATATTTAAAATTGTCATGATAGGGATAGTCCCTTCCTACTACATTTCTAAAATCACTCAATAACTTTTTTCCTTCAAATTAATGAATGAAACTTTGTATGGTAATCTATGGTTTTAATAAATAATAAAATTTGAGTAAAGCTTATGTGAGAATATCAATTTCTGAACAGAGATCTAAGAGATTTTCTATTTGTGCGTATTGAGTACAACACAATACACATTCTAGACAAGAACTGCTATCTTCAAAGTTAATCATTGTAACTGATTCTCAGCATAAAATATTCTTACAGGTTATTTTCCAAGTTTTTGAAATATTATTTAATAAATTTGCATGTATGTGAGTAATACAATGGGACTATGAAACATATACATACATGACAAATTGATTAATTCAAAGTAGTATACCTGTTCATTCCATAAGTCTGGTATTCAATCACATAATATATGCTAAGCCTATTTTATCCTTGTTTACTGTAAGGGACTGTTCTGGAAAGAAGCATTCATATTATCTAAACAACTTTCTTTAAAAAGTTCACATAATCCTACAATCTAGAAAATGATGACTTTTAAAGACTATAATACTGTAGTTAGTTTAATATTTTTCATTTTCTTTATGTTTATCTTTTTATTTCATCCATTTATTTTAAGAGCAAAATGCAACAAATTAGCTTATCAGAATACCTTAATATGTAACAGAGAATCTTTTAGTTAACATTTCCCAGTTTGTATTTAAATTAACTTGTAAAGGACAAGGGTTTTATTTCTTTGGCTCTTGTAATAAAGATGAACTCTAATTCCAATTCTAATCTTTACATAAGCCTATCTAGGTAGTAGATACAATCTACCTATTGTACCTTAATTTAGAGTGAATTGAGTATGTTTATAAAGAAATGTTTTGTTTAGGAGGAAAATACCAAAGCTGTAAGAGCAAGTCAGGGGTCTTAGTCTAATATGACAATACTGGATGGTTCAGATATATGAATAATATTTAGTCAGAAAATTCAACACTTCAGTCAGAAAAACATTGTGACCCAAATTTTTCCAGAAACTGCTTATTTTATAACAAGAAAAATCTTCCTCTTTCCAAAATATTTTCATGGGTAAATATAGTAATTAAATTAAATTAAATAATTCATCCACAATGTGATGAGTTATTCTCATTTTACACAGTATCAACCCTTTATGAAGAACTACAAACATCAAAGTAATACTGAGAATGAAAAAATATTTCCAGGAAAGAGTATGTAATTTGTTAACCAATACCAAATGGTTAGCCCTGAAAGCATACAAAAGAGTAACATTACATTTACTGATAGGATCATATTATTAATATATATGTTTATATATATGGTGCAAAATAATTGCTAAAAAAAGGCTATGATTTAAAAATGACAAAGTAGGAGTATATCAAAGGGTTTGAAATGAGAAAAGTAAGGTAAATATTATGTAACTATATTGTAATCTCAGAAAATGTAAACAGGCGGTTTGATATTTGGCAACATTTTTATAAGAAAGTTTACATATTGTTTGCTCATATTTTTGTTGGTATAATCCCTGCTTTAAAGCCATATATTATAATACATTTAGTTTTATAGACTTTTGACAATACACAAAACCATATTGCTTTTTGTTTTTAAATCAGTAACAGATGTAATAGGAAATTCTGTGGAACAAAAAACAACCAAAATAAACTATTTGAATGCTATCCATTTGCTATACTAGGCATGGTTATTATATAAGCTACATATTTTATCAAAATTAAACATATTACAAAGTGATCTAGATGGCTTATTAGAACATAGTCTACTGGCCCTAATATTAAGAGTTTATTAGGAATAAATATGATTCAGCCAAATAACTTATAATTCTAACATCTTTCAATACTTGATTGTTGTTACATTTTATTTCACTCTGTATTTAAAATAGATTGCCAAAGACATGGGAGGTAAAAACCAGACAGATGTTTCTCACTTCTTTCTTCTGGGACTAACAGATGATCCAACTATGAAGCCTATGATCTTTTGTCTCTTCTTGTTCATGTACTTGGTCACCATCTTGGGAAATCTGCTTATTATTCTTGCTGTAAGTTTTTATTCCCATTTGCAAACACCTATGTACTTTTTTATTTCAAATTTATCCTTTAATGATATCTGTTTAACCACAACTGTCATCCCAAATATGTTACTGACTATCCAAACACAGGATCAGAGCATCAGTTATGTAGGCTGCCTTACTCAGCTTTGCTTTGTCTTGCTTTTTGCTGGGTTTGAAAGCTGTCTTCTTGCAGCAATGGCGTATGACCGATATGTAGCCATTTGTTTTCCACTGAGTTATACAGTCATCATGAATTTTCACTCATTTGCTATACTAATTCTCTTCTCTGTTTTCATTAGCGTTTTGAACATGGTACTTCTTGGTCTTATGGTATTAAGACTATCCTTCTGCACAAATCTAGAAATTCCCTTATTCTTCTGTGAACTTTCTCAGGTCATGAAGCTAGCCTGCTCTGACACCCTCATTAATGATATTCTCATATATCTTGCAACATTTATATTTGGTGGGATCCCAATATCTGGTATTATTTTCTCTTATGTCCAAATTGCCTCTTCAGTTTTGAGAATACCATCAGTAAAAGGAAGATATAAAGTCTTTTCCACTTGTGGTTCTCACTTGTCAGTGACTTCTTTGTCCTATGGTTCAGGATTATGGGTTTATATAACCTCTTCAATTGCTATTTTACCCAAGAAGACTTCAGTCGCCTGCATTATGTACACTGTAGTCCCACAAATGTTGAACCCATTTATCTTTAGCCTTAGAAATAAAGACATGAAAGAAACTATGAAAAAAATCATCAGTAGAGTATCTTCTTTTTAATAGGAATAATTTCCTTAAACTTCTATTTGGTTAAGGAATATGTATATTCCTATATATAAATATAATATAAAATAAATGAATTCAAATAACTTAAAAAACGTACTGAAAGCAATTCAACTCAAAAACAGAGTTTCCTCTGAAAAAATGGAGTTTCGTAAGAATTTAAATTTCTATTGTTTTGATATGAACAATTTTTCAGTTATATGCACTTGGATGGAAAATTATCAACATTGATGAATTTAGAAATCACAGCATAATTTTTGTAATTTATGATATGTAGCTTTTTTGAGATTCATTTTGTTTTTAATTATGTTTATATATTTTGTATCTATATGTGAGTATGTATATAGGAATATGAGCACCAGCGGTGGGCAAAAGAAGATGTCAGAACTAAGAAAGAATTATGAATAATTGTGTGTCAGCTGATATAGGTGCTGACAACTGAACTCCAGATTTGTATAAAAGCATTAAGAGCTCATAACTTTGAGATATATCTCTTTAGCATATATTTTTGACATAATATTCTTTAGATATTGTTCAGAAGCTAGTTCCGTTTTTCATCACCTACTATCTTTCTGAATATTCATAAATGAAAAGTTCCAGGACTAAATATTTGACTAACAAAGGATTTTCTAAGGCAGAGGGAGAACAGTAAGTATAATTTGGCCATTTACTTGTACACATTTGCTCATTTTCAAATAAAGAAAAATTTAGGGAAACTTTTTCAGAACTGACCCTGAATACAATGTTACTTATGATAGAAGGCAACACTGGTACATAAAAAACCTGAGTATAACCACTTCTCAAATATAGAAGAAAACATGTGAATTAGAAAGACACTTCACATATGGTGTGATCCTATTCATTCCCCTAATGTTTTCACTACAGTTTTTCAAAACAGATTGATAGACATGTACCTATGACTAGTGACATGGGATAAAGTAGGAGGTATCAGATGACTATGGTGTCAACACTGAAGAATGGAAAAGAAAGTCAATCATCTGGTTCCCTTGCCAGAGTGACGAGCCCTAAAATTTAATATTGGGATACTACATATTGACTTGGATAAAGCTGTTGAGTTCTATCATATGAATAATATGATAATTTAATCTGTTAAATCACCATAGTACTGACGTTTCAAAATCCACAGCTTTTCATTATTCAGATTACTCCTTGAGGAATACCAATGATCATTAAATAAGTATTCATGGGATTGTTTGGTCATTAAGAGTTCAAGAATATTTCTTAATTCTGATGCACATTTATTTCACTACTGTTTCAACTCCAAAATCTGGTTTACATTTTATTTATTTATTTATTTATTTATTTATTTATTTATTTATTTACTTAGTGTATGTGGGTATACTGTTGCTCTCTTCCGACATACCAGAAGATGGCATTGGATGCTCATTGCAGATAGTTGTGAACCACCATGTGGTTGCTGAGAATTGATCTCAGGACCTCTGGAAATGCAATCAGTGCTCTTAACTGCTAAGCCATCTCTCCAGCCATCCATTTTAATTATACTTCTTTTTTATATACATAGAGAATACTCTACTAATACTAGTATAACATAGATATTTTGAGTCAGTGAAAAATTCTTTATGCACTTAGGTAGATTTATTAACTGCAAAAAGAAACATGCTAAAAATGAGATGCTGAAGATTAATACTATGTCAGTTTAGTAATACATTGTTATTGCCTATTCTATTTAAGTGTTACCAATAGTTTTTGTGTGCATATCAAAAGTAATATTTTCATTGCTAACAATCTGTTTCATGACAATAAACTTTGTATTTTTCATCTGTGAAAATCTGTGTATTGTGATATGTATAAAGATATTTTTATTTATCTATATTTGAAAACTCATCAACACAGTAGTAATAGATTACCCATAACAACTTTCTTTTTTCAAGTATTAATATTTTGTTCTATAATCACTCAACCTTTATAAAAATTTTCAGATTCATTCTTTGTCTCAATAAATATTTTTTGAAAAATTTCATCCTGTGCATAGTGTCTTTTGATTAGATCAATTTCATATTTCCTCTTTTCTTTTCAGCTCCTCTCAAGATGCTTCAAAGCATCTTCCTCCCCAACTATATGCTCTTTTGTTTAAATTAATAATTCACTGAATCTAATTAGTTTTTCTGTATATCTGTGAATGAGGAGATAGTTTTCAGACAATGAGCCATTTATTAGTAGGCATATTCCTAAGAATAATTATTATCTATCCATAAAGCATCATCATCTACCAGTTGTTTTTTAGCTAAGAGTGGGGCCTGTGGAATTCCTTCCTCCTTCATCAATTTTAAAATCTAGACTGCTTTGATCTAATACAGATGCAGGTAATTCAGTGGCTGTAACTAATTATATTTATTAATTATTTATTACCTTATGATCTGTAGAGAATTCTGTTTTGGATCTACCCATTATTGGCATCTTGTGTCAATTATTTATATGTATCTCAATGTTTTAACAAATTTTCCCATGATAAATAAAGTTCCTAATGTGAGCATTTTGTATGGATATATTTATATAAATTAGTTTTCTGTATAGTTACTGGGGATAAAAATGGGTAAATCATGCAGAAGGTTATGGTAAAATAATGTAGAAAGCTTTTATATACTTTTCACCAGCGAAATATCATTAAAAGTTCTAATAAACTAGGTGAAAAATTTTGTTGCTCATAATTGTCACTAAATTGATATTAGTTGTTTTAATTACAGCCATTCTAAATATATGCATTTATATTTATATTTCAAAAATTATAATTACATTGAAATAGTATATGGTACTTCAATAAAATGTTTAATTTGTGCTCATGTTAAAAAGATGTACCCACAAAATAGAAAATGTTTATTTCTGACTTTTTAATCAAAATTCATGTTTCTATACATGTGTTAATTTATCTCTGATATTTCAACTTGATTCCCTTGATCAAGTGGTCTATTTTTATGCCAATACATTACAGGTATTATAACTAGAATGCTGTAATGCACCTTGTAAAATGGAATAGTGAATCTTCCATAAATTCTTTTATTGTTCAGGATTATTTAAGCTATCCTGGTTTTTATTTTTTGTTTGTTTGTTTGTTTGTTTGTTTTTGTTTCTACATGCAGTTGAGAATTTTCCTTTAATGTCTGTGAAGAATTGTGTTGGATTTTGTGTGGGCATTAATGTAAATTTGTAGAATATTTCTGGTAGTTTATTTTACTATGCTTATGCTACAAATCCCTGAGAATGGGAAAAATTTATATCTTCTGACATCTTTTTAAAAATTTCTCTCTTAAAAGACATCACATATTCAGTAACACAAGCTTTTCATTTGTTTTTAGAGCTACCTCTATATATTTATATGAAATGAATTTATAGTTAAAGTAATTATTCTTTGATATCTGTCTAGTTTACTTGTCATTTGTATATAGTAAAGTTACTGATTTTTGTGAGTTAAATTTTTATTACCTTTAATTTTTTTTTACCATCCAGTCATTATGCCCCTCTCGACAATTTCTCATCCCATTCCTTCTTCTCAGTCTCCATGAAAATGTCTCCACCTTCCTCGTCCCACCCCAACCTGCCAGGCCTCCTTACTTCCTGGGCCCTCAAGTCTCTCAAGGGTTAAGTGGTGCTTCTTTCACTGAGGTGAGAACATATATACATGTTGGCAGCCTCTCAGGCTATTGCATCCTACCTGGCTAGTAGCTCAGTGTCTGAGAGATCTTGGAAGTCCAGATTAGTTGAGACTACTGGTCTTCCTATGGGGTCCACCTCCTCCACAACTTTTTCAAGCCTTTCACTAATTCAACCACACGGAACATGACTTTAGTTCGTGGTGTAAATATCTACATCTGTCTCACTCAGCTGGTTGTGGATCCTCTTGGAAGGCAGCCATTTTAGACTACTGTCCATAAGCACACCATATCACCAGTAATAGCATCAGGTCTTGAGATGGACCCCAATTCGGGCTGTTCACTGGACCTACTTTCCTTCAGTCTGTTTTGCATTTTTGTCCCTGAAGTTCTTTTATACAAACAATTCTAGGTCAGAGTTTTTACTGTGGGATGGCAACCTCATCCCAGCTCCTACCTCCCAAAGTTCTCTGTTTCTGTTCATTCTGCTGTCCCTCAGGGCTTCTGTTTTCCCCTGCCAAATACCTGATCATGTTCCCTTTTTTCCCTCTCTCACTCATTTCCCTCCTCTTGCTTCCCCCCATGATGGTTTTCCTCTCCAACCCAAGTGGCATTGAAGCATCCTTACTTGGGCCCTTCTGCGTGTTAAATCTATTGAATTGTGTGGATTGAATCTTGGGTATTCTATACTATTTGGATATTATTACTGAGGACATACCATGAATGCCCTTCGGGGTTTGAGTAGCCTCACTTAGGATGATATTTTCTAGTTCCACCCATTTGCCTGCAAAACTTACCATGTCTTCATTCTTAGTAACTGAATAGTATTCCTTTGTGTAAATGGGCCACATTTTCTGTATCCATTCTTCTGTTGTGGGACATCTGGATTGTTTCCATCTTCTGACTATCACAAATAAGGCTGCTATGAACATAGTGGAGCACATGCCCCTGTGGCATAGTAGAGAAAATAAAGCATCTTCAATAAATGGTGATGGATGAACTGGCAGTTGGTATGTAGAAAAATGAAAATAGACCCATATTGATCACCTTCCAAAAAACTAAATTCCAAGTGTATTACTGAACATAACATAAAATCAGATACACTGAATCTAATAGAAGAGAAAATAGGAAAGAGCCTTGAACTCATTGGCATGGGGTGGTGATGGTGTTCCTAAACAGAATTCCAATGGTTCAAGCTCTAAGATCAAGAGTTGATAAATGGGTCCCCATGAAACTGAAAAGCTTGTGTAAGGCAAAAAACAATAGGACAAATTGGCCACCTACAGATAGAAAAAAAATCTTCATTAACCTTATATCTGATTAGAGGCTAATATCCAAAATATACAAATATTTCAATACACTAACTTCCAGAAAGCCAAAAAACTAAATAAAAAACATGATATATAGAACTAATCAGAGAATTTGCAACAACGGATTCTTGAATGGTGGAGAGGCACTTAAAGAAATGTTCAGCATCCTTAGTGATTAGAGAAATGCAAATCTCTGGTACTCTGTTGGTGATACGTATATCTGTAATTCCTGACTTCTTGTCTAGTTTTTCCCTTTTGAGGTTTGCCTCCATTTGTGTTTTGTTTATTGTTTCTACTTCCCTGTTTGAGTCTTGGACTGCTTTGTTCAATTCCTTCACCTTTGTGATTGTGTTTTCCTGTATATCTTTAATGGATTTATCTGCTTCCTCTTTAAATGCTTCTAACTGTTTACCTGTGTTTTCCTGTATTTCTTTCAGTGAGTTATTTATATCCTCCTTAAAAGACTCTATTATCTTCATGAGATAGGATTTTAGGTCAGCTTCCTGATTTTCAGGTGTATTGGTGTATTCATGGCTTGCTGTGGTGAAAGAGTTGAGTTTTGTTCATGCCAACATATATTGGCTTCTGATACTTATGGTCTTGTGCTTGCCTTTCACCATCTGGTTATCCCTAGTGTTTGGTGCTCTGGGTGACTCTGTCTGGGGTCTGCCTCTTTTGTCCCTATGTTGCTTCAGGTCTCCAGGTAGGCCTGTGGCCCTGGCTGTAGCAGACCATCTGTGTAGCCTTCCAACTAGAGGCTCTTCAGAGGGGAAGAAAAGCTGCTGATCTGTTGCCCTGGCTGCTGTAGATCTCCTGGGAGGCCTTCAAACTGTTGGGTCTTTGGAGGAGTAGTCAGGATGTTGTCTTCTGTGAAATGTTCTCCAGGGTCCCTGTGGACTGTGGTTTCTGTTTCCCTGTGTGAAGTACAACTCCAGGGAAGCTTCGTGTCTGTCATGTCAATTACCCTGTATACCACAGAGTCCCCAGGGGGTCTTCAGACTGTGGTGTTGTTGCCCAGTTGCCCTGTGAACAGAGGAGCTCCTACCTTTAAGCTCTGGTGTCTTCAGGGGAGGACACAAGTTGGTGATAAGTTGCTCAGTTACCCTGTCTACAGCAGATCTGCCATGCCTCAAGCTATGTTGTCAGTTGCCTGACTGCTCTGAGTGCAGAGGATTTTCTGGGATGGTTCAGGATATGGTGACAACTGCTCTTAGTGCAGCAGGTCCTCTAGGATGGCTCTTTATGAGAGCAGACCAGCTAGGAGTCTGTCCTACTAGAAAGGACAGGGCAGAAGGGACAGAAGGGGAGTGATATTCAAGGAGCAGGGGGTTTGGTGGGTGATGGGTTCTGAGTCCACCAGACTCCCAGCGAGTATCTCTGGATCTTTGGTAGAGAGTTTCGTACCAACTGCTCTGAGTGCAGTGGATCCTCTAGGATAGGTCAAGATATGGTTTCTTCATGGGAGCAGACCACCTAGAGTCTGCACCAGCAGAAAGGACCAGGCCAATATTTAATTTCTTGTACCATTAGTTTCATGCTCTTGTAATGTGATCCTCCAGATGTAGCTAAGTTTATGTATGGGAAATTATTTCATTGTATTAAAATCTGGACACATTTATAGTTTAAAATACTTGGTGGATATATGAATTTTCCTGCCTGTACAGATTATTTTTGGAATGTTATAAAAAGCCAAACACCATATTATAATTACTAGGTATGTGTAGAAACTTTGTGTCTTTGACTCAATATCCCAGCATAAAAATAAAAGTGATTTGCTTGTAATCAAACAAATCACTTCAAATAAGAATGTGACCTAAACTAAAGACAATGATACTTATATTTCCTATTGTACTTTTCTTTTTCATTAATTAAATCACATTGGAAAAATTTCATCCCCCTAAAGCACTGGAAATGTTTTATTGTAGATATGGAAGAAATAACAAATGGGGACATGACATATATATATGAATATACAAAATGTGCTGAAATTAGTATGGAGAAACTCCATGAAGAAAAATGAAGAAATATTGATCTCAATATTAATTTGGTTGGTATATGTGATTACATGCAGTGAGTAAAAGAACATTTTGATAAATTAATGACAAACATGAACTCTCCTTAGTACCTTAAAAGGAAGTAGGATTACCTGGATGCTACCAAAAGTAATGTTTAACATCTTCTCTTGTTATTAAAGATATATGTTCTGGGTATGTAAAAGAGAAACACTTGTTTCCATAAAGAGGCTGTGGTGCTGCCTCAGCATACAACCCACTTGTGTGTCAAGAATCTCACAAGCTTACCTTCTACACGTTTCATAAGCTTGAAAGCTCCGTGTTGAATGCACACTTTTACTACCATAGTCATTTCAAGAAACTATATCTTTAAAGAAGATAAATGCAAAAGAAATATTCACAGTGGCCATTCCCTGACTCAGATACTGACAATTATTCTTTTACTCTCTTGCAACTTATTCACACAGGTTGTCACTAGCTGTGGCCATCAGCAAAGGAATCACTTTCTGCTGTGCTGATGTGAGCAGTTCCATCTCAAGTTGATGAGGTATGAAAGATGGATACATTCCTGGCTTATTACAAAGTAGTAGTACCCCTGACAAAGATAAAGTAGAAATACTTTATGGGGGACAGTTTATTATTCTTCTGGGTGCCTATGAATTTGAGTTATCCATGGACAACTTTGCCCTCCAGGAAGAATTATTTAACAGGAAAAGAGATGCTATGTGGGGAGTCTATTAGATGTACATCAGCAGAATTGCGAAGGACATCAGGAGGCTGGGTAGAGGCTCAGCTTTCTTCCTCATTTTTAGTTCATTTTGAGAATGTCCATTTCCAGAGTCAGGTGTGGACAAGTTCTCTAGGTCCACTCCTGACTTGTATCCACAGCAGACATAGTGTGAATATAGTGTATTCACATCCTGAAACCTGCAAATTTAAATGCCGAGGGACTGGTGAACATTTGTCAAATTTCTGTACGGTGTCAGTCAGCTTTTTCAAGAATGACTGGACACAAATGCATCCATATTCTAGGTCATAGAGTCTAATATGTACACAAATTCTTTTGAAAGAAGTGGAAATTAGTGGCTAAATATGATCTGAATAAAAGAGTAACCATAAATACAGGGTGTAAAACATACTCAAGATAGTACAAGCAGGAGATATTTTGCTGACCATGGATTTCTGTTTCAGGGCGATGCTTCATCAGTGCCATTTTTAAATTCTTTATTTTCTCCACTTCTTCTGAATATTGAGATGGCACACTGCAAGATCCAGGTAAATTTTCTGTATTTTAGGAAAAGCCTCTACCCACTCTAAAATGTACACATCATAACCATAAAGTATCAGGATACCATACTGGGTTGAATGTCCACTTATAGATTGATAGAACCCATGTTTTTGTGCCACTATGGAACTCTTATGTTCCTTCTTGCAATTGTTCCCAGCACAGTGAAAACTGGATTTTGTTCCTTGTTGGTTCAGTGTAAGTAACCTCGACACCAGTACATATTTTTGTAGCAATTCTTGTTGGGCAGTTTATTTACAGATGAATTGCTTCATTACTTGTGGTTGTAGGATGGAAGCTGTTATCTGGGGAATTATTTTTCTACCTATGGTATAAGTCTGCCCTCCTGATTTTAATTATCCTCTTGATAAGTTTTTATTTTTCTTTCTTTTGAATTATATGAGGGAGCTCTGGGAAGATAAAACATATATTTGTGGGAGATAATGGCTGGAAACCATGGGATTATGTCTTCACAGAGGGCAGCATTTTTGGGTGCCTCATCTGCAATTGGTATTTTGAATTTAGTAAAATTGCCTCTTTGTATGACCATGTCAGTGCCCATTGCTTGGCATAGCTTGGAAACATAGGCATCTTCTAGGAATTGATGTATTTATTCTCTGGCTTTAATTTCTTTAGAGTTGGAGGCAAGCAGTACCTCTTCTTTGTATATTATTGTCTTATATCTCTTCCTGTAATGAATTATTCCCATTCCTGTAGTCTTCGGTACTTATCTGTCAGTACTACCATATCTGAGTTGTTTTGTGGCTTCTTCTCTAAGTGCATCAGTAAAGAAAAATATATTTTATTTATTTTTTCTCCCAAAGCACTGGCTGGACTTTTCTCTTGTTCAAGCAAGTAAGTAATGTGATAACATAGCTGACATCTTCAATATGGAGAGGGTCTGACATTTGACTCTGGACACATTGCAACAGGTCTGTCAGAAATCTGGCCACTAGAATCTGTCTGACCTGATCATCCAGCCACAATTATGAAGCACAGCAACAAGGTTGATGCCACTGGAAGCCATTTGAGGAATGGGATCAGGTAGTTTTTCAACTGGTTAAACTTGAAAATTAAATCAGGTAGGGAGGAAGGATGAATGCAACAGAAGAAATGGAATCTGGTGGTAGCCAGTAGAGAGCCAGCATTGCATCAGGGTAGATTCCATTTAGGAGGACTCCCTGGGGACTCATGCTGTTGTTAGTTGGAGTGGGTAAGATAAATAACACTGAAGGGGTAGAATTAGATTGTAGCCAGTGGAAAAGCAACATCAAGAGAAAAGCTTCAATCTTCAAATTAGGTACTTGGAATGATTATTTGTGGTTTTCCATGCTTTTGTTAATAACCCCTATAAACTCATTGGTTTAGTATATTGAAATTTGGTTTAATCGGTATTTGGCCTTTATTTAGTTCCCTATCTGGGTTGAAGAGATTTTTTTTGCTTCTTCCTGGGAAAAGTTAACACAAATCTTCCCATTTATATCTATAGTGACTATTTTACTCAGAGAAGCCTCTTGGAAACAACCTTAGGGGCATATTGAGAGGTTTGTATTCTATGATAATCTAAATCATCATGTCAGATGAGCAGTCAAGATTTACCATTATTATTATTATTATTATTATTATTATTATTATTATTATTATTTTGGTTTTCTTCGAGACAGGGTTTATCTGTATAGCCCTGGCTGTCCTGGAAATCACTCTGTAGACCAGGCCAGCCTCGAACTCAGAAATCTACCTGCCTCTGCCTTCCAAGTGCTAGGATTAAAGGGATGCACCACCACTTCCCCACAATTTACCCTTACTTTTATACCTTACAGATTTCTATGCTTTATTCTTTTATTTACAAAGGCAAATATACACTCACTTGACTTTTATCAATGCTATCTATAAAGGACTTACATATAAATGTGTAACTTTTGTAAATGCTTGTGTCTTAACTACAGAATATGCATGTGATTCTTCTAAACTCCTTTTTATCCTATCCACTACTAGTTTTTTTTTTCCCCTCTAATGGCAGGAATTCTACTCAAGTTACTGTGCAAGCACATGGTCCACATATACAATATACTGAGTCAAAAAGAATTTGCTCAAGTCATCTCTTACTGCATATTCAATATGAAAATATGGACATCTGTCTTGGCCTTTTAGGCTTTACCTGATCAGGGTGGCATACCCAAAGAAACTCATCAGGGAAACTCCTGTAAACAGATCATGCTTTACTCAAGTCTTCATAGTTGATGTTAGAAAAGTTTTAAAAAGCCAGTTTCTCATTTTTACCTTCCTTGCAGCATCAATCTAGGATATACCTAAGAACTTCTCTGGGGAATAATGCCAGTTACTGAATGCTACAGAGGAGGACTCAATCCATGACTGACACTGTGGAACAGGTTTTCCAATCTGTGGGGCATAATGGAAATATGATTATCTTACTGTTGGTTTGTATAAATCAGAATAACAAATATCAACATTTACAATACAATCAAACAAACAAGAACAACTACCTACACAGAATACAATGAGAAATACAAGAAAGAAAAAAAAACAATCAAAAGTGCTTTCCAATTTCAAATGAAAAACATGTACTATATTTTTAAAATTTCTTAAAATAGAGATATTGTCGAGGCAAGTACTCTATGACTTTAAATCATATGAAGAAAAATTTACATTAATTTTGTGTGCAGTTTATATGAGTTAATGCCTACTATTCTGTAAAGTGATGGAATGATAGCAGCTTGTAAAAATTAATGGTAGTTTTAAAAATATGTTCTTGACAGTCTTGATCAAAAGCAAGCTATATGTGTTAAGTATTGAAATATCATTTTTACCACAAATTATAATAATATATTTTATGAAAACTTTAAAGATCAAA
The DNA here is from genome assembly GCF_004785775.1 of Grammomys surdaster. NCBI lineage: Eukaryota > Metazoa > Chordata > Mammalia > Rodentia > Muridae > Grammomys > Grammomys surdaster. The sequence goes on along the minus strand of NW_021605215.1, from coordinate 192,402 downwards.
TTAACTCTTTTAATATGCTTCAGTGCTATGTATCAATACATTTCTATTCCTGTGTCTAAGTCCATGTTTCATTCTAGGACATAGCCAAACAAATTGTTTTCAGATAACCAAATGAATTATTCAAACAGGAGATATTTAAAGAGCTCTACAAAATAAATAAAACTGAGAATATAGTCTTAGAATACATATCATTTGTAAATTTTACAACTTTAAAATAATAGAAAGGCAAGTGTTTGCTCTCATTAAGAATCGTCCCCCACACTGATTTAACTCAGAAAACCAAGTCCAAATTAAATGTCACACCAGAGAAAACATACTACCCTACTTATTTGCTTCCTCAAGGCTACTACCATGTCACTATTCCTCAAGCTATATATAAATGGATTCAACATTTGAGGGACCAATGTACACATCACATAAGCAACTGCAGTATTTGTGACTGAGGTAGTGAATGCAGAGCTGATGTAAACACCCAATGCTGTCCCATAGAACAAGGAAATAACTAAGAGGTGAGACCCACAGGTAGAAATTGCTTTATACTTTCCTTTCACTGAGGTCATTCTCAAAACAGAAGAAGCAATTTGAGTATAAGAGAAAATTATTCCAGAGATTGGAATGCCATTAAGTATGATTGTTGCAAGATATATCAGAATGTAGTTGACCAGGGTGTCAGAACAAGCTAGCTTGATGACTTGAGCAAGTTCACAGAAAAATAAGGGAATTTCTAGGTTTGTGCAGAAGGACAACCGTAACACTGTCAGACCAAGTAATCCACTGTTCACAAGACTAATGATTAGAGATAATAGAATTAGCAAACCACAGGTTTGAGGATTCATGATCATTGTGTAGTTCAGGGGATGACATATGGCAATGTAGCGGTCATATGCCATTACTGAAAGAAGACAGCTTTCCAAACTACCAAAAAGCAAGGTAAAGCAGATTTGTGTGAGACAGCCAGTATATGTGATGCTCTGATCCTGTGCATGAATGTTCACCAATGTCTTTGGAATGATGGTTGTACTTAAGCAGATGTCATTAAAAGATAGATTCGAGAGAAATAAGTACATGGGTGTGTGGAGATAGGAGTCAGAACTGACAGTTAGAATGATGAGCAGATTTCCCAATAGTGTGATCAAGTACATGGAAGTAAACATGCTGAAGATGAGGGGCTTCAGTGCTAGATCCTCTGTTACTCCCATGAGAAAGAATTCTGAAACTTCTGTTCGGTTTTTAGATTCCATTTTATGGGTGAATCTGATAGAAATATGGAGAGAAATCACATGTAATGGCAAAGAGCAGCGCATATGAAAATGTTAGAAATATAAGTCCATTCTCTATTATATTCCTTATAAACTATTAATATTATGTTGTTTATTCAATGATTAAAAACATATTCCAGATATTATTGATATATAATCAATGTTGAGAAAATATTCATTCATGAAAAATCTTTCTCCTTGGTTTTAAAATGTCATTAATGTTTATAATGATTTCCCTTTCTAGTTGCTCTCTCTCTATTCTCCTTCACACTTGTTTTTATTTTGTTTCATTTATTAATTTTCTTAAATTAACTTGATTTTGTGAATTGTTCTCTGCACTAGGTTTCAACATTATAGAATAATACAGATTTTAAATGAAAAAATATCCAATAACATATTATTAAGAAGGAAAGGTAAAATGTCATAAAATCTTAATTTTAAAATATTTATCAAATATTGGAATGCTTCTCAGAAATGATGCTGTCGTGCCTATCTATTCTTTCATGTATTCATCCCATTTACCCTGTAACACATTTAGAAAATCTAAGACTTTCTTGTTAATATGACAGAAATAGACAGTGTTTGGAAGAGGTGGAGTCATAATATTTCTTATATGAGTGCACAGTTGGTTTTTTAATCAATATCACACACAATCAATATTCTTGATTTATAACTAAGAATTGCAAATTATATATGTAATTTTAAAGATTATACTGAGAAAACTATAGCCTTTTCATTTAAGACAGCCCAGGTTCATCATTAAATTGAGTTTGACAGTAGAAATATTTCTTCCAGTTTGATCTGAACAATGATTAGAAAATTAAATATACATACATACATACACACACACACACACACACACACACACACACACACACACACACACAGACACATTAGACTACCCATAAACATGCAACTATCACTTTTAGAAATTAAGTTTAGGAGAAATTAGTAATGTTACTACCAGATTATCTGTTAGGCTACATGAAAATCTTCCCATAAGTTAAGGGAATATATGGCATTTCAGTTTTAAGAAGAATGCAGGAAGATAAAGGATGGAATAAAGAGTATACTATAGATCTTTAAATAGGAGATTAAAGTATTGAAATTCTATAGTCTTTAGGAAATATAAACCTTCTAGATAATAGTTAAATATTATATTAACCACACAATCAAGTCTACTTAAATGACAACCACTGTGCTAATATAGTGTCCACCATATAGCCGTGGATGCTAGCTTTATGGAGAAACAAAGAGATTACAAGATATACTATGTAATATAACATTTGACTTATAAAATCTCAATATACTCCATAGTCAAGAATATTGCTTGTGAATGAAGGAAATCATTGCTGGGAGAAACCTACCTGTGCAGTAGGGAATTCATGCTTGTAATTGTTTCTTACTTTATCAGTTAAAATTATAAAATGTTAATCAATTATATTTAAATTATTCTGAAACATACAATGAGAATACAACATAAGAAAAACTGAATAAAATAAAATGACATATGTCAATTCTAATTGTTTATTATTCTCACACTGTCATTTTGTAAAGGTTTTATTTTTGTTTTTATTTTATTTCTTACCAGGAATGCAAGTCACTATAAAGTCATCAGAATTAAGTAATGTATTTGGAGATGTGAGGACAGTAGACAAAAATGGAACATTGCTATGTAGATTATTGTAAACAGAGATATGTTCAAAAGCAGAAAATATCTTTAAGAATTATGGTCTAAGTTTACAATTAACATATAGAAATTAACATGAATTTAAACATAAGTAAATAACAGATGATACCTAATGTAGGTAGGTAATCATACCTAATGTTACTACCTACACTTTAACTAATGGACTTCATGTGATGTGCTGACAGCAAAACACAACTATACTTATTGACTTACTTGGATATTGAAGTTGGAAGATTTGTCATCATAAAAGGTAGATAGTCTGAGTCCTTTCTCCTTTTTCAGGTAGGAGCCTTTCTAGGAGGACTCATAGGTGTCTGTTTCTGACTCTGGCAGGTGTGTGGCAGGAGGCTTCCACAGGCTGAAGTCTATAGTCTCTTCATCTCCAGGGACCAAATTTCCAAATGTCTTCATTAGACCCATTATATTACTTTGTTTCTGATCCCAGAAGCACATGTCCTTAAAGACTATGAATAAAATAAGTTCAAAAAGCCTGTCTCTCAGCTTCTAGAAGTTTCATTGTATTTATTGCACCAGTTTTTGTATTCTATCAACCAATAACTATTTCAAATACCTTGCATGTCTGACACATATTATCTCACTAATCCATTAAAATATTTCTTAATTATTACCAAAATGTCACTACATATTTAAAGCTATCAGAATATTTTATTTCTATTTTATCAATAAAACATGGCCTAGGTATGTGGGTATCAGAGATATAATTACAAACAATGTTTGTCATCAATGAGTTATATTTGAGAAAAATATTTTCTCTGAAAATCCTTTTAAGTTTTCTTTGTTGAGTGGTGGCTTCAGAAAATACAACTAAATTTGTTTGCATTATAATTTTTACTTTTGTATGTAATTTGAATATTTGTGACAAAATCTTCTGTAAACAAACTTTTTGACTCTCATGTAGCCAAAGGTAAAATTGAATTCATCTCTCAATTCTACTTTTCAAGTGTAGGTTAATAGCTATGTACCATATATCCATCGTCAAAGTTTAAAAGTATTGCTTTCAATGAGATCTTATCTAATTCAGTGTCTATTTTTCTTAACATGATGGCATTATTATTTGAAAACATAATCTTAATTACAATTATTTCATATATTCTGCATGATTTTTGCCAGGGCATAAACAATAAATTGTATACATTGTAAAAGTTTATAAAACATACTATAAAAGTTGAAAAGTTACTAGTCAATTACATCATAGTGAATGATAGTTCAACAATTGTGTTCTGCATAGCTGTAGTTGGTGGTTTACAAATCCCAGTAGCTGAATAATTTAGGGATTGGGATGGCTCAGCATTTCTAATCTGGTGTTGAAAGACTGATATACTTGGAGATTTATAAATTATCAGTTTCTAAGTGAAAGCAGAAAATAAAAACCTGGAGTCTGACATGAGTGGAGAATGACAGCAGTGATGGACAAACTTACTCAGAATAGTCTAACATTAAAAACACAATGAAATTGGAATTTAAATCAAGTCATACATATATCATTGCATAGAGTCAAATTTTTAGTAATTTGATAATAATGTCTTCCGAACTAAGAAGAAACAATGGAACATGAATGTGTCATACATATGTATTGCATAGAAGAAAATAATTGAACCTATATGTAATGTGATTTACCAGAAATCATTGATTTAAGTAAATGGTATCTTTTAAATTTTTATTAATTATTGCACTCATTTACATTCCAGTTACTGCCCCCCCCCATTTTCTCTCACAGAATTCCTCCTTACATTCCTCTTCCCCTTGCCTCTGAGAGGGTGCTCCACCCTACTAGACCTCCTCCTTCTCTGGGGCTTCAGGTGTCTTGAGGATTAAGCCCGTCATCTCACACTGAAGCCAAACCAACAGACTTCTGCTGTGTATATGCCATGGGCTTCAGACAGGCCTTTGTAAGCTCCTGGTTGGTGGTTCAGTCTCTGGGAACTCCCTTGGGTCTGCATTAGTTGAGACAGCTGATCTTTCTATGTGGTCGCTCTCCCCTTTAGCTTTGTCAGTCCTTCTAATTCAACCACAGGGGTCCCCGACTTCAGATCAGTGGCAGGGGATATATGTCTGAATCTGTTTCAGTCAGCTGTTGTTAAGACCTATCAGAGGACAGCCATGCCAGGCCCTTGTCTATAAACACATCATAGAATCAGTAATACTGTCAAACCTTTATGCACCCTGTCGAGATGGATCCCAAGTTGAGCCAGTTATTGGACTGCCTTTCCTTTAGTCTCTTCTGCAGTTTGTCCCTGCTGCTCTATTAGACAGTAACTACTCTGGGTCAGATATTTTCAATGTGGTTTAGTAACTCTGTCCCCCTTCCCCATTGAGTCCCTGTCTATCTAATGGAGGTGAACTCTTTGATTTCCCTCTCCCCATTGTTGGGCATTTTAGCTAAGGTCAACCCTTTTGAGCCTTAAGAGTCTCTTACCACTCAGGTCTCTGATACTTTCTAGAGGATCTCCCATCACCCACCCACAAAGCTACATATTCCCATTCATTCTCCTGGTCCCCTGCACTTATCTCCTGGCCTCCCCATCCCTGACCCTGCTCCCCCTTTTCCCACCTACTTCCTTCTCTCACTCAAATTCCTCTCTCCATCTGCTTCCAGTGATTATTTTGTTCCCCATTCTATGTGGAATTGAAGCATCTTCACTTGGGACTTTTTGCTTGTTACGCTTCTTATGGTCTGTGAGTTGTGTTCTAAGTATTCTGTACATTTTGACTAATATCCACTTATCAGTGAGTAGATACCATGCATGTCCTTCTGGTTCTGAGTTATCTCATTTAGGATATTTTCTAGTTCCATTTATTTGCCTGAAAAATTCATGATATCCTAGTTTTTTTTTTACATGAATGTTGTTTATTAAAACAAAGTATGAGATCTCATTATAGCATTTTAAATCCTTATTTTATTTATTTACATTTCAAATGTTATTCCCCTTCCCCACTTCCCCTTCGCAAACCTCCTATCCCATCCCCAGTAGACCTAGAAACTGCAGTACAGCCAGGGACAGGATCCTTCCAGTTTCCACCTGTGCTCCTGAAGCTGACTCTGTGCAGAAGCTCTCTGTAACCCAATCCCTTCCAGAGAAAACTTTTCTTTAAGAGTGTTTACACACCCAAACACACAAGCTTAAAGGCTCACAGGCTCATAGGCTTATAGGGTATCCTAGTTGTAAATAGTTGAATAATATTACATTGTGTAAATGAACCATATTTTCTGTATTCATTCTTTGGTTGAGGGACACCTGGGTTGTTTCCAGCTTCTAGCTATTAGAAATAAGGCTGTTACAAATACAGTGGAGAATATGTTCTTATAGTGTGGTGGGGGATCTTTTTGGTATATGCCCAAGAGTTGTATAGCTGGATCTTCAGGTAGAACTATTTCCAATTTTCTGAGGAACCTCTAGATTGATTTCCAGAGTGGTTGCTCTAGTATGCAATCCCACCAGAAATGGAGGACCTTTCCTCTTTCTCCACATCCTTGCCAGAGTTTGCTACCACATGAATTTTTGACCTTATCCATTTTTTTTGTTGTTGTGAAGTAGAACCCTAACGATGTTTTGATTTGCATTTTTCTGATGACTAAGGACTTTGGATATTTCTTATGTGCTTCCTGGCCATTCAAAATTCTTCTGCTGTGAATTCTCTGTTTAGGTCTGTACCCCATTTTTAAGCTGGGTTATTTGGTTTTCTGGAGGTTAAATTCTTGTGTTCTTTATATATTTTGGATACTAGCCCTCTATCAGATGTAGGGCTATTGAAGATTTTTCAGTCTGTAGGTTGCCAATTTGTCCTATTAAAGGTATCTTTTGACTTTTAGAAGCTTTTCAGTTTCATGAGGTTCCATTTTTCAATTGTTGATTTTAGAACCTAAGCCACTAGTGTTCTGTTCAGAAAATTTCCTACTGTGCCAATGAGTTCAAGGCTCTTTTTCCCTTTCTCTTCTCTTAGATTCAGTGTATCTGGTTTTATGTTGAGGCTCTTGATCCACTTGGACTTAAACTTTGTACAAGTTGATAAATATTGATTAAAAGTCAGAAGTTAGACCAGCACCATTTCCTGAAGATGCATTTTTTTCACCTTTTTTGGCTTCTTTTTCAAAGATCAAATATCTTTTTAATGTGGGTTTACTGGGTCCTCAGTTCTATTCCACTGATTGACCTGTCTGTCTCTGTACCAATACCATGCAGTTTTTATCACTATTGCTTTATAGTACAGCTTAAGGTCAGGGATGGTGATTCCCCTGGAATTTCTTTTATTGCTGAGAACTGTTTTGGACATCCTGTGTTTCGTGTTTTTGAATATGAAGTTGAGAATTGCTCTTTCCAAGACTTGGAAGAATTCTGTTGGAATTTTGATGGAGATTGCATTGCATCTGTAGATTGCTTTTGGTAAGATGGCCATTTTTACTATGTTAATCCTACCTGTTGATGAGTTTGGGAGACCTGTGGAGTTTTTGAGGTCTTATTTGATTATTTCAGGGATTTGAAGTTCTTGTCATGCAGATTTTGCTTGCTTTATTAGAATTTCATTAAGAATTTCATTTATATTAATAATATAAATAATTTTATATTATTTATGGGTATTGCAAAAGTTGCTTTTTCCCTAATTTATTTCTCAGTCTATGTGTCATTTCTATAAAGGAAGACTACTGATTTGTTTTGGTTAATTTCATACCCTGCCACTTTGCTGAAGTTGTTTATCAGCTGTTGGAGTTCTCTAGTGGAATTTTGGGCATGGCTTGTATATACTCTCATTTAATCAACAAATGGTAATACTTTGATATCTTCCTTTCCAATTTGTATCCCCTTGATCTTCCTCTTCTTTGCAATTCTTTAACTAGAACTTCAAATGTTTTATTGACTAGAGAGTAAGATAATGTGTAGCCTTGTCTTGTCCCTGATTTTAATGGGATTGCTTCAAGTTTCTCTCCTTTTAATTTGATGTTGGATGTTGGTTTGCTGTATATTGGTTTTAATATGTTTAGGTATGTGCCCTGAATTCCTGATTTACCAAGACTTTTAACAAGAAGGGGTATTGTATGTATGTTGTTGTAGGCTCATCCTGGTATCTGTTTAGAAAATTATTCACTTCATCTAGATTTTCCAGTTTTGTTGAGTATAGGCAGTAAGTTCTAAAGATTTTTTGAATTTTCTCAGTTTCAGTTGTTATGTTTCCTTTTTCATTTATGACAGTATTAATTTTGATACTCACTTAGTGCCCTTTATTTAGTTAGGTTAAGTTTGTGTATGCTATATATTCACTTTTGTTGAGTTGCATAAAGTCTTTTTATTTCTTTCCTGATGAAGTTATCATTGAGCAGAGAGTTGTTCAGTTTCCATGAGTATGCAGACATTCTGTTGTTTTTGTTTTTATTGCTATCTAGCCTTCGTCTGTGGTGATTTGATAGAATGCATGGTATTAGTTCCATCTTCATGTATATGTTGAAGCTTGTTTTGTGTGTGATTAAATGTTCAATTTTGGAGAAGGTTCCATGAGGTGTTGAGAAGGTTATATTCTCTTGTTTCTGTAGATTTCTGTTAAAACCATTTGGTTCATAACTTCTGTTAGGTTCACTGTGTGTCTGTTTAGTTTCTGTTTCAATGACACATCTGCCAGTGAGAAAGGGGTGCTGAAGATTCCCAGTATCATTGGGTGAGGTTCAGTGTATGTGTTGAGCTTTAGAAAAGTTTCCTTTACAAAAGTAGGTGACCCTGCATTTAGTGCATAGATGTTCAGAATTAATACTCATGGTGGATTTTTCTTTTGATGAATATGAAGTATCCTTCCCAATCTCATTTGGTAACTTTGGGTTGAAAGCCTATTTTATTGGATATTAAAATGGAAAATCCAACTTGCTTCCTGATATTACTTGCTTGGAAAACTGTTCTTCCATCCTTTTGCCTCTGAGGTAGTGTCTGTCTTTGTCACTGTGGTATGTTTCTTGTATCAAGCAAATTGTGAGACCCAGTCTGCTAGCCTGTTATCTTTTTGTTGGGAAATTGAGTACATTGTTGTTCAGAGATATTAAAGACAAATTGTTGCTATTTCCTGTTATTTTTGCTGCTGGAGGTGGTATCATAGGTGGTGTTATCATAGGTTGCTGGAGGTGATATCATAGTCTTTTAGGTTTGTTTTAAAATGTTTAATTTCTTCTGTTTCTTTGGTGTAGATTCCTTCCTTGTGTTGGAGAATTCCTTCCAGTATCTTCTGTCAGGCTGGATTAATAGATATATATTGTTTAAAGTTGATTTTGTCATCATGTATCTTGGTTTGTCCATCTATGGTTATTGAGTATTTTGCTCTGTGTAATACCCTGGGCTGGCATTTGTGTTCTCTTAGGTTCTGTAAGACATCTGTCTCAGATATTTTTGCTTTTTAATGACTGTTGAGAAACCTGATGTAATTCTGATAGTGCTGGCTTTATATATTCTTGGCCTTTTTCCCTTACATCTCTTAATATCTTCTCTTAGTTGTTTGCATTTAGTGTTGTGAATAATATGTGATGAAAGAATTTTCATTTCTATTCCAATCTATTAGCTGTTCCATAGAATTCTTGTACATTTATGGACATCTCTTACTTTAGATTAGGGACATTTTCTTCTATGATATTGCTGAAGGTATTTTCTGACCCTTTGAGCTGGCATTCTTCAAAATCTTCTCTTCCTATTATTCTTAAGTTTTACCTTTTCATTGAGTCTGCATTTCCTGGATGTTTTGGGTTAGGAGATTTTTTACACTTTCTATTTTCTTTGACTGATGTGTCAATATTTTCTATGGCATTTTCTACATCTGAGATTCTTTCTGCTATTTCTTGTATTCTGTTGGTGATGATTGCCTCTGTAGCTTCTGATCTGTTTCCTAAGTTGTCTATCTTTAGGATTTCCTCCTTTTGTGTTTTCTTCATTATTTCTATTTTCATTTTCACATCTTAGACTCTTTTGTTCACTTCCTTCACCTGCTTGATTATATTTTCCTGTATTTCTTTAAGGGATTTATTTGTTTTTGTTGGTGTGGGGGGGACTTCTACCTTTATTCCTGTATTTTTTAAAGGGAGTTATTTATACCCTCCTTAAAGGCCTCTATCATTTTCATGAGATAGGATTTAGTTTTTTATCTTGCTTTTCAAACTTTTTAGGGTATCCAGGGCTTGCTCTGGTGGGACAACTGGGTTCCGATGGTGCTGAATTGCATTGGGTTCCGTAGCTTATGATCCTGCACTTCCCTTTGGTCATCTGGTAATCTCTGGTATTAGCTGGACTGGGTGTGTCTGATTGGAGCAGACCACCTTGGAGGCAGGTAGAACTCTGTGATTAGGTTAGGGTTGGTCTCCATGGAGGCTGGCAGCACTGTTTCTGGTTAAAATGGGCCTCCCGTGTCTCTGTTTAGAGCAGGTCTCCTGTGTCCCTGATTACTGCAGAACTCCTGAGAAACAGGCAGGCTGTGTCCCTGATTACTGCAGACTTCCTGAGAGGCAGACAGGCTGTAGAGTATGGGAAGTTATCAGTCCTGGTGATCTGGCCCAGGTGGCAATGTGGACCAGAAGAAATGTGGAGCTCTGCAGGTCAGGTAGGTGCCATGCAGCTGGGCTCTGTGGGTGTCCCAGCTAATGTGGGCATTCTCACCTGTGTGGTTACTAAGGATCTCCTGGGAGCCATGTGTGCTATAACGTGGTGTTGTCTGGTATCAGACCACTGATCTGGCCCAGGGGGTAGGGGAGCAAACATAAATGGTAGTTTAAACCTTCTATGTTATAAATAAGTGTGAATATTAAAAAAAATACCATAACTATTTATAGTTTCTCCCATTGAGGAAACATTTTGATGTTACTTATCCAAATACTTGAAAGTTTTAATTATATTCCATACCTAGTGGTTATCTCTGAAAGCATATTCACACAATCAAGAATAAATAGATTTAACATTTTATTTATATATTTACATGTGTGTATACAGCAAGAAAACTACATGACTTCTAAATGCCAATAAAGGTGAGGTTCACAAGTGGAAAAAATGTGTATTTGTTCTCCAATGGCCACATAACACATATTACATGACATATAGTTTCCTATCCTGTTTGAATCATAGACATTGATAAAAATATATACATACAAGCAATAGTAACTTGACTTATCAAGCTTTGAAAATGTATTTTTTATGCACATATTCCTGTAACATTAGTAATTTTGGAGGTCTTTTGGAGTTCATGAACATTTTAGTACAACATTTTGATGTGTTGGGCTGTAACTCCAAGGTCTCCAGGACCTACCCAGAGGGAATTAATACTGGGAATATCTTTCTAAATCTGTGAATCTGTCCACACATTCCATATGTGTTTGTAGTACTATGATAAATTTCCTGTTTCCTGTCTGATCACACACTAAATCTGTCCTTGTAGTCTTCATGCTGTGTAGCCATTTGTTTCCATATATGAGAGATTTCTGTACTGAATGGCTAAGCAACACCATGGTATATGCCATTCTTTGATCATAAATTCTGATTTATGATCTGAAATTTATAATTCTGTTCTAGAAAAAGGTCTTGAATCTGTATCCATGGCTGGATGCAGTTAAGATATATCATGGGACCATGGCCACAAGGGTCCAGCAGATATCTTGAGCCCTGATCTGGGGTGGGTATGGGCTCAAAGAGATAAAGAGGCCTCACCTATCTGATTATGTCTGTGTCTTTCTGACAAGAAGAAAAGGGTGAGTTTCTTCTCTTGTGTGTGAATGCCACCTTCTAGTTATTTCTCATTTCTGCCTGATAAAGAGGAAAGGTCAGAGAGAAAAGGTGGAACTTCTGTTTTTGTTTTTTACTTGACAGAGAGGAAGGAAGAGTTTACCTTTTTTTTTTTTTTTGTATGAGTTTCACTTTCTGGATGGTTTTCATTTCTGTCTGATAGGAATGGTCAAATGTGTGTGTGTGTGTGTGTGTGTGTGTGTGATTTATTCTGATGAATAATGGCATTTATTAATATTTTCTTTTGTTAATTGGTTATTTTCTTGATTTACATTTCAATGTTATCCCAATTCCCAGTTTTACCCCCTGGAAATCCACTATCTCATTCCCTCAGCACCTGCTTCAAAGAAAGTGTTATCTGAATCCACACACCCAATTCTGCCTCCTTGCCCTCAATTCCCCTACAATGGGGCATTGAGCCTTCACAGGACCAAGAGCCTCTCCTCTCATTGGTGTCCAACAAGGCCATCCTCTGCTACATATGCAGGTCAAGCTATCAGTCCATCAATGTGTAATCCTTGGTTGGTGGTTTAGTCCCTGGGTGCTTTGAGGGGTATGGTTGGCTGATATTGTTGTTCTTCCTATGAGATTGCAAATCCAATCAGCTCCTCAGTCCTTTCTCTAACTCTTCCACTGGGGACCCTGTGCTAAGTCCAATGGTTGGCTTCGAGCATCCGACTCTGTATTTGTCAGGCTCTGGCAGAGCCTCTGATGAGACAGCTATATCAGGCTTCTGTCAGTATACACTTCTTGGCATTCACAATAGTGACTGGGTGTGGTGACTGTACACAGGATGAATACCCAGGTGGGGCAGTCACTGCATGGTCTCTCCTACAGAGTCTGATTCACACTTTGTCAATGTATTTGCTCCTGTGAGTATTTTGCTTCCCTTCAGAAGGACTGAAACACTGACACTTTGGTCTTCCTTCTTCTTGAGCTTTATATAGTCTGTGAATTGTATCTTGGGTATTCTGAGCTTTTGGGTTAATATCCACTTATCAATGAGTACATACTGTAGTGGAAGATATTTAAATCTCCAACCCAATCAGGACCAGTCAATGGAAAATTATTATGAAGGTAATCTGTAAGCCTAGATTTGGCATATACCCCTACAGTACACTGTTCCCCAGTTATCCTCTCTCTCTTCTCCCATGTCATCGTTGTCGTCTTTGTCATCTTCCTCCTCCATTGTCTTCCTCCAGTCATCCTCTAGTCATCCCTCACTCTCTTCCCCCAAACTTTTATTTCTCCACCTCCCCTTCCTCTGCCCAATCACTGGCTCCAGCCTTTATTTTACAAATTAAGATGGGCACAAGGCTCACTAGAAATCACCTGTGTAAGACTCACACCACTTCTGCAGCCTTTCAGAGGAAAAGGGAATTAGTATCAAAATACAAGGCCGGGGCTATCCATACAGCATACCATGTGTGTTCTTTTGTGGTTGATTTGCTGCATTGCTGTTTTCTAGTTCCATCCATTTGCCTAAGAATTTCATGAATTCATTGTTTTTAATAGTTGAATAATACTCCATTATATAAATGTACCATATTTTCTGTATCCATTCTTTTGTTGAAGGACATCTGGATTCTTTCCAGCCTCTGGCTATTATAAATAAGGCTGCTATGAACCTAGTGAAGCATGTGTCCTTGTTATATGTTGGAGAATATTTTTGGGATATGCCCAGGAGTGGTAGGGCTGGGTCCTCAGGTAATACTATGTCCAATTTTCTGAGGAACCACCAGATTGATTTTCAGAGTGGTTGTACCAGCTTACAATCCCACCAATGATGGAGGAGTGTTGCTCTTTTTTCACATCCTTGCCAGCATCTGCTATCACCTGAGATTTTGATCATAGCCATCCTGACCGATGTTGGTAGAATCTCAGTGTTGTTTTTATTTGTATTTCCCTGATGACTAAGGGTGCTGAATATTTCTTTAGGTGCTTCTTGGACATTTGATATTCCTTAGTTGAGAATTCTCTGTTTAGCTCTATACTCCATTTTTTACATAGGGTTATTTAGTTGTCTGGACTCCAACTTCTTGAGTTCTTTGTATATATTGGATATTAGCCCTATTTCAGGTGTAGGATTGGTAAAGATCTTTTCCCAATCTCATGGTTGCTTTTTTGTCCTATTGACAGTGTCCTTTGCCTTACAGAAACTTTGAAATTTTATGAGGTCCAATTTATCAATTCTTGATGTTAGAACATAAAAGATTGGTGCTCTGTTCAGGAAGTTTTCCTCTCTACCCGTGTTTTCAATGCTCTTCCAGATTTTCTCCTCTATTAGTTTCACTATATCTGGTTTTCTGTGGAGGTCCTTGATGCTCTTGCACTTGATCTTAGTACAAGCAGATAAGAATGTATCAATTTGCATTCTTCTAAATGCTGACCGTCTGTTGAACCAGCACCATTTGTTGAAAATGCTGTCTTTTTTTCCACTGGATGCTTTTAGCTCCTTTGTCAAAGGTCAAGTGGCCATAGGTGTGTGAGTTCATTTCTGGGTCTTCACTTCTGTTTTATTGATCTTCCTGTCTTTCTCTGTACCAATATCAAACATTTTTTATGATTATTGCTCTGTAATACAGCTTGAGGTCATGAATGGTGATTACTCCAGAAGTTCTTTTATTGTTGAGAATAGTTTCTACTATCCTGCTTTTTTTTTGTTATTCCAAATGAATTTGAAAATTTGTCTTTCTAACTCTATGAAGAATTGAGTTGGAATTTTGATGGGGATTACATTGAATTTGTAGATTACTTTAGGCAGTTGACCATTTTTTACTATATTAAATTTGCCAATCCAGGAGCATGGGAGATCTTTTCATCTTCTTAGATCTTCAATTCCTTTCTTCAGAGACTTGAAATACATGTCATACAGAACTTTCACTTGCTTGGTTAGAGACACACCAAGGAGTATATTATTTGTGACTACTATGAAGGGTGTCATTTCACTAATTTCTTTCTCAGCCTCTTTATTCTTTGAGTAGAGGAAGGCTACTGATTTGTTTGTTAATTTTATATCCAGCCACTTTGCTGAAGTTGTTTATCAGGTATAGGAGTTCTCAGGTAGAATATTGGTGTCACTTAAATACACTATCATATCATCTGCAAATCGTGATATTTTGACTTATTCCTTTCCAATTTGTATCCTTTTGACCTCTGTTTGTTATGTAATAGCTTTAGCTAGAATTTCAAGTACTATATTGAATAGATATGGAAAGAGTGGGCAACATTTTCTAGTCCCTAATTTTAGTGTGATTGTTTCAAGTTTCTCTTCATTTAGTTTGATGTTTTCTACTGATTTACTGTATATTGCTCTAATTGTGTTTAGATCTGGGCCTGGAATTCCTGACCTTTCAAAGACTTTTAACATGAATGGATGTTGAATTTTGTCAAAGGCTTTTTCAGCATCTAATGAAATGATCATGTGGTTTTTTTCTTTGAGTTTCTTTATGTGGTGGATTACATCGATAAATTTCTGCATATTGAACCATCTCTGCATTCCTGGGATGAATTCTACTTTATCTTGGTGAATGATCATTTTAATGTGTTCTTGGATTCAGTTCGCAAGAATTTCATTGAGTATTTTTGCATAGATATTCATAAAGGAAATTGATGTGAATTTCACTTTCTTTGTTGGGTCTTTGTCTGGTTTTGGTATTAGCATAACTGGATCTTCATAGAATGAATTGTGTAGTGGTCCTTCTGTTTATATTCTGTGGAATAGTTTGAAGAGTATTGGCATTATATCTTCTTTGAAGTCTAATGGCATTTTGCAGTAAGTCCATCTGACCCTGAGCTTTTTGTTGGGTGTGGGGGGAAATTTTTAGTGACTCCTTTTATTTCTTTAGGGATTATGGGACTCTTTAGATTGTTTAGCTGATTTTGATTTAAATTTGGCATTTTGTATTTATCTAGAAAATTGTCCAATTCTTCCAGAATATAAGCTATTGTAGTAGTATCTGATGATTTTTTCGATTTCCTCAATTTCAGTTGCTATATCTCCCCTTTAAGTTCTGATTTTATTTATTTGGATTCTGTCTTTGTGTTCACTGGTTAGTCTGGCTAAGGGTTTATCTATCTTGCTGATTTCTCAAAGGATCAGCTCTTAGTCTTGTTGATTCTTCGTATACTTCTCTTTGTTTCTACTTGGTTGATTTCAGCCCTGAGTTTGATTATTTCCTGCCTTCTACTCTTCTTCAATGTATTTGCTTATTTTTGGTCTAGAGCTTTCAGGTCTGCTATTAAACTGCTAGTGTATACTTTCTCCAGTTTTGGAAGCACTCAGAGCTATGAGTTTTCCTCTTAGTACTGCTTGCATTGTGTTCCATAAATTTGTGTATGTTGTGTCTTCATTTTCATTAAATTTTAAAAAGTCATTAATTTCTTTCTTTATTTCTTCCTTGACCAAGTTATCATAGCATAGGGCATGGTTCTCTTCCATGTGTATCTGGGCTTATATTGGTTTTGTGGTTATTGAAGACCAGCCTTAATCTGTGGCGATATGATAGGATGCATGGGATTACTTGAATCTTCTTGTATCTGTCGAAGCCTTTTTTTATGACTGATTATATGGTCACATTCACAGAAGGTACTATTTGTTGCTGAGAAGTAAATATATTCTTTTGTTTATGATGAAATGTTCCATAGATATCTATTTGATCCATTTGGTCCATAATTTCTGTTATTTTTACTGTGTCTCTGTTTCTATGATCTGTCTATTGATGAGAGAGGAGTGTTGAAGTCTTCCACTACTATTTTGTGAGGTGACATGTGTGCTTAGAGCTTTATCAAAGTTTCTTTAATGAATGTGGGGGCCCTTGCTTTTGGAGCATAGATCTCCAGAATAAGAGTTCATCTTAGTAGATGTTTCCTTTGATGAATATGAAGTGTCCTTCCTTATCTTATTTGATAACTTTTGGTTGAAAGTCGATTTTATTCGATATTAAATTGCTACTACAGCTTGTTTCTTGGGACCACATAATTGGAAAATTGTTTTACAGTCTTTTACTCTGAGGTAGTTAGTTGTCTGTCTTTGTTACTGAGGTACATTTCTACCATGCAGCAAAATGGTAGATACTGATTACATATCTAGTCTGTTAATCTATACCTTTTTATTGGGGAATTGAGTCCACTGATGTTAAGAGATATTAAGGAAAAGTGATTGTTGCTTCCTGTTATTTTTGTTAGAGGTGTAATTCTGTTTGTGTGGCTATCTTCTTTTGGGTTTGTTGAAAGAAGTTTACTTTCTTGCTTTTTCTAGGGTATAGTTTCCCTCCTTGTGTTGGAGTTTTCCATCTATTATTCTTAGTAGGGCTGGATTTGTGGAAAGATATTGCATAAATTTGACTTTGTCATGTAATTTCTTGGTTTCTTCATCTATGGTAATTGAGAATTTTGATCAGTATAGTAGCCTGAGGTGGCATTTGGGTATGGAGAGCTGTAGTATGGTGTCAGCTCTGAGGGCCAAACAGAAACCAGAAGGATTTTGTCCCAGGTTGTTCCTTGGTTCCTCTATCCTGATAGCTCTGTGGGGAGGTCCTTGTTGGGTCAGGAATTTGAGCAGAAGTGGTGGTCTTACCTGTACTTACAAGTGTGACAGGACTCTTGGGAGATCAGCTTTGTCCTGGAGGTATTTGGATATGGAGAGCTGTGTCACAGGGTTAGCTCTGGGTACAGATGGAAATCAGAAGGTCTTGTCGCAGACTACTCCTCAGTTCCTATGTTCTGAGGGCTCTGAGCGAATCCCTCAGAGCAGAAGTCGTGGTCTTTCCTGTGCTCACAGGTATTTCAGCACACCAGAGAGTCCTGTTTCTTTTTGAGCAGAGATTTGACCCTTTTCACACATGATGACTCTTCAGAGTCCCACAATGACACAGCAAACACTCATATCAAACAAGGAACAGTTAACAGACAATGATTCCAGCAAAGTTTAATGTGGTTAACCTGTGAGTTTATTGTAGTTACTTAAACAAGTATAGTTGAGGAGTTAATTACAGAGCAGGGAGATTCATATGCAACTGTATCATCAAAAAGTTCATTCCTACCTTGATAGCTCGGGAAGTCTGTATCTCTGGAAGGGTTCTCTGTATGGCTTGGAGACTCCAGAAGCTATAAAGTCACATGATTTTGGCAAGCTTATCTTCTCTTAGGTAGCTCTGGTAGTCTGCATTTCCTTGTACAATGACTTTTCAGTCTCATGGCCCTCTCCTTCCTTCCAGGAAGGAGTGACATAATGTCTATACAAGAGTGTTAAAATATGTCCCATTTACACTCAACATGTGTGTGTGTATGTATGTATATTGTATGTTGCATGTACATATGAATGTAGAGACCAAACGTCAAAGTCAAGTGTTATCTTTAAGATGCTTATGATTTACAAAATGTTTTTAATGATTAACTTTTATTTGTAATTGTATATATATATATATATATACAATTTATATATATATATATATATATGTGTGTGTGTGTGTGTGTGTTTGTGTGTATGTGTTGTGTGTACATACATGTGAGTGTAAGTGTTCTCTGGAGCCAGACATAGTTGAGTTGGGGTTAAGCCACCTGGAATGAATACTGGCAACTTAAATTTAATACTCTGCCTGAGATGTATGCACTCTGTCTCTCTAGTCCCTTCATTGTTTTTTGAAACAATAATTTCTTACTGGTCTTGAAATTACTAATTTAGTTAAACTGTCTGGCAAGAAACATGCATCTCTCTCTCTCTCTCTCTCTCTCTCTCTCTCTCTCTCTCTCTCAATTGTATGTATATTTCTATTTTTCATATTTACTTTTAGTATCAAACTTAAGCACTCATGCAGGCAGTGTAAGCATTTAACCACATGAAATGAGACATCTTTCCAGTTCCCATTAAATTCTCTCTCTCCCTCTCTCTCTCTCTCTCTCTCTCTCTCTCTCTCTCTCTCTCTCCAATACAGCATGTGCACATCAAAGTCTAGTGTTGATGCAAATAATCATCGTTTATGGTTTTCCACTTTATTCATTAAGGAATGACATTTACTCAAACCCAAATCTCATCATATATATGGGTAGTCTTTGTAGCTAGCTTGCTCTGGGGATCTCCTGTCTTGTCTTATTAGGAAGAGATTACATATGGGCATATATACCCTGATCTCATTTCTGTGGATTGTGACAGTTAGAGTACTGGTCCCTATGATTGTGTGGCATATAATTACTGCAATGAACCATCTGTCTCCCACCATTTAATTGTATTCTTGTACTCATGTTTGGCTAAATATTTGTGAACTATAATAAATACTACAAACTACAAAATGGAAAGGTTAATGTAAGAAATTGATTTTTTCATGGTTCTGAAGGTTAAAGGCCAATGTGAGGCTGTGAATAGAGGTAGTTGCCTAACGATATTGTGATATTGCTGGTGTTCATGTTTTTTTTTTCTTCTTCTACTCCATGCTTTGCATCAGGTTCACCATGAGCATGAATTCTGTAAATGAAATGATTATGTCAGGATTTATTCTCCTGGGACTAACAGATGATACCAAGCTGTAATTTATCATCTTCAGTTTATTTCTTTCAGTGAGCCTCATTATGATCCTAGGAAACCTGCTGATAATTCTGGCCACCACTTCTGACTCCCATCTCCACACTGATGGTCTTCACACTCTCTGGTCTTTCTTTTAGTGACATAATATTAGTCACATGCACAGTTCTAAAGATTCTGGTGAATATACAAATATAAGAACAGAACATCACTTATGGAGGATGTATGACTCAGGTCTCCTTTGTCTTGATGTCTGTTGTCATGGAGAGCTATCTTCTTGTACCAATACCCTATGACCACTGTGTTTCCATTTACCATTCTCTTAGGTATAGGATGATAATGAAACCCAGTCTTTTTATCCTAATGGTAGCATTTTCTATACTAGGGAGCATGATAAATGCCCTGGTGAATGGTCTAATAGTATCACATCTGTCCTCTGTACAGAGCTTGTAATTCCACATTTCTTCTGTGAATTTACACAGATTACTAAGCTTAACTGTTTCAACAATCTTACTGACAAAATCCTTATAGACAGTTTATCTGCATATTTGATAATGTTCCTCTCTCTGGCACCATTTTGTCTTATAGTCAAATTGCAATCACTCTCTTGACAATGTCATCATCAGAAGGAAGATATAAAGTCTTTTACACCTGTGGGATTCACTTGACAGTTATGTTATTTTGTGGAACAGGTTTTTTGGTCCACATTAGCAGATTAGCTCAACAATTACAGAATCATCCAGGAAGAGTGCTTTAGATTCAGTATTGGACTCTTGGTCCCGCAAATGATTATTATTTTTATCTATAGTCTGAGAAACAGAGGCATTAGAGAAGCTTGAATAATCCTATCAGTAGAATATTCTTTTCCCTATGATATATCACGTCCATCTAGTAGAGTTCCTAGAGAAAGTCAAGGAAACATAAATCCTTCTCATCCATAACACCAGATTTTTTGTTTGTTGTTTAATTTATTCCTTCTCTTTACATCCCAGTCAATGCCCTAATCCTGGTCACCCCCTCAAGGGTCTAGGCACATTCTCTACCATTGATGTCAGACAAAGCAGCCCAGCTAGAATAACTTATTCCACCTAAAGGCAGAGGCTTTTAAGATAACTTCTTCTTCAGTTGCCCAGGACCCATATGAAGACTGAGGTGTATATCAGTTACATATATGTGGGCAGCTTAGGTCTAGCTGTATATGCTTTATGCTTGTTGATTTAGTCTCTGGGAACCCAAGGTGGTTCAGGATAGATGACTCTGTTGGTCTTCTAGTGGAGTTTCTATCCCCTTCAGGACTCCCAATCCTGCCCTCAACACTTCCAAATGAGACTGGGAAGTATTCATACCCTCTTTGGCTGTGGGTCTTTGCATTCATCTGAGTGAGCTGCTGGGTCATGAATCTCAGAGGACAACCATGTTAGACTCCTGTATGTAGTATAACAGTGAATACTTAATAGTGTCAGGAATTGATATGCCCCCTTGAGACTGGTTTCTAGTTGGTTCTGTTATTTCTTGCCATTTCCCTGAGTCTCTGCTCCATTTGCTATCTCTACATTTCTTGCAGACTGGGTAAATTATGGGTCTCCCTATCTTTCCATTGTGTTCCTTCCTGGATACGGGAGGTGGCCACTTCAGGTTCCATATCCTACATGTCATGAGTCATAGCTAAGACCACTTGCATTGACTCCTGGGTACCTCCTCTATCCCAGGTATATGGCCAGTCCTCAAGATGCTCACCTATCTACCTCTGCTAAATACAGATTTCCATTAATTTTCATGATCATCTGGCCATCTCCGTTGCTCTCTCAACATCTGATCCTCAACCTCTTTATTTCCTTTCATCCAATTTTGCACCCAGTTCCCTCCCTTAATCTGGCTCCTATGACTCTTTTATTCTCTCTTTTAAGTGAGAGTCAAGCATCCTCACTAGTGCCTTCCTCCTTGTTTAGCATGTTTTGGTCTGTAGAATATAAATTGAGTATCCTGTATTTTATGGCTTATACCCAATAAGTGAATATATAATCGTGCTTTTCTGTTTGGATCTGTGTTTCATTACTCAGTTTGACATTCTCAAGTTCCATTAGTTTGCCTGAAAAAATCATGTTATCTTCATTTTTAATAGCTGAATAGTACTCCACTGTATAGATATACCACATTTTCTTTAGCCATTTTTCATGTACTGTTTTCATGTATCCCAGAAATTTGGGTATTGTATGTTTATTTCATTGAATTCTAGCAAGGTTTCTCTCTTTATGTCTGTCTGTGTATCTCTGTCTCTCTCTTTCCCTTTCTTTCTTTATTGACCCAGAGATCACTGATCAGAGATTTTTCCATTCTCAAGAGTGTGTAGGTTTTTTGGTGTTTCTGTTTTTGAAGTTGAGCTTTAATCAATAGTCCTCTGATAAGATAAAAGGCTTTATTTCCATTTTCTTATATATGTACAGGCTTGCTTTCTGACCAGTCATATGGTTAATTTTGGAGATGAATCCATTTGGTACTGAACAGAATGTATACTCTTTTGTGTTTGTGTGAAACATTCTGTAACTGTCTGTTAGGTCCATTTGATTCATGATGTCAGTTTCATTTTTTCTTTGTTTATCTTTTTGTTTGGAAGATCTGCCAATTTGTAAGGGTAGGGTGTTGAAATCTCCCAGTGATGTTTGATGTGCAATTTTATTTTTAGCAATGTTTCTTTCAAAAAACATAGGTCCCCTTGTGTTTGGAGCAAAATTGAGATATCATCTTGGTAGATTTTTTTTCTTTTGATGACTATGAAGTATTCTTCTATGTCTCTTTTGATTAATTTTGGTTGAAAGTCTATTGGAATGGCTACTCCAGCTTGATTCTTTGTCTGTTTGCCTGGAAACCTTTTTTCCAACCCTTTATTCTGTGGTAATGTCTCTTTATTACTGAGGTATGTTTCTTGTATGGAGCATCCTTTCTGTTATCCTGTGTTTTTTATTGGGAAATTGAGTCCTTTAATGTGGACAGATATTAAAGACTACTGGTTGTTAATTCCTATTAGTTTGATGTTGCTGGTGTTAGTGTGTTTTTGGGGTTGCTGGTATAAAATTAGTTGTTTTCTGTATTTCCTTGGATGTATTTTTCCTCTTTGGTGTGCAGTCTTCTTTCTAGTATTTTTTTGTAGTGCTTGATCTCTGCATAGTAACTTTTAAGTATTGATCACTTGGATTTGTCTTGAAGTATCATGTTTTCTCCGTCTACATTAATTGTAAATTTTGCTGGTTATACTGGTTAGGTAGTCATTTTTTTTATTTTTTTAGGATGGAAGATCCAGGCCCTTCTAGGTTATACAGTCTCTATTGAGAAGCCAGGTATAATTCTGATAGGTTTACTTTTGTACGTTACCTGGTCTTTTCCCCTTGTTCCTTAGAATATTCATTATTGGTTATATAGATTTTGTGTATTTGTATTATGTGGTGGGAGAATTTCTTAGTCCAATCTACGTTTATAGGCATATCTTTCCTTTGGTTTTGAATGTTTTCTTCTATGACTTTGTTGAAAATACTTTCTGGCTCTTGGAGCTGTTGCTCCTCCCTGTCATGGTATTTCAGATTGCCTGGTTGTTTTGTGTCAGGAATTTTTTTATATTTAACATTTTCTTTGATTGCTATATCACTTTCCTTTATTGTGTCTTCAATGCCTGAGATTCACTCATCTATTTCATTCTGTTGGTGATGCTTGCATCTGTTGTTCCTATTCTCTTCATTAGGTTTTCCATCTCCAATATTCCCTCAGTTCATGTTTTATTTCTTCTATTTCCATTTCAGGTTTTGCACAGCTTTATTTCTTTCCTTCATCTATTTTATGACATTTTGAATTATTTCTTTAAGGGATTTTGTTGTTACTTCTTTCAGTATCTCTACTCGTTTTATTCTATTTTCCTCTTTTTCTTTAATGAATTTATTCATTTTCTCCATAAATGCCTCTATGATCCTTATATGATTAGATTTAAAGCAATTTTCTTGTGTTTTGTTTGGTTTTATTAGAATATCCAGGGCTTGCTGTAGTATGATAGCTGTGCTCTGAAGGTGTCATATTGTCATGGCTTTTGTTGATTGTATTCTTTCTAGGGACTTTAGCCATCTGGACAGCTTTGGTCCCTGATTATTCCAGTTATAGTAAGTATTGAGATGTGGCTTCAGCTCAACATTCCTGGTATGTTAGGCCTCTAATGGGTATCCTTAGGCTGTATGATTATAGATGAGTAAGTCTGATGAAGGTGGGTGGAGAGTCAGTGGGATAATGCAGGTAGCTCAGGGCATCTTGGGGTACCGCAGAGAACTCAGAAAGTTGGGCCATATGATTCATTTGTACTACATTTTTCTTAATATCTGAGTGATGAAATTACTCTTAATTCTTGGCATTCTCATTGCTTAGTCTACAAGACTGGGACACCTATTTAGCAGTGCTGATAGTAAAATTTCAGTTCTCAAAAAGGACTTTTCACAAAGTCTTTACTGGTTGAATGAACAGTCCTGTTTGGAGCAGTCACAGTTAAACTACATTGACTGTGGCAATTGGCACCTGAATGCTTTTATTCACAACTGATGCATCTCCAGTGTGCATATGGTAACCCACATTCCTGTATTTGAGCTGGCTCCTCCCCTGTTTTTCCCTATATACCAAACAAACATTTTAATATTGACACTGCTATTTATTTTCTAGGCAGTTTTTCTGTGGTCAGTGATATCTTGTTGCTCCTATTTACATTTGGTGCAGAGACCTGGCAGAGATTCTTAAATTTTTCTTTGGACATTTGATACTTTTAAATGAACCCAAACCTTCTGATTCAACCATCTTAGGCTATGGATACTTTGCCTGTGTTGACCTCTGTCACACAGCATAACTGATGCTAAATTTTAGAATCTATCTCTTCAACAGTTTCACTCCATGTACTCTATCCACCTTTTCCCCCTCAACTATTATGTAATAGCCATGACAGTTTAATCTATGTGGGTTTCCTACAAAGCTGTCTGGGCATGTTGTACTTTTCCACAAAGTCATGCTAATACTTCAGGCTGCCTTTCTTCATCCTCCTGGATACCAACACCTGGTTAGGGACACCCATCTCTCATGGTTTGGGAACTCTACTAAATAATCTCAATCCACTTGGAATACCTTCTTAATAGAGTTTCTGTCCTACTACACTTGTTCCTGAGTCTCACTGTAGTTCATTGCTCCATCCCTCTGTATCCTTATAATCTGCAAACCCTATCGTTTGATGTTCATATACAATGTCAATCTCCTTCTAGCAAGTTTCCTAGTCATAACACCTTATGATTGAATTTCGGGAGAAAGATATTTTTCTCATTGTTTTCAATCCAGTTTTTACTCTAATACTGGGATTTCTATTCTGTCAAGCCAAACTCAGAAATTTTCTGGTCAGCAGGTGAAATAAGAGGAACACATATTCACTGCTTCTGTGAATACAAACCAGTGCAGTCACTATGGTAATTGTGGTAATTCTTTAGAAAGCAAGGAATAGACTGAATTTAAGATTCAACTATATATTTTGTGGCGAATACCCAAACAATTTATATCTTACTAGATTTGTACTTGTTCTACTTTGCCTATTATTAATCTATTCATAATAATAAGAAATTGTAAACAGCCTACATATCTGTCTTTGGATGAATGGATACAGAACAATATGGTGCATGTACACAATGGACAATTATTCAGTTCTAACAAAAATTAACCATCAACTTTGCAAGTAAATAAATGGAGTTAGAAAAAATATCTTCAGTGTGATGACCCAGACAAAAAGACCAATATGATAAATATTTGTTTTGCATATGTGTGTGTGAGTGTGTGTGAATGTTATTTATTAAATCTTTGAAGAGCAGTGTACCATCAGTATAACCATAAAAGTTAAGTATAAAGTAAGGGATTAGGTAGCAGAAAAACATCACTAGAATGAGAAAGAAAAAACATATATGGATTCATGAGGAAGGAGGGTACTGGACTGGATACAGAGGATAAAATAATCACAAGGAGGAAAGGGATGAGTGAGGAAATACAGAGAGGGAGAGCTAACACTAACAGACATTGAGGTATCATATGGAAAACTAGTAGAGTAGAAACTTAAAAATCTAACATTTCTGAAAGAAATCTAAATGGAATCACCAAACAACAGGAGAGACAAAACATCAACTAGTTACCTCTCACCAAAACCAAACCTCCCGTGCCAGACATGACTTATATCTAATCAAGTTGATGGACAAAGGGTTCACATGGAAGCACTCAAATAACCAGCATGTTACAAATGTTCTACATTTTATAGTTGTAATTATAATTATAAATTAGTTATAATAAAACTATAACACCAATAAAATGATGTTGGAAATCTTTTTTAAAACATTTTTTTAAAGATTTATTTTTATTTTATGTATGTGAATACAATGTCACTGTCGCTATCTTCAGATACACCAGTGAAGGTCATGGGATTACTTTACAGATGATTGTGAGCCACTATGTGGTTGCTGGGAATTGAACTCAGAACCCCTGGAAAATCAGTCAGTGCTCTTAACTGCTGAGTCATTTCTCCAGGCCCCAGTGTTGGAAACATTATAAGATATCAGTGCATAATTTATATGATTCTGATGGTTTACTTTTTAAGTTGCAATTTCAGATAGCCTTGGTGGTAAAGGCCTATAGTCATAGCTGCTTTATGTAATGAAACACTAGAGTGGTGTATTGAAAATAGACTAAGATATACTTGGTTTAGGCACATCAGTGTCAATTGTGTGTGTGTGTGTAACTGAGTGGTAAAATTTATGAGGTAGATTTTTGTGTGATATAATATAAATCTCCACTACCAGAATAGATTTACAATTGAATTTCCAATTTAATTAATAGCCTTCTTAAAGGATGAAAATTATTGTATGACATAGTCAGAAAATAAAGAAAGGACAACTGGAGGAGAGGTTGTCCCTAATCTGTTAGATGTATATGATTCCCATATTCCCTATTGGGCCTCTTTGTTTGGCCTTAGTTGATGTACTGTGTTCTGGAGTATCTTCATGTGTGGGTTATACCAGCTGAGGCCTCTCCCTTCTCAAAGAAAAAAGGTAGAGAAATTGGGGGTAAGAGCTATGTGCAGGTGTAGACTGGGAAAAAAAAGTGGAACTGATATTAGATTTTAAAGTGGATAAATAAATAAATAAATAAATAAATAAACCAAGTCTCTAAAATACAAAATAAAACAATTAAAAATGATATATAAAATTATTTACTCAGTGCCATGCATTTAATATAACAGGTAGTATTCCACAATGAAAATAGAGAGGTAGGAGAACATTCAAATTTCAGATTATGGGTGTGATTTTTTAAATATATATTTTAAAAAAGAATAATCATGTAGTAGTTATTACTAGCTTAGCACATATATGCTGGTAATGACTTGCTTTTTTGGCATACTGCTCTAGGACAAATGGTTCAAAGAACACAAGGTTGATAAATCAGACAATAACTAGACCTAACCTTTAATAATTGCATGGATATAGACAAGAAAAGAATGAGAGTATAATATTAAAGATGACAGAGGTAGGAGTGGAGGGAGACACATCACTAATCTTAGAAATGTCGCCCAATAAGAACAAGACTAAACTGTGGAATGTTTGATTGATACTGTTCCACTATTCCAGAAAGCCTACTAGTAGAGATGAGTTATAAGGCTGATTCATTTATTTGGTTTAAGCATATTCAACAAATGTCTTTTATTTTCTGAATAATGATCAGCTTTAAATCAAACAATGGAAAAAGAAAACCAGTTAAGTAAAATTTAATATATGTATGTGTATGTGTATATATATGTGTATATGTATGTGTATATGTATGTGTATGTGTATGTGTATATGTATACATGAAGGCAGTCCTAAATAAAACCCTAAATTAAACACTTTGGTTCATTTCATGAGAAAAGTGATTGCAAACCATTGTGAAAAAAAATGAAGTTTCAGAAATTCAATATGTGGAGTTATAGTACTTGAACACTGTTTTACTATCATTAGTGATCAAGAAAATTGACAAGAAATATACAGCAAAGAAAAAACAAAATTTAAGATTCAGTCAACAGAGATGGTGCACATGGATAATAACTTTGATTGATTTTTCATAATAATTGGAAACTTGAACAAATATAATTTTGTACACATATATAGAAGATATTCATAAAAAATAGAATTGGATCCAGGCTACAATATATCATGAAAAAATAAAGAACTCCTAGTTTGTAAAGAACCTTAAAAATATGTGTGAAGTTTATGAGGGCAGTGGTTTATTTTATGTATGCAATATTATGAAGTGTGGGAGTAAACTCACCTATGTTCAACTGGTTTCCAGTGTCAGAGAATCAAATATTTAAAACTTTGCACTACTAGTAGTACTGGTCTTTAAGGATATGAACTCAGGGGTTTAGACTAATAATCATGTAGTTGGTATAATGAGAAGCTTTAATCATCAAGTCTCCTGAGAATAAGAAATAAAGCATTCAGATTGTGACCTACTCAACAGCATTTCAAAAATCTTGAAATATCTTGGACATATTTCAGAGGTAATTCATCTTTAACCAGGAATCTCTTCTTTACTGTTGTCTGTTTGCATTTCTAAGGGGGATTTCTTCCATTTGCAAAGTACGGGTGATGGTGAGATACTTACATTATTCTGGTGGACAGACAAAAAAATCAAGACTCTATTACTAATTTTTAGAAATGAAGGAGGGATTACTATATTATCAACATGGTGAATCAGAAGAGCATGCTTAAAGAGATTGGAAAAAATTCCACATATTTGTACTCCTATTATCAACTTAGCACAGAATTCATTTCATTACCATTAACTTTTCTACTGAAACTCAATCTGAATCATTCCTTAATTGTCATCTTGTTATAATTGTAGGTAACATGGTAACATTTCATGAAAAGCAAAAAAAAAGTCTTTTCTCAAATACAATGACTTTACATATTTATCCAGGCATTTTTAATCATTCTTGTACTGATATTAAAAGTAAGTTCACTATTAGTATTAATTACTAGATAGTCATAGCTACATAGGACAAACTAGATGGCATTGCTTTCCAACCAATTTCTGCACATCCCATTTCTAAAATGGAAATAGAAAGATAAATTTGAAACACTGAGGCATATGTCAGATTCATTTCTAACAAATCTCATTTTATAATTCTACTTGTATTTCCTGTATTTCAATAGCTTCTTGTTCTCTTTCCTTAAGATTCACGTGTAACATGGAAGTTAAAAACAGATCAGTTGTTTTGGATATTTTTCTTCATGGTCTCACAGACGATACAGAACTTCAGCCTGTCATCTTTGGTCTTTTTCTATGCATATACTTGATTACCATCTTTGGAAATCTTCTTATAATGTTGGCCATCAACTATGACTCCCACCTCCATACACCCATGTATTTCTTTCTCTGTAATCTTTCTTTTAATGACATGTATTTAATCACTATCACAGTCCCAAAGATGTTGGTGAATATACAAACACAGGATCAGAGGATTACTTTTGCTGGCTGCCTCAGCCAGGGCTGCTTTGTTGCAGTTTGTACCATCTTTGAGTGTTTTCTCCTTGGAGTAATGGCCTATGACTGCTATATAGCCATTTGTTATCCTCTAAGATACACTGTCCTCATGAATTCCTGTTCCTGTGTTATTCTGGTTCTTATCTCTTTAGTTGTTAGTATTGTAAATGGTCTGCTGCATAGTCTATTGGTGCTACACTTGTCATTCTGCATAGATCTGGAAATCTTCCACTTCTTCTGTGAAATTGCACAAATCATCAAGCTTGCCTGTTCTGACAGCCTCATCAACAACATTTTGATATTTGTTACAGCTTCTGTTTTTGCTGGTGTTCCTCTATTTGGAATAATTTTCTCTTATGTTCACATTGTTTCTACAGTACTGAAAATGCCATCATCAGAAGGAAAGTACAAAGCTTTTTCCACTTGTGGGTCTCACTTGTCAGTTGTTTCCTTGTTCTATGGGACAGGTTTTGGTGTATACATTACCTCCAGAGTAATTGATTCACCAAAGAAGATTGCTGTGGCTTCAGTGATGTACTCAATAATTCCTCCAATGATGAATCCCTTTATTTATAGTATGAGGAACAGGGATATAAAGGAGGCACTGAAGAAGGTAATTGGTAGGAGAGCTTCTTTTCCCTGATGTGTGGTGAAGCTTTGGCTTGGCTGTCTAGTGTAAGTCAAAGTTATAGGATTTGTCTTGAGCCAGCTTCATCTGTCTTGATTTGATTTTACTTCCTTGAATCTGAAGACAGAAATTTATTTTTAATATAATTCTACTTTATTATTTTTGTTTGGGTGTTTTGCCTATATGTATATAAGAATACCATGAATATGCCTAGTTCCCATATAGGCCAGGAGAAGGTGTCATATACCCTGAACCCAGAGCTGCAAATGGTTGGTAGCTGCCAAGTAGGAGGTTGGAATTGAATCCAGGTCCTCTAGTGGAGCATGTACTTCTTTAACCACTGAACAATTTCTCTATCCCACTATAGTTTTGCTTTTAGTAACATTTATATGTGCATATATGTGCGCATATATATGTATGCCACATATATTTTAATAAATACTGAGTCCAGGAGAGTGATTTAGACTCCTTTGAGTAGAACCTCTGATGGTTGTAAGCTGTTCCACCATAATGGTAAGAAGATAAGCTCTGGAAAAACAGCAAGTACTCTTAAGAACTGAACCACTTCTTTAGCCTTAATTTACACATGGTTTGAAACCTGGAAGTAGATTTTTTTTCAAGTCCCAGGAAAGGGGCCGTTATGAGGACTTTTAATATTACATGTGTGTGTGTATGTGTGTGCGTGTGCGTGTGTGTGTGTCTATGTGTGTCTGTGTGTGTATGCACCCTTTTTCTTGGACTTGGGAAACTCCTACCCCGTCTCAGAGTTAGTTCTCCTGTTATGGAAAGAAGTAGACATGAGCAATCTGTGAAGATATCACTGCTACAAAATTACTGGCTAGGATTGTCACTACTTTCCCTTTTTATTGGTAAGTTTTTATTATCTGATGAACAAAATAGTTTGGGATGACTGTGAAATATTTGAATTTCCTTGATGCATATTAATGTTTTTAAATATTTTTAAGAATTTCATACCCACTTCCCATATGTTTCTATTAATTCCACCAACACTTCTTCCTGAAATTTTTTACAAATCCTCTCAACATTATGTACAAATTTTAAATATTTATTTATTTTATGTATATGAGTATACCATCTTCCAGTACACCAGAAGACTGCATTAGATCCCACTATAAATGGTTGTGAGCCACCCTGTGGTTTCTGGGACTTGGACTCAGGCCTCTGAAAGAGCAGTTGGTGTTTATAACTGCTGAGCCATCTCTCCAGCCAGTGCATTTTTTCTTAAAGTTACTGAGTATGTTGTGTATTTGAAGAATATCCATGATTGTAAGCCTACTTATGGGAACACAGGCAATTCAAAAAAGGTTACATCCTTGAAGAAAATTGACTCTACATTAGAATTTACACATTGAAGCAATTAGTACATTTTACTTAACCCATACCTGACTTAAGAATACTATGCAACAAAGAATAAGGCTCCATTATCCTCATATAGTGAACACATACTTTGACTGTGTTCTTTTTCATTTTCCAGGTGAGGGAGAAAATGCAACTTACATATAGTGATAATGGCAGATTCAAAGAAGCACAGGCTATCTCCTGCCCGCTGATAATTTTTTTTTTATGGTTAAACTATATTTTATTTTCCATTAGACTAAATATGATACCTGAAAGAAAGTCAAATTCTATTCCAACTAACATTTGTCTTTTTAATATAAGAGTTGGTTATTACTTTATGATAAATGAAAAAAATGTCTACCTAGAGAAGATGGAGTTATCAATGTGATCTCAATGTAAATTATGTGTTTTATTATAATATAAAAGTAGAGAATACACAAAAAAGTAAGAAGTATGTCAATGACAGAGAAAGTAGTAGTATTGCTATATTTGGTATTATCAGTATCAGAAGATTAATTCACTGAAAAGTGATATTTGTGCAAGGTGCAGTACATTCGATCAACTCAGGTATGCGCTTTATTGTCAACCTGATTACATCTGGAAACAGTAGGATAAATTTTGTGGATATTCCTATTAGGGAAAACTCAGAGGGTTTTATCTGAGCAGGGAAGATGCACCCTGAATGTAGAGGATACTATTCTAGGGGCTTATGTCTCAGATTCAATAAAGTAATAGAAAGGAGAAAGCACTTTCACCAATGCCAGCTCCCCTTTTCTGCTTACTTATGTGCAAATGTGGGAGATCTCTATTGCCATACATATTCATTATGTTAGACTAAACCCTAAAATATGAACCTCAAATAATTTCCTTTCTTCAAATGATTTGTATTATATATTTAGTCTCAATAAGAAGAAAAGTAACTTACACAGAGTTCCTGTGAATGTGTAATGAATTTTATGATATATAGTTATGTAAGCTTGGTTGTTTGACTTTGACAAACATTTGCTGAATTTGTCAAAGCTAGATAGGCTTAGATTCTCTGATAGCCAAGGAAGTAAATCATGTTTACAAAATGAAAATGTTCAAGATACTAACCTTGTTATTTAATGAATGCATTAAATGTGCTTCTATGACTACTATTGTATAAAGTTTAACAGTTGTCCATTTATTTGTTATGCCTTTGGCTACTAGTAAACATAAAATTAGTGACATCAAAATTAAGAACCAATTTTTTTATGTTGGTATGAATTTTGTATCTACTTTTTCTGGTTTGGTATGTGAATCTATTTTAATATTTTCCTATATATATTCTGAAAGAAAGAGAAGATAGTTTTATATATGGAACTTCTTACCTCTAGGTAAGAAAAAATATGATAAAATGATTCACTCAATTATCTTCTTATTAACTAATTTAATTACATCAATCATCATATGAATGTATACCTTTCTTTTAGCAACCTTATGGGTGTATTATATCTAAGTATTAATTAAAATTCCATGTATCATAAAGTTGTTTGCCTGTCTGTCTGTGTGAGCTGGCATGCATGCATGCATGTGCAAGGTATGGTGTGGTGATGGTGGTGGTGATGGTGGTGGTGGTCGTAATGGTGTGTGTGTGTGTGCATATGTGTATGTGTGTTTGTCTTTTCCTGTGTGTCTATTTGCCTGTCTGATGATATGTCTACAGAGGTTATTAGAGTATAATGGATTATCTGTAGCTGGACTTTCATTTCTGAGCAATGCAAAGTTGTTTAGAACTGAACTCCAGTTCACAAAAAAAGCAGAAATTGCACTTTACTTTAAAGCAATCTTTCCAGACCACATGATCCTTTTGATTAAACAGTGTAGAATATGTCCATAATTTTTTTTCTTTATTTTTGTTCTAGAAATTAAGTATAGCATTTAGTATATACAAGTCAGGCACTCTATCACTGATCTTCAACTCTGGGACTACAGACAGTCAGGTTTTCTATGAATATCTCATATGTCCTTTGTATTCATAATGAACTAAGCTTTCAAAAAGGTACTTTCATTGGGCAGAGATTTACTTCATTTCCAAGTCTGGCTAGGAACCTACTGTGAAGTCTAGGCTAGCTATGTTTTCGTGTGTTCCCTAAGGATGAAATGAAAATATGGTGTAAATATTCTCAATGAATTTTGTGATAATTGTGACTCAAAAAAACATTTATTGAAAGAAAAATAAAAACCTAAGTACAGAAAGAAAATTAGCTCTTATGTGAGTAATGCTTGTAATGAACACTGGCGGAATATAGTGTTATATGGTTTGTGACACTAATCTTAGGGAGACATGAACAATAATGTAACTGATAACATTTTATTTCATGCTTTACACTCAAAAAGTCTCAGTGATGAGCATTTTACCTTCTTAATATAGTATTTGTAGTTTTGCCTTTTATTTTAGTGACTAGAATTATCTAGAAATTTTTCTCTTGACTTGTAAAGTGAATCCAACTTTACTCTAAATATTAAGTAGATGATCCATTAAGTGAAATAGAAAACATTTAAATACATAGAAATTTAACAACTTATCAGGAATATATTAAAATCCAGTAATTCAAAATTGAAAAATTGTAAATAGATGACATATTGGATACACACAGGCAGTCAAAATTAAAGGATGAAATTATAACTAGACCAAGCATATCGATGAACAAACAATGGTATTGAAGCAAGAGTAAACAGTCTCATTCAGAAGGCTAAATAATGTGTAGAAGACAATGAAAGTCACTCTACTAGTTCAATATAGTTCTCATCGGGAATATGACACTTAATTGTTATATAAAAATAAACTTGCATATAAATTAAAAATAAAACTATGGTAAGGTAGAGACCAGAGAAGTATATACTTTAGTTAATTTTTATTGTTTTCAGAAGTCTAAGTAAATTTTTATATTGATTCATATTTGGGTTTCAACATAGTACCTACAAGTCAGCCTCTTGTAATTCTCAAATTGTAAACATTAGAAAGAATATGTGAGGAATATGGAGATATCTCTTCATAAAGCATTTCCTTTGCAAACATGAGAATAAACTTTATATCCCAAGAATCCACAAAAAATATACTAATGAAAAAATGGGAAATCTTAGCCAAAGAACTACACCAAATAAAGACAGCTAAAAGAGGAAGAATTATTCATCCCTAGAGATGAACCAACTAATTGGTCATCTAATAACAAATGGGGATTTCTGAAATCATATATATATATGTGTGTGTGTGTGTGTGTGTGTCTGTGTTTGTGTGTGTGTATATGTGTATGTATATGTACATGTAACATTAAATGGATTCAGTTTTCAGTTGATACATGTATTACACAGTACATACAATGCTATATGGTTGCTTTCAGAACTTAACCTTTTGGTACTATGTGAACAATTGTTTTCCTTTTTCCTGGGAAAGACCATGTCTCAACTCCCAGATTTCCTCAGTTGCCTATATTTGTTTTTATAGGGTTGAAGTCTTGTGAACTTTTCCCTGTCAACACTGGCATTTTAGCAAGCTTTCTTTAAGGATGAGATTTTCCAGCTTGGATGTTATTGCAACACAACAGTTTGATATCATCAAAGCCGAGGTGGAAAACATACGGAGGCAGAAGCTTACCCACATATGCACACAGGAGCATAGAAAGGAATGTTATTTTTCATACTTTTGTCTTTTCTTTATCTTTACTCAGTGTGGGACAGAAGTTCCCGGGATCTTATTCTAAAATTTCTTGTTAGATCATTTCTCCTCATATACACATATCTGGAAATGTTCAAAGACATCTGCTGAGGTAGCTATTAAATACTATCAAGTGTGGGCAAGTTGACAACGAAAAATGTTTATCACATGTGGTAAATGGCATTACTAACACATACAACTGACACTGGTAAAGAATACCAACTTAGGTGATTTGAATATACTTGGTTGCCTTCTGGTCTGGTTCTGAGCACTGAGCAGATCTTAGGCAGCTGCTCTGCACCCAATCTCACAAAACCTAGAGGAAGGAGGCCTCCCAGGAGTTCTAACCTGGGCAGTATCTTAGGTAAGGAGACAGCAACCCCCACCCCCAAACAGGGAATAACTGGGACCCACTGGGACCCAGGAATTCACTCCTGGCCCAGAGCACTGGTTCCTTTTGGTCTGGGCCCCAGCACTGAGCAGATCTTGGGCCCCAGCTCTAACCCTAGTAGTAACAGCCACCCCACACAGTTCTGAAACAACCAAGATAATAGGAAAGACAGGCTCCAGTAAGAGACAGGGCAGGTAGCACTAAGGTGATCCAGATGGCAAAAGGCAAGCACAAGAACATACGCATCAGCAATCCAGGGCGCTTGGCATCATTAGAACCTAGTTCTCCCACACTAGAAAGTCCAGAATTACCCATATCACCAGGGAAGCAAGATTCAGATTTAAAATCACTTTTAATGATGATGATAGAGGACTTTAAGAAGAACATAAATAACACTCTCAAAGAAATTGAGGAAACACAGGTAAACAGGTAGAAGTCCTTAAAGAGGAAACACAAAAATCCCTTAAAGAATTACAAAAGAACACAATGAAACAGGTGAAGGAATTGAACAAATCCATCCAGTACATAAAAATGGAAGTAGAAGCAATAAAGAAATCACAAGGGGAGACTACCTTGGAGATAGAAAACCTAGGGAAAAAATCAGGAGTCATAGATGCAAGCATGATCAACCGAATACAAGAGACAGAAGAAAGAATCTCAGGTGCAGAAGATACCATAGAAAATATTGACACAGCTGTCAAAGAAAACGCAAAATGCAAAAAGTTTTTAACACAAAAGATCCAGGAAATCCAGGACACAATGAGAAGACCAAACCTAATGATAATAGGTATAGATGAGAGTGAAGATTCACAACTTAACGGGCCAGTAAATATCTTGAACAAAATTATAGAAGAAAACTTCCTTAACCTAAAGAATGAGAAGCCCATAAACATACAAGAAGCCTAGAGAACGCCAAATAGACTAGATCTGAAAAGAAACACCTTTCGTCACATAACAATCAAAACACCAAACACACAAAAGAAAGTAAGAATATTAAAAGCAGTAAGGGAAAAAGGCCAAGTAACATATAAACACAGACCTATAAGAATTACACTAGATTTCTCAACAGAGACTATAAAAGCCAGAAGATCCTGAACTGACATCATATAGACTCTAAGAGAACACAAATGCCAGCCCAGGCTACTATACTCAGCAAAACTCTCAATTACCATAGGTGGAGAAACCAAAATATTCCATGACAAAACCAAATTTACACAATATCTTTCCTCAATCCCAGCATTACAAAGGATATTAGTGGGAAAGCTCCAGTACAAGGAGGGAAATTATACCCTAGACAGATCATGAAAGTAATCCTCTTCCAAAACAATCAAAAAGAAGATAGCCACACAAAGATAATTCCACCTTTAATAACAAAACTAACAGGAAGCAACAATCACTGTTCCTTAATACCTCTTAACACCAATGGACTCAATTTCTTAATAAAAAGACATAGGCTAATGGACTGGATACATAAACAGGACCCAGCAATTTGCTGCATACAGGAAACCCACCTCAGTGACAAAGACAGACACTACCTTAGAGTAAACGGCTGGAAAACAAATTTTCAAGCAAATGGTCCTAAGAAACAAGCTGGAGTAACCATTTTAAAATCTCCATCCCGAGAACACAAAGGGAGGGACACATTTCTCTAC
>NW_021605215.1:153934-155808 GCF_004785775.1 Grammomys surdaster | reverse complement strand
AACCATTTTAAAATCTCCATCCCGAGAACACAAAGGGAGGGACACATGGCTCTACCTGTATAGGTAGTTGAGGGTGGCCTTGTCAGGCATCCGTGGAAGTGGAAGGGCCTTGGTACTCAATAGTTTGGATTCCCTAGTGTTGGGGAATTTGAGAGCAGGGAAGCAGGAATTGGAGGATGGTGGGAGCGTACTCTCAAAGAAACTCCCAGAATTATATGGATTAGATATGATAGAGACAGGCCACCAAAAGACTAGATTCCAGAATTCAAACAAAACATATCTTGATACTAAAATTTGTTTTGAGAATTGTATATTGCAGAATACACAGTCCTGGTGTATCTACTTATCAAGCAAGCTGAGCAGACCTGCTGGAACTTCTGATGTCCTGAAATCTCAGCTGAATGCAGTGAAGACACAGATGTCAGAGCCTTAGCAATTTACTCTTCCTCCTGCCCTTCTTCTAATATCTCAATGCATGTAATCAGCTTGAAGAAGCTAATGACGAGTCGGCACCCCTATTCCCTGGGCTTGGGAACTGAGGTGTTTAATATTGGGCTGTCCTTCTAGGGAAAAGTAGTGGTTTTGTTGGAACAGGGACGAATAGCTAGGATTTATTGCATACCCATAATGTATTGGTAGAAAACTGTTTAATTGTTATTATGCTGAAATTATAATTTCTTAAATGGTACAAAATTTACTTTGATTTCAAATTAAAGGTTTTCATTGGTACTAGTTTCTTATTGATATAGAAGTGAAATTAATATTGTTACCCTCATAGGCATTGTGCCTATATAACACACTTAGGAATACAAGGTTTAGACCCAGTCCTACTTTAACATTTTTTAACTGATTTGAGATGGTTAACCTTTCATTTAAGCAAATTCATAGCTCTGAGTTTCCTGTTAGGGTGTTTTCTATATTTTATTTGTAAATAGCTGAGAGGAGTTAACAGACAACAGTCCAGATTGCCTTACATGGATAGTTTTCAAAAACGTCAGAAGTCCACAAAACTGATGTTACAAACATTTGTACATTAAGGTTCATTTTAATTAGAGTCCTATCTGCTCCTGACAGCTTCCTGTCTTGGATTCTAAGAAGAAATTGAGCATCTCTGGAGTTATTCCAGTTGTGGTGAGACAGCCACTAGGCAAGAATTGCCTCCTTTCATCTACAGACAAATTATTGTCCTGAAAAAGACACACTTGCAGGATAGTTGACTGATTATATCTGCCAAGACAGTGTAATCAGCCCTTAATAATTCTGAATCACTAGGGTTGTCAGATGAACCTGGACTAGATGGCTGAAGATGGGATACTCCAACGTTTTGTAGTATAGGGACTGTCCAGGTGTTCAGCGGTCTCTATAAATTGGCTAAGTTTTAGAAGCTATGCTTTATGCTTCCCATAATTTCAGTTAATTCTGTCATTCTGGGTTTCTGACAGGGTTGAAGTCTTATAGTCTCATAGCCAATCCCAGCTATTTACTTTGAGAAAAAAGACTTGAGAGGATGTGTTTCAGCTGACATTCATTCTAAAGCCAAGGAAAAAGCCAGGTTCAGAACTAAGTCTTTTAGTTAGGAGAGATAACAGAGGTTCTGATTAGTCAATAAAATGATGGACTGGGCTTAAGTCTATCTTGTACCTTACTGATACAAATTGGTATACTTATGCTCTAATTGTATTTTGAGAGAAAATTTTTATCTTAACAGGAAGAGTGATATGTAGGAGGAGCTATGGTAGGAAGAGTAAGGACAGGAAGAGGAGGAGCAAGGAGAGGAGGAGGAGCTAGGAGACAAGAGAGAGGGGGAGGAAGGCAGGGAGGGAGGGAAGGAGAGAGAGAGAGAGAGAGAGAGAGAGAGAGAGAGAGAGAGAGAG
>NW_021605215.1:98802-153834 GCF_004785775.1 Grammomys surdaster | reverse complement strand
GAGAGAGAGAGAGAGAGAGAGAGAGAGAGAGAGAGAGAGAGAGAAAGGCAGTGGGGAGGGGAACATGGAGGCAGATGTTTGAGTGTCTCTGCCAGTCAAAGATAGTTGGTATATCTAGGTTGGATATTGGGTTACACTTCTGATTGTATAGGCACCTTGTTATTGAGCATTACCAAACATAAAGCCTTTGATTAACATTTTAAATGAAAATAGAAAAAAAATTTTTTAAAAAGAGAATATGCTTGGTCCAGGTAGTGGCACTATTAGGAGGCGTGGTCTTCGTGGAATGTGTGTGACCTGTTGGAAGAAGTATGTAAGTGTGTCACTGTTTGGGGTGGGCTTTTAGATCTTCCTCCTAGCCAGGTCGGAGGCAGACTTCTGTTTGCCATTAGATCAAGATGTAGAACTTTTGGCTGCTCTAGTTCTATGTCTGTCTGTAAATGATCAGGCTGCCATTCTTCCTGAATGAAAATGGACAGAACCTCTGAATCTGTAAGCCAGCACCAATTAATTGTTGTCCTATATATGAGGTGCCTTTGTCATGGTGTCTCTTCACAACAATGAAAACTCTACCAAAAACATTAATAAAAAAGACAAAGTTTCAGGCATATTGCTTCTGGTATATATTTTCCTAGTGCATTACTCACTTCTTTCTTGCAAGAAAATATGTATTTACACTTGTAGGTCAATTTGATAATCCTAGGGAAGTTATTTTTTTTCAGGTACAAGTAAAATATAATTATATCAAGAGAAGTTCCTGGATAATCTAGACTTCATCTATGTTGTCAATCGATGGAATGAATTGCATTTTTCGAAAAATTTGTCCCAATAATCAATTTCTTATTTAATAGGAAAAAATATCCTCCATAATGAATGAGGAAAATTTCTACCTGAAAAAAATAACTTCCCTGTGGTATGGTGGAACATCTATTGGGTATATGCCTAGGGGTGTTAAAGCTGCGTCTTCAGGTAGAACTACTTCCAAATGTCTGAGAAACCACCAGATTGATTTCCAGAGTAGTTCTTCCAGTTTGCAATCCAACAGCAATGGAGGAATGTTCCTCTTTCTCCACATTCTCACCAGCATATGCTTTCACTTCAGTTTTTGATATTAATAATTCTGTTTGGTGCAAGGTGGAATCTCAGGCTCATTTTTATTTGCATTTACCTGATGACTAAAAATGTTGAAGATTTCTTTAAATGCTTCTAAGCCAACTGTGATTCCTCTGTTCAGAATTCTCTGATTAACTCTATATCCTACTTTTTAATTGGGTTATTTGTTGTTTTAAAGGTTAACTTCCTGAGTTTTTATATATTTTGGTTATTAGGCTTCTGTCTGATGAAGGGTTGGTGAACATATTTTCCCAATTTGTAGTTTGTCAATTTGTCCTATTGATGGTATTCTTTACTTTTCAGTTTCATAAAGTCCCATATGTCAATGATTGATCTTAAAGGCTGACCCATTGGTGTTCTGTTCAGGAATTTTTCACCTGTACTAATGAATTTACTTCTCTTTCTCACTTCTCTACTATTTGGTCCAGTGTATCTCTTTCTATATTGGGCCCTTGATGTACTTGGACTAGAGCTTTCTGCAAGGTGATAAATAAGGATCTTTCATTCTTCTACATCCAGACCACCACTTCAACCAGTCCATTTATTGAAGGTGCTTTTTGTTTACACTGTATGGTTTTGGCTACTTTGTCAAATATCAAGTGTCTATAGTTGTGTGGGTTTATTTCTGGGTCTTCAATTCTATTCCATTAATTGACCCATCCATCTCTGTATCAGTACTCTGTGGTATTATTATTGCTATGTACTATGGATTCAGGTCATGGATTGTAATTCCCCCAAACAGTCTTTTTTTGTTGAGAACTATTTTGCTAACTTGTTTTTTTTTTCCCTTATGAAGTTGAGAGTTGCAGTTTCCATGGCTCTGAAGAACTGTGTTCAAATTTTGAAGGGGATTACATTGAATGTGTAGATTGCTTTTGGCAAGGCCATTTTTATTATGTTAATCCTACCAATCTATGACTTTAGGCATCTGTCCATCTTCTGGGATCTTCTTCAATTTCTTTGTTCGGGGGTGTTATACAGAAAATTTTTATCATATAGAACTTTCACTTGCATGGTTAGAGTTACATTAAGATATTTTATATTATTTGTAATCATTTTGAAGTGTGTTACTTCTCTAATTTTATTCATAGCCTGTTTATACCTTGTATAAATGAAGACTACTGATTTGTTTGAGTTAACTATATTTCACCACTTTGCTAAAGTTGCTTATCAACTGTTGTAGTTCTTTGGTGGAGTTTTGGAGGTCACTTGTGTATACTATCATTATCATCTGCAAATGATGCTATTTTGACTTATTTTTCCAATTCGTATCACTTTGTTCTCCTTTTGTTATCTAATTTCTCTAGTTAGAACATCAAATATTATATTGAATAGACAGTAGGAGACTGAGTAACCTTGTCTTCTCCTTGATTTTAGTATGATTGACTGAAGTTTCTCTCTATTTGATGCTGGCTGTTGGTTTGCTACATATTGCTTTTATTATGTTTAGGTATGTGTAATGTATTCCTGACCTCCCTAAGACTTTTGATATAAAGGGGTGTTGTACTCAAAGTGTTTTTCAATGTCTAATGAGATGATCATGTCACTTTTTCCTTGAGCTTTTTTATGTTGATAAATTTTCACATATTGAACGACCCCTGCAGTCCTTGGATGAAGCCTACTTGATTTTGATGAGTGATAGTTTTAATGTGTTCTTAGATTTAGTTTGTGAGAATTTTCTTGATTAATTTGCATTCATATTCATAAGTAAAATTTGTCTGAAACTCTCTTTCTTTGATGGGTCCTTGTGTAGTTTAGGTATCAGAGTAACTGTGGATTCATAGAATGAATTATGTAATGAATTTTCTTTTTCTATTTTGTGTAATGGTTTGGGGAGTATTAGTATTAGCACTCCTTTTATAATCTGGTAGAATTGTGCACTAAAACCATCTGGCCCTAGGTGTTTTGTTTGTTTGTTTGTTTATTTGTTTGTTTGTTTGTTTTTAATGGCTACTTCTACTTTCTTATGTGTTATAGGACAGGTTAGATAGTTTATCTCTTTTTGATTTAATTTTGGTATGTAGTATCTTACTAGAAAATCATCAATTTTATCTTAATTAATTTCCAGGTTTTCTGTGGGGGACATATACGCTTTTCTAGTAAGAGCTAATGATTTTGAATTCCTTCTGTGTCTGTATTTATGTCTTTCTTTTTCATTTTTGATTTTGTTAATTTGGATACTAACTCTGTGCCCTTTAGTCAGTTTAGCTAACATTACCTATCTTGTTATGTTCTCAAAGAATCAGCTCTTGGTTTTGTTGATTCTTTGTATTGTTCTCTTTGTTTCTTATTGATTGCTTTTATCACTGAGTTTGACTATTTCCTGCCATCTACTCCTCTTGGTTGCGTTTGTTTCTTTTCATTCTAAATGTTTCATGTGTGCTATTAAATTGCCAATATAGGATCTCTTTAATTTCTTTATGAAAGCAGTCAGTGCTATGAATTTTCCTCTTATTACTGATTTCTTTGTGTCACATAAGTTTGGGTATGCTGTGTTTTAGTTTTCATTTTATTTTTTAGAGTCTTTGATATCTTTTGATATTTGATTTTTACCGAGTTATTCTTGAGTAGAGAGTTGTTCAGTTTGCATGATTAGTCTCTTTCTGTTACTTTTGTTTATATCATGCCCCGCCTTATTCATTGGTGATCTGATAGAATGCATGTGATTATTTCAATCTTCTTG
Source organism: Grammomys surdaster (assembly GCF_004785775.1). Classification (NCBI taxonomy): domain Eukaryota; kingdom Metazoa; phylum Chordata; class Mammalia; order Rodentia; family Muridae; genus Grammomys; species Grammomys surdaster. The sequence continues at coordinate 150,038 of NW_021605215.1, read as the reverse complement.
TGTCTGTTGAGATCTCTTTTGTTTCTGATTTTGTGGACAATTTTAGAGAAGGTTACATGGTGTACTGAAAAGAAGGTATATTCTTTGAGAGTGTACATGAAATGTTCTGTAAATATCTTTTGCTTCATAACTTCTGTTTGTTTGTTTGTTTCCTTCTGTCTCTGTTTAGTTTTGTGTGTGTGTGTGTGTGTGTGTGTGTGTGTGTGTGTGTGTGTAGCCCTGGCTGTCCTGGAACTCACTCTGTAGAACAGGCTGGCCTCCAACTCAGAAATCATTCTGCCTCTGCCTCCCAAGTGCTGGGATTAAAGGTCTGTGCCACCACTCCCCAGCTCTCTGTTTAGTTTCTGTTTCAACGATCATAAAATACTGGTGAGATTGAGGTGTTAAAATTTTCCACTATTAATTTTATGAGGTTTAATGTGTGTTTTGTGCTTTAGTAAATTTTCCTTTTTAAATGTGGTTGCATTTAGAGCATAGATGTTCAGATTTGAGACTTCCTCTTGGTTGATTTTTCCTTTGATGTGTGTGAAGTGTCCTTAACAATTTCTCTTTATAACTTTTAGTTGAAAGACTATTTTATTGAATAGCAGAATGGTGACTCCAGCTTGTTTCTTGGGACCATTTGCTTGGAAAACTGTTTTTCTCCAAGCCTTTTCTCAGAGGTAGTATCTGTATTTGTCACTGAGGTATGGTTCTTGAATGTAGCAAAATATTGGGTTCTGTTTACATATATAGACTCTTAGCCTGAGTCCTTTTATTGGGGCATTGAGTCCACTTATGTTGAGAAATATTAAAGAGAGATGATTGTTAGTTCATGTTTTTTTCTTGTTGTAGGTGGTATTATGTGTGTGTGATTCTATTCTTTTGGGATTGTTGTGAGATGTTTAATTTCTTGAGTATAGTTGCTTCCCTTTTGTTAAAGTTTTCCTTCCAGTAGTCTTGTAATATTGCTTTAGTAGAAAGACATCGTTTAAATTTGTTTTTTTCATTGGATATCTTGGTTTCTCCATCTATGGTAATTGAGGGTTTTGCTGGGTATTCTAGCTTTGGCTGGCATTTGTGTTTTCTTAGGTCTTTAGGACACTTGTCCAATATCTTCTGGCTTTTATATTCTGTTGAGAATTTTGTGTAATTCTGATAGTTCTGTATTCATGTTTCTTGGCCTTTTTTCCTTACAGCTTTTAATATTTTTTCTTTGCTTTATGCATTTACTCTTTTGATTGTTGTGTGACAGAAGCTTTTTCTTTTCCCTGTCTAATCTACTCAGTCTTTTGTAGGCATCTTTTGCATTTAAGACCATCTTGTTCTTTAGGTTGGGGAAGTTTTCTGGGATGATTTTGTTGAAGATGTTTTCTGGCCCTTTGAGCTGAGAATCTTCACCCTCCTTAATTCCTATTATACTTAGATTTGATCTTTTCTTTGTGTCCCTAATTTGCTGGATGTTTTGGATTAAGAGCTTTTTCCACTTTGTAATAACTTTGACTGATGTGTCAATATCTTCTGTGATATCTTTTATACCTGAGATTCTACCTTTATCTCTTGTATTCTATTGATGATGCTTGCATCTGTAGCTCCTAATGTCATTCCTTGGATGCCCATCTCAAAGGTTGCCTCCATTTGTCATTTCTTTAATACTTCTCTTTCCACTTTTGTGTCTTAGATAGCTTTGTTCAACTCCTTCACCTGCTTGATTACATTTTTTTGTATTTCTTTAAGGAATTAATTTGTTTCCTCTTCAAAGGTGCTTACCTATTTGCTTGAGTTTTTCTGAATTTCTTTAAGGGGATTATTTATATCCTTCTTAACAGCCTCTATCATCTTCATGAGATGGAATTTAAGGTCAGAATTTTGCTTTTCAGATGTTTGAAGTGTATCCAGGGCCTGATGTTATGGGAGACTTGGGTTTTGATGGCCCAGAATTGCATTGGCTTGTGTCACTTAAATTCCTGTGCTTGCCTCTGCCCCTCTGCTTATTTCTGTCCTTAACTGGCTTGGGTGTCTCTGACTGGAAATGGATTCTTTGGCAACAGGTACAGCCCTGTAAACTGGCTTTGAGCAGGCATCCTGGAAAACAGGCAGTGCTAACTCTGGTTGGAGGAAGGTCTCCTATGTTCCTGGTTAGAACAGACTTCCTGTGTCCATGTTTAGAACAATCCTCCTGTGTCCCTGGCTTGGGCAGACCTCCTGTGCTCCAAATGGATAGAGACTGTGTGGTTTGTTTAAAAAATAAAATACGGTTGAGCTATTAAAAATTAGCATGTCACAAATTTTTCAGGCAAATGGCTTGAACTAAAAAAATATCATCCTGAGTGTTTTAATCTAGACCCAAAGAGACATGCATGGTGCATACTCACTGATAAGTAGGTATTAGCCAAAAAAGTACAGAATACCCTGGGTAAAACCCACACATCATAAGAAATTTAACAAGAAGATAGGTCCAAGGGAAGATGCTTCAATCCCGCATAGAGGAGAACAAAGTAATCACAGGAGGCAGAGAGAGGGAGGGGCCTGGATAGAAGAGGGATGTAGAGGGGAAAGGGGAACAGGATCAGGTATCGGGGAGCAAGAAGAAGCCCAGAAAGCCAGAATGAATAGAAATATGCAGGTTAAGTTACTGGGAGGTGGGGTGACCCTCTAGAAAGCCTCAGAGACCTGGTATATGTGAGACCACCAGGACTCAATGGGGCTGACCTTAGCCAAAATGCTAAAGAGTGTAGAGAAAGATTAAAAAGAGTCCACCATCAGTAGATAGACAGGGTCCCAGGTGGATGGACAAGGTTACCAACACATAATCAAAATTTCTGAACCAGAATTGTTCCTGTCTAAAAGACCAAAATACAGGAGAGACTGGAAGACAAGCTGCCTTGTGACTAGCCAAACTTGGAATCCATCTAATGGGGAGACAGCAAGGCCTAACACTATTACTGATGCTATGATGTGCTTACAGACAGGAGTCTAGCATGGCTGTCCTATCATAGTCTGAGTGGTTTTACCAGCAGATGATTGAGACGGATGCAGGTACTTAAACCCAAATATTAGAATGAAGTTTGGAACCCATATGGAGGAATTATGGAAAGGATTTGAAAGAGCTGAAGCAACCAAGCAGCATACATGTGCTGGTCCGAGGCACACTGGGAGAATATATATATAATCTCAGAGGACTGCCTGATCTGGCCTCAATGGGGGAAAATGTGCCTAATAATTGAGAGACTTGAGTCCCCTATGAAAAGGGATTCCTAGGGAGATAAAACTTTTGGATGCAAAGGGGGGGTAATGGGATGAAGACATGTGAGAGGGGGCCCAGGATGGGAAAAACAGGTATAATGTAATAAAAGCAAAGAAGTTGCACTTTCAATCTCCCAGTCCCCCACTCAGACATGATTATAATGAGAATTATCTGTCTTTGGTCTTTCAACACTAATGTTTCTCTTTTTACTTAAAACTTAAAACATATAAAATGAATAATTTCAATGGTATTTCAATCCATATTGTTATTAGTGTCCATGAACTTATAACCATATTATGAAAAACACAGGGGAGTGTAGTATATGCTATTGATATATTATTAGGGAGAAAGTTCTTTCTACAATAATTTGCCTGATTGATACCTTCACTATTATCAACATCAACTTCTTACCATTACATTAGACCTAATCCTTGGTTGTAATAAACATAGACTTTATTACGTGGTTAGGTTAAAGGTGTTCTTTAGTTGTGGTTAAAGCTTAACTGTTCTTGCCATAATTATTTCCTCTAACTAGTTTCTTTAGAGGGCTCATAAAAATAGGCAAAATTATAGTCTCTTCTTCTAAATTCTTTTATATTATACTGTGTTACTCCAGTAGAGTCTGTGTGACAAGTTCCAAAGACTGAGGCAAAAACTTCAAAATAAGGAGGCCTCCTGGAACCAGTTGTGGAAATCTTGGCCAGAACAAAATATTGAGCCATAGTTCTCATTGCAATTTATCAGTTTTATTTTCTTTTATTCCTTTTCTTATTTATGAACTGTTCCTGAGAGTGTACCCTAAGACCTTAAGCGAGGCAAATGGGTAAGAAACTGTCCCTTGAGATGGGGTCACTAGCCATGACTTTATCTCTGGAAAAACCAGTGCTTTACTTCATAAATCATTTACAAAATTACATAAAAATATATGATTGGCTTGGCCACCCGCATTGGCTCTAGACTGTGGCCTGGCTCCGGGACACTCCTCGGGCAGCTCACTGCATGGTCCTCTGGTGCCCCCTCCGCCTGCATCACCCCGCGACTCCCACCGCCGCCTGCCCTGCTGCCGCCAGCGCCGCCTCGGGATCGGCTGTATGATTAGACCACAATCTTCAATGAGTAGATATATTCCTCAGTTCTGTGGTGTTCTCGGTCACACATTTATGGAGTTTCTGAAGGGCAGTGGCGATTACTGCCAGGCACAGCACGACCTCTATGCAGACAAGTGAACTGTAGAAATTCATTACTACTCCACCAAGAAGCTCCCATAGGAGTGGATAACCTGGACACAGGCATGTTGAATTGAAATCTGCAGAGCATTTCCAAGAGCTCAGACCTGGATGGGGTAAACCTCAGTGCACTTCCTTTGTATTGCCTTGGTCTTACTGGATTGAAGAATCACCGCTTCTTGTTAGGAGGTTCATTTCATTACCCGTGTCTCCCAATTCATACTCAAAACTCAAAGCACTGAGAATTTCAAGTGGAGTATATTGAATATTGAAGTAGACTTCAGGTTGTTTTTTGCTTTTGTTTTTTTGTTTCGAATCATTTCTGTATTCAGTTTTTTAATTCTTTCATAGCCCTTTTGGGTGTTTTTTTAAACTAAATTAACATGACTCGAATGAACCTCCCTGCTCCTGTGGAAGTCACATACAAGAACATGAGATTTCTTATTACACACAATCCAACCAATGCAACCTTAAACAAATTTATAGAGGAACTTAAGAAGTATGGAGTTGCCACAAGAGTAAGAGTATGTGAAGCAACTTACGACACTACTCTTGTGGAGAAAGAAGGCATTCATGTTCTTGACTGGCCTTTTGATGATGGTGCACCACCATCCAACCAGGTTGTTGATGACTGGTTAAGACTTGTGAAGATTAAGTTTGGTGAGGAACCTGGCTGCTGTATTGCTGTCCATTGTGTCGCAGGCCTTGGCAGAGCTCCGGTGCTTGTTGTCCTAGCATTAAATGAAGGTGGAGTGAAATATGAAGATGCACTACAATTCATAAGACAAAAGCGGCACGGAGCTTTTAACAGTAAGCAACTTTTGTATCTGGAGAAGTACCATCCAAAAATGCAGCTCCGCTTCAAGGATTCCAATGGTCATAGAAACAACTGTTGTATTCAATAAAACTGGGGTGCCTGATGCCATTGCCTTGGAAGTGGAAATTCAGATGAGACCTGATTTGTCATACATAATTACCCAATGTCTCGGTTTACCGAATAAGTCTGCTGAAGCTCCACAGAAATATTGAAAACCAGTTTTACCAGGCCACAAGCTTGACAGAATTGTAACCTCTATATTTGGGCTATGATCAACATGTTTGGACACTTAGCAAATGATTTTTGCTTGTCAGCATTTAAAATGTACTTATTATTTGTACCAGTTGACCTTTCCTAAAGTAAGGTATTGAGTTATGTCATTAAATGTACTCCTGTGCCAGAATATTATTAGTCTATAAGGAATTTAGAAGGAGTAGGTGACAAAATACCCAGCTCAATACATGTATATTTTTAGCATCATACAGAACCAAAATTGCAGGAACTAAGAACTCTCTAGACCTTCCATGGTGTATTCCTTCAGTCATTTCAAACTCTGCAGGGCTTCTCTCTTATCTGCCTGATCACTCTGTTTACATCTCCCACGTTTACACCAGAATACACCAGGCTTGCTTAGCCATCTTTTTTTTTTTTTTTCTTAAAGTAAGTCTTGTGCTGATTATTTAATGTCTCTGTCTTTATGTTGTGCTGTTTTGGGAAACCTCCTTTTGAAAATCAACTTTGTTACAGAAGCACATATCTTCAATAATATCTCCAGACAAAAAAGCCTTATAGTTAATTTAATGTTTGCACTCAGAGGTGCTACCTAACAGAGGGCCTGAAAAAGAAACAAGAGGAGGCTAGTAAATATTTTTAGTAATATGCTGCCTTTGTCTTGTGAAGAACATGTAGAGTATGCTCTTTAAGTTAGTAAATATTTTTAATATATATAGATGCATTGTTGTAGCTAACCAATTCTTAATCAAAATTTCTGAAATTCTTGTGTTTTCCATGCCTATCAGAAGTTTTCCAACTTGTTTGAATTATGGTTTTCCCCTTCTCTTCCCAATCTCTTGCAAAAAAGAAAAAAGTGGGATCTGCTAATGAACCGAACAGAAATATTTTTTACGCCTTTTGAGCTATGTAACTTTTTTTTTACTTTAGCTCTTTATTTATTTATTTATTTATTTATTTATTTATTTATTTATTTATTTTTGAACATGAAATGCTTTTTTATAGCATGTTTTACAAGGGGAGGGGGTAAGAGGGTCCAGGTGGTGGAAAAGTACAAAATCTTCTTGGCCTGTGCCTTGAAACATGTCATGGTCTATATGGTACACTGCCTTGAATTATGATCTACCTGTAGTTCTTCAGAAGATATGGTACACTGCTTGAGTTATGGTCTCCCTGTTATTCTTAAGAAGACATGGTACTCTGCTTTGAGTCTATCTGCAGTTGCTAAGCAGGATCTTGCAGTTGCCAAGCTTCAGAGGACATTGTGCAGGTGGAGAAAGGTAGGGGGTAAGGGTAAGGGCGAGGGTCCTGGTTTCTGGCATCTCCCCCTTCTCTGTTTAGTTAGAGAAGGCGTCTTATGTTCAATCCCAACTATGTGAGTTTTGAATTTGGATGTCTAATTATGGGGGGTCTTAGACAAGTTCACAACCCCAAAACACTGATGTGAGACGAGTCACATCGATGGTCGAAGGCTTTAGGCTGTCGACGATGGGCAACGTCAAGGGACTCTGATGTGGGTGAAAGGAGGGTGAGAGCCCTGTCTTAGGCCATGTAGGCTGCACCCACTCCCAGCACCACGCACTCCTTTTTGGCTGCATTGGGTGGGCCCCTGGGAAGTGGACCTACAATAATCCCGTCATTGGGCTAACTCACAGCCATCCTAGTCTCTTGTAAATGTTCAAGTTACCAACCATTTGTCAGTTTGGGGTGTAATATTGTCATAAAGGAAGGCTCCCCAATGTTAGCGGCCATATCAAGGGTGGCCTTGGTTTAGGAAATAGCCAATTTTTGTTGTGGTGATCAAGAGGCCAAGCTCTCTAGCGAGAGAAATGAGGGCAAAGCCAGGCATACCAGGAACCCTTCTGGAGGGCGTGGAATTCTAGGGGTCGACCGTAGGGGGAGGCAGGGGAGCTGACAGCTGTGTCAGTCTCCTGCGGAGTCACTTCTGGATCCTCTGCAATTTTCAGCTGATGGTAATGAACTTCAACTGCCTTCTTGATGGCAGCATCAACCTGGTTCCGTGGATGACAGGTCACGGGCGATGATCTCTGTCTTGCTCAATCTTGATGTCGTGCGCACATCCTCTCAATGAGGGTCCGTCCAGATGGGTCCGTGCCTCGAGCCCCACATCTGGGTGCCACTTGACCCGACCGGCGGGTCCTGGTTATTCATGGGGCGAGGAGGACTGCAACCTGCTATTCTTCAGAAGATATGGTACACTGCTTGAGTTATGGTCTCCCTGCTATTCTTCAGATGATATGGTACACTGCTTTGAGTCTATCTGCAGTTGCCAAGCAGGATCTTGCAGTTGCCCAGCTTCAGGGGACCTTGTACAGGTGGGAAAAGGTAGGGGGTGAGGGTAAGGGCGAGGCTCCTGGCTTCTGGTCCATCTGGGTTAGAACTTCTAATAGCAGGCATCACGGGTGATTCAATTTTACCTGGAAAGAAAAAAAGAAGGGGATTCTCAGGGAGATTTCTCTTCCCTGGATGTAAATTGTTATTCATCGTATTTATGATTGGGCCTGGCTTTGTGAGGGTATCTATTTTTTTCATTAATATTTGTGGTAGCCGGTTAGCTGTGCCTTCTGTGGTATTGGGCAGGCATATCAGTCCTCGGCTCCATAAGGGAACTGGGACTGGGGCATTCCCTTTATGGGTATGAGGGTCCTTCCCCATATCTGTGGCAAAGTTTTGTTGGTCTTGGTGGTGCCCGAGGTCACCAACATGGTCAGCAAGAGATTTGCCATGAGCTTTCAGCTTTAGAGAGAGAAAAGTGAACAAGGCATGATGGAGAGTATTTCAGGGGGACTCCTTCTGAGGGGGTACCGTTCCCCCTCTTTTGTTTTTAAAGCCAATTTTTCAGAGTTCTTGTAAAATCAGGGCAGAAGCGCCAACAGTTGCTTCTTCCACACTCAGAGAGTCATGAAGGCCTTATTTAAGGATATATAAATCTATATTAATAATCTTTTGTCAAAGGACTTTTATAGCTCCACTGACAATTAATCAGACTATATGATATATCTATTAGAAATAGCTTTTTCTACTTTTTGTGAGATTACCTCTCTTTTGTCAATTAACTGTTGAGGAAGTTAGGGTTTACCTCTCTCTTGAGAATATTGAACAGAGATTTAAATTCTTTTGTGGAGAGCTTAAAATAGTATCTTAGCCAATTTGCATCTCCTAGAAACTTTTGAAATTAATTTAAAATAAATAGACTCCCTTTTTTTTAAATCCTTTATCTGTGTGGGGTTTTTATTGGGTATTATACGTATTTACCTTTCAATGTTGTCTCCTTTCTCATTCTCCCCCCAAATCCCTTATCCCCTACCCCTTCCTCCTAATTTTTGTGATGGTGTGCTCCAAACATCCTCCCAGTCCCATCTCCCTGCTCTCCCTGCTATGTAACTTAATAATTGGATACTTGATCATTTGTTTTATTATGTAATCGATAAAATGGTGATGTGTATTAATGTTAGTTCAACTATATATTTATACTGTCTGGGAAAGTGTGGTTATAGTTATGTGGGAGACATAGTTTGTCAATGTCCACCAGCTTGTTAAAACTTAGTGCGAGAGCTTCAGCATCTAAATAAATGATGAAACACATTCGTCACTGAGGTCACTTTGCTTAAAATTAATTTGTAGAAAATAATGGATTCAGTTACTATCATTTCAATTTATGGACAAATTTGTTAAGGTTACCAAGTGGTTTTTATTAAAAATTGGTCTTTAAAGCTCTAGATAATTGTGAATCAATTGAATGTTGGATACCGAGGGAAAACAATTTGTAACAGAGGACCTTGATTTTTTTAATTCAGTTCCATGAGTCACTTGTAGCTCTGTGCAGTTGTTTTCAGTCCAGTTTTCTCATTTTTTAGTTCATTACATGCCTGTATATATTTTGAAATTAATTTAAGCCTGAGTATTTGGCACATGATGGCTTAATAAATTTTAACTTTGAATAATCTGAAATGTTTCATTTTCCTAGTTCATGCTCATATTAAATGAACGAGATTTTTTGAAAATTGGAAAGAAAATGATATTCCATCTTACATGTTAAGGTTTTACATGCCAGTCTAGCACTTAAAAAGTGTTGATTGATAGGTCCTTGCTTTTTAATTAAATGATACACTACTACCACATAGCCCATAAATAAACATGTGCTTATTGGGAGAAAGATGCTGTCATGATTACTGAAAATTTTGACTTTATTGAGATTGTGTATATATGGTGCTAAAAGTCCCTTAGCATTATAAATTTACCTGTATAGTAAAAAAAAAAATTATGATTGATAAAAACTTTCCAAACAATAAAATTTCATATGGCTGCACATGTGTCATCAGAAGTGGGCTGTGGTATATGGAAAACAAAGCATTAAATAATAAGAATTTAGATAGTTTAAATTTATGCTTTGAAGATTTACAGAAAATAAGGTACTAGATATTAAACAATAACTGATCATAAAAATTTATTAACCTGCTCCTGCATATATGCCACTAGCTTTGAGTGACTGCCCCACTGAATATACCCTTTCAGAGTTGTAATACTTGGATGATTCCTGTTGTGCCAAATACCAATAATTTACCAATTTTACCAATTATTTACCAATAATTTCTATTCATGATTGCTTTACTGAATAAATCTTTTTAGAGTTGAAATACTTGGATGAATTTTATGCTTTACTGTGCCAAATTACATTATCTGTCTTATACATGATTGCTTCACTTAATACATATTTTTTAGAGTTGTAATACTTTTTTTTTAAAGTATAGAAACCCTTGTTTGAGAGCTGTAAAATACACTCAGATTCAGACTACCTCTGAGTTTTTTTTTTTTTCTGTCACTGCAGAATCCTTACCCACCTAGCCTTTGAGGACCCTCATCCCAGGCACCCCCATACCCAGCTGGAGTGGTCTGTGGCAATACTGGAAAAAAGAAGCTGTCTTTATAGAATTGAAAAGTATGTGACCAAATCAAGGTGATAGAAGTTAAGCAAACATAGTTGGAATGTCAATTTAAATTCATTGGGTCACTTTGTTAAACAAATCATGTGTCAGAAGTATGAAGCATTCAGGATCAAACAAATGTATTCTTTTCACTTAGTATAGAAATAAGAGTTAAAAATATCTCTCTGGGTTCCCTGAGGGACAAGCCTGACTGCATAGGGGTTGATGTCAAAAGTATCCCCTCTCCAGGAAAAAGATATCGGGATGGATATGGCTCTCATAGCTCACTAGACAACGACAGGGGGACTGGAGCTGGAGCCATTACAAGGTCCCCTTCAAGTACTGGAGGTCAGGCCTCTATCCCCGCCTTCGCAAGATTAGAATTGCCACAGCTCTTCTATACTTAGAGAAGGGAGGAGATGTCAGGAGCAGCTCTGCTTACACACTGAAGGCCTAAAATCAGCCATAGGCCTAAAATCAGCAATAGGCCTGTCATACATGTATACTAACACCAAGTCTTGGGTCTCTGTGTAAAAACATTGAACCAGATGGCTATAAACTATTGTAAACAGGCAGCTTTTGTGGAAATTTACAAGCCTGAGTAGTCATAGACCTTGTAAATAGGTAGCCTTGGCAGACAATACCAACTTGGATAAGGACAAGTGAGTCATAGGCAGAGTCATAGTGACCTGTGCCCTAAACCTTCACCCAGCTGATACCCGGTTCTGAAAGATATCTGTACTCCCCCTGAACACCCACACTCCAGTGTCATCCCCTCCCCCACATCCTGCCTTTCCGTGTTTATAACCCCTGTGTGAATGAATTACGATTTGAGAAAAAATAAATAAATTATTTTTTTTAAAAAAAGAAAAGAAACAAGAGTTAAAAGCAAATCAGCCATCACAGAAAATAAGTCATCCTATTAATAATTTTCCTCAGTACCTTCTGTGTATTCTTGTTCCTAAAATTGTGGGTTTTGTGATTTATCATTACAGGAACCACAGAATATATGATTGAAGAAACTGCAATCTTTCTGTATAAATCAATTATTACTGAGTTGATGTATATACTCCAATCTTTCATATAGAACAGATAAACATATGAAAAATAAGGCATACATGTGAGAAATATATCAGAAAACAATTTTAGGAAGAGCACCACAAGCAAAACTAGAAGTTGGAATTATTGCAAGGAATTCTATCAAGGAAGGTGTCAGAACCAACCAGTCTGAGGAACTGAACAAGTTCAAAAGATAGAAATGGGTGTTTTACAGGCTGTTCAGAAGGACAACCAAAACACTAACATATTATGTAAAAAGCTGTTAGCAACCTTAGTACACAGAAGTAGCAATATCATACTATTATTTTAGCTGGGATTCATAATGACTGTGTACCTTACAAGGTGCAAATGTCCACATAGTGATCCCAGGCTATGACTCTAAGGAAAAGAACTTCTAAACTTGTACAAATGACACAAAAGCAGATCTTGCTGAGGCAGCCTGTGGAAACAATGCTATTCTCAGTTTGTATTCTCTGCAATATCTTTAGGACAGAATTGCTGCATAAATAAATGTCATTAAAAGATAGATGAGAGACAAAGTCCTACATAGGGATGATCAAGTGAAAGCCAGAGCTAAAGGCCAAGAATATTAAAATATTTCCCAACACTGTGATTAATTATACTCACAGAAAGAAGCAGAAAATGATGTGCTGAAGCTCTGGATCATTTGTCAGCACTGGTAAAATGTATTCATAAATATTGGTTTCGAAACTTTGGGTACACACTGGTTTGCATACTTGAGGCCACAACTAGGATTAAATATCTATTTTATTCTACCATGGTTTCAGAAAATCACTGATGCCAAGAAGTGCATGGCAGAAAAAAATTTCCTCCAAGGAGACCCAGTAGAGGAGAAATGACTTTTAAAAAAATTTATTAAATTATTTTATTTATTTATATTCAAAAAGTTAATCACTTCCTGGTCCCTGGTCCCCATGTCCCCTCCTCTCCACCTCTGAGAGAGTGCTCCTCAACTGGCCCACCAACTCTCAGCTCACCCCCACCATCATCACTCTTTCCTGGGGCATAGATTTTCCACAGGTTTGAAAGCATCTTCTCCTACTGAGGCCATACAAGGCTGTCCTATGCTATGCTGATGCTGGGGCCAGGAACCAGCTCATGTATGTTCCTTTGTTTTTGGCTTAATCTCTGGGAGCTCTGAGGGGTCAGGGTTACTTAACACTGTTCTCCCTATGAAGGTGCAATCCCCATTCAGCTACTCCAGTCCTTCCTCTAACTCTTCCATATTTGTCCCGACCTCAATGCAATGATTGGCTGTAAGTATCTGCATTTGTCTCAGTCAATTGCTAGTAGAACCACTCCAAGGACAGGCATGCCAGGATCCTGTCTGCATGTACAATATGCCCTCAGTAATAGTGTCACGATTTGGTTTGTGCACATGGAATGGATCCCAAGTTGGGCTGGCCTTTCTTTAAGTCTCTGTGTCATTTTCGTCCCTACAGTTTTAGACAGGAACAATTCTGGGTTAAATTTTTGGAGAAGGGTGAATGGCTGATTGCCTCAACTGATGTCTATGTTTATCTACTGGAGGTTCTATCTACTTCTTGTTCCATCTCTCCACTGTTGGGCATTTTGGCTAATGTCATCCCCATTGAATCCTGGTAGTCCCAGGTCTCTGGGACTTTCTACAGGTTTTCTTCCACTTAACGCCCCCTGGTCAATATTTAGATTTATTCTCCTGGTCTTCCGGGTGTCCCTTATGTCTCCCCCTTTACCTTCATCCTGCCTTTTCTTTTCACCTTCCCCCTCCACTCTCCTATCAAGTTTCCTTTTTCTCTCTCCCTCCTGTGATTAATTTGTTCCTCACAAATGTTGTACAAAAGTGGGTTTCAGGTATCCTCACTTGGGCCTCCTGTTTAGTTAAACTTCCTATGTCTGTGAATGGTCTGAGCTATGAGACAGATGACTTAAGCTATAAAAGGAATTATGCATTAAGTAGATACTGGCCAAAAAAGATATAACTTGCATGTCAATAAGACCTTCAGGGTTGGAGATGTCTGAATGATGCTTAGATGATGACAACACTCTAAGACAAAACAGTTTTTCGTGTTTCCCATGAGAGACACCATTCTGACTTTACCACAGTTGCCCATAGTCTTCAACTTGTGATTATGTATTTAAAACAGTGGAACTTTTGAGAATTTTAGACTTATGTAGTTAATTGGATATTAGTACCAGACCTCTGAAGGCTGTATCACCTCCTTATACTCTATTTTCTCTGCATTGTTCTTTACCTTGTAAGAAGTAGAGAGGGAGGATCAAATGATCATGAGAAAGGAAAGGACAAGTAAGGAAATGCAGAAAGGAATGGGTAAAACTAAGAAGAACTTGAGGTATCATATGGAAACCTAGTAGAATAGAAACATTTTATTATCTACACATATATGAAAAAATCTAAGTGGAATCACCACACAAGAGGAAAGACAAAACATTAACCAGATCCCTCTCACCAAAACCGAAACCTCTAGTGCTAAATAGTGCTTACATGTAATCAAGCTGTTAGTCAAAAGATTCTTGTGATAACAACCAAATAATCCAGGCTATTAAAATGCTGTATATTTTATTGTTGTAATTATGATTTGTAGGTACAATACAATTATAACACCTATAAAATAACATCTGAAACCTAATTAGATGAGATATCAATGTGTAATACCTCTGATTCTGTTAGTTTAGTTTTTAAATTACCACTTCAGACAGTCTTGATGTTACAGACCTATAATCATAGCTGCTTGTTATAATGAAACATTAGGGTTTTCTATTGAAAACAAACTAAGCTAGTCTTGCTTTAGGCATATTGTGGGAAACTTTATGTGCATTCTATGGTAAAATTTATGAAGTAGACTTCTGTGTGATCCCAATTTAAATTACTAGTACCAGAACAGACACACAACTAAGTTCTAAATTTAATTCATAGTCTTTTTAAGTAAAGAAAACTATTGTATACAATAGTTAGAAAATAAAGAAAGGACTGTTGTAGTGGGTACTGTTCTTGTATCAGTTGCCTGCCTGTGGATTCCACTCACTTAACTGGTCCTCCTTGCAATATGAGAGCATGCACCTAGTCCCAGAGTAACTTCATGTGCTTGGGTGGGGTGATAAACAGGGGGTACCTCCCCTTTCTCAGAGGAGAAGGGGAGAGGAAAATAGAAAGAGTAGCTGTGCCATCTCCTTGGGAGGAGATGGATGAAGATTTTGGGATGTAATGTGAATAAAGAAAAAAAATTATAGAAAAAATACAAATCTCCAAAATTCAAATAAAATAAGAAAAAATGATATATCAAATCATTTACTCATTTTCATCATGCATTTAATATTATAGGTGGTGTTCCACAATTGAAATGGATAGGTAGGCTCACTCACATATTGCAGATTATGGGGGCACTTTTATAATATACATTGTGAATGGGGGTAAGCATGTAGTGGTTAATACTAGCATGGCACATGTAGGCTGGTAATGGCATTTTTAAGATTCTGTACAAGCTAGAGGTTCTTTACCTTTTATATGTTATATTTTAGCCTGTATCCAATTATATTTTTATTAATATGTTCTATCTATGTGTACACAATTGTACATATCCAAGTTTGCATATTCTAGTTTAATGCTCTAGCCCAGATGGTTTGAAAGTGTAGAAGATTCACTTATCAGACAATAGCTAGACTCAGACTTTAAACTATTTTGGCAGTAAATGCCAAGATGAGAAAAGAATCTGAAAAATGTGAGAGGTGGAAGGGGAGGGAGACACATCAGAAATGTTAGAAATGTAGCTCAGAACAAGACTAAACTGTACAATGATTGATTCTCTTTCTCCATATGAGAAAGCCTACTTTTAGAGATGAGTTATAAGGCTGATTAGTTTGGTTTGGTTTAAGGGTGTTAGTCACATGCCTTCTTGCTCTCTGAATAATAATCAGCTTTGAATAAACAAAAAGCCAAAGGAAAGCTGTCAAGTAAAATGAAAAGCAAAATCTAAAATTACAATTATAAACAATCTCCTAAATTAAAGACATTGTCTTCTGCTACATCAAAATTAATTGCAAATAATTGTGAAAAAAACAGTGTTTCACAAATTCAGTGCATGTGGTCATAGTTCTTGAATACTGTTTTACTATCAGCAGTGATCACAAGAAACAGTCAAGAAATATACAGCAGGAAAAGAGCAAAAATTATGATTCCGTTCAAAGAGATGATGCACAGGGAAGACAATATTGTTTGATTTTTTAAATGATAATTGAAAACTTGGTCATGTACAATTGTGTACATGAATAGCACATAGTAATAAAATATAATTGGATACAGGCTAAAAGATATCATTGAAAAGATAAAGAACCTCAAGCTTGTACAGAATCTTAAAAAGGATGTGTGAAGGTTAAAAGAGCAGTATAATAATTTATGTATGTAATACTAGGAAGTGTGGGAAGAAGCTCAACTGGTCCCCAGTGCCAGAGAGTCAAATGTTCAAAACACTCTGTTATTATTTGTACTGGTCTTTAAGGATATGAACTCACGGATTTAGACTAATAGTCATGTACTTGGTTCAATGAGACACTTTAATCATCAAATCACCTGAGATTAAGAGATAAAGGATTCAGATAGTAACCTACTCAACAGCATTTCAAAAATCTTGAGACAACTTGGACACAGTTCAGAGGTAATATATCTTTAACCAGGGACCTCTTCTTTACTGCTGTCTGTTTACATTTCTAAAGGAGATTTCTTCCATTTGCAAAATGTGGGTGGGATATTTACATCATTCTGGAGGACAGAAAAAAATAAAGACTTTATTACTAATTTTTAGAAATGAAGGAGGGATTACTATATTATAAACATGGTGAATCAGAAGGGAATGCTTACAGAAATTGGAAAATTTTCCACATAATTGTACTCCCATTATCAACTTAGTACAGAATTCATTTCATCACCATGAACTTTTCTACTAAAACTCAATCTGGATCATCCTTTAATTCTGATTCTTCTGTAATGGTAGGTGCCATTTCATTAAAAGCAAAAAAAAAAACTTTTTTTCACAAATACAATGATGTTTAATATTTATTCAAGTATATGTAATCATTCTTGTACTGATGGTAGAAGTAAGTTCACTATGGGTATTAAATACTAGATAGCCATAGATAGCTACATAGTACAAACTAGATGATATTGCTTTCAAACTAATTTCCTCACATTTGATTCCTAAAACAGAAATAGAAGAGTATGTTAAACACTAAAGCATATATAATATTCTTTTCTAACAAATCTCATTATATTTGCATTTCCTATATTTCAATAACTTTTTGTCCCATTTCCTTAAGTCTCACATGTAACACGGAAGTTAAAAAGAAATCACTTGTTTTGGATATTTTTTTACATGAACTCACAGATGATACAGAGCTGCAACCATTCATCTTTGGGTATTTTCTATGCATTTACTTGATCACTATCTTTGGCAATCATCTTTTAATGTTGACCATCAATTGTGACTCCCACCTCCACACACCCATGTACTTCTTTCTTTGTCATCTATGTTTTAATGACATGTGTTTCATCAGCATCACAGTCCCAAAGATGTTGGTGAATATACAAACACAGGATCAGAGAATCACTTTTGCTGGCTGCCTCAGCCAGGGCTGCTTTGTTGCAGTTTGTACCATCTTTGAGTGTTTTCTCCTTGGAGTAATGGCCTATGACCGCTATATAGCCATTTGATATCCTCTAAGATACACTGTCCTCATGAATCCTTGCTCCTGTGTTATTCTGGTTCTTATCTCCTTAGTTATTAGTATTGCAAATGGTCTGCTGCATAGTCTGTTGGTACTACACTTGTCCTTCTGTATAGATCTGGAAATCCTCCACTTCTTCTGTGAAATTGCACAAATCATCAAGCTTGCCTGTTCTGACAGCCTCATCAATAACATCTTGATACTTATTATAGCTTTTGTTTTTGCTGGTGTTCCTCTATTTGGAATAATTTTCTCTTATGTTCACATTGCTTCTATAGTTTTGAAAATGTCATCATCTGAAGGGAAGTACAAAGCCTTTTGCACTTGTGAGTCTCATTTGTCAGTTCTTTCCTTGTTCTATGGGACTGGTTTGGGTGTATATATTACTTCAAAAGTAATTGATTCAGTTAAGGAGATTGTTGTGGCTTCAGTCATGCATTCCATAGTTCCTTCAATGTTGAATCCCTTTGTCTATAGTTTGAAGAACAGGTTTGTGAAGGAGGCCTTGAAGAAAGTTATTGGTAGGTTTCTCTTCTGTGATGAATGATGAACCTGGGACTTGTGTGTCTAGAATAAGTCCAAATTACAGGATAGCTGCTAGGCCAAAATGCCTATTATTTCTTCTAATGTAATTACTCAGTGAACTTAATTTTTTTTTCATTTGCCTTTTTCAACTTACTATGTTGAAACTGGGCATAGAATTTCCTTTGTAATATAATTCTACTTTATTTTATTTTTTTTGGTGTTTTGCCTCTATGTATGTAAGCATATAATGACTGTGCATAATTCCCATATGAGCCAGAGGTGGGGGTCAGATACTCTGGACCCACAGCTGCAAATGTTTGATAACCATCAAGTAGGAGGTAGGGATTGAATCCCAGTCCTCTAGTGGAGCAGCTACTGATTTAACCACTGAAAAATTTTCTAGCCCACTGTAGTTCTACTTTTATTAACATGTATATGTGTATTTTTGTGCATTTGTGTTTCCTATAAACGCACATGAGTAACTATTGAGGCTAGAAGTCTGTTTTAGGTCCTCTTGAGTAAAAAATCTGGTGATTGTAAGCTGATCAACTATAGTGCTGGGAAGATACTCTCTGGAAATATAGCAGGTACTCTCATCCTCAAAATTCGTACTTTAACCCTCATTGCCACATAGTTTCAAACCTGGATATAGAATTTCCTTTTTTTTTCAACTCCCAGAAAATGGGCTGTGAAGATGAGTTTTAATTTTAGTGGGGTCTGTGTGTGTGTGTGTGTGTGTGTGTGTGTGTGTCTGTCTGTGTATATGTGTATATGTATTTATGTGTGTTCTTGCCTATCTGCACATGCATGTACATATGTTTGTTCATATGTGTGTATATGTGGGAGTGAGTGTGTGTGCACTCTTTATTTGGTCATGGGAAATTTCCATCACTTTCTTAGACTTAGGTCTATTATGAATGGCAATATGTGAAGGGATCACTGATACAAAATTACTTGACACTCTTGTCACTCTTCAATAAATTTTTTATTAGCTGATAAAGAAATCATTTTGAGATGACTTGAAATTCACACATTAAGACTTTTGAAAAATCATTTGAGAATTTCATGCCTGTTTCCAATTTTTTTCTTTATTAAATTCACTCACAGTCCTTCCTAAATTTCCCTTCCTATTTCTTTCAACTTCTTGTACTCCTTTCTGTTTTAGAAACTACTGAGTACATTAGCTGTTGCAAGAATATTCATGAATGTGGGCTTATTTAGTTGAACATAGGCATTCAACTGAGGCTATATTCCTGAAAAAATATGATTCTCTGTTAGAACTTAAACATTGAAACAATGAATACTGGTACCTTTTATTAAAAGCATGCATGACTTAAAGATTACTACAGAACAAAGAATAAGACTCCACTATCCTCATGCAGTGAAGACATACTTGGACTGGGTTCCCCTTCAGTTTCCAGGTGAGGGAGAATATGCAACTGTTATATCTAGGGATGATGCCAGACACAGAAGCACAGAAACACCATCTCCTGCCTATTAATATTTTTTATGGTGAAACCAGATTTGATTTTTCTAGTAAACTAAATGTAGTACCTAGAACCGTGTCAAAATTTGTCCCAAATAACATTTGTCTTTTTAACATGAAAATTGATTACTATTTATGTGATAACTGAGAAAAAGTCTACCTTCAGAAGATGAAATCAACTATGTGGTCTTTATGTAAATTATTTGATTTATTATGATATAAAAGACAAAAACAGGGGTATGCTATTGAAGGGCACAGTAATTGTGTTGCTATATTTATCATTATTAGTACCTGATGATCAATTTATTATATCAATCTGCACTGGGTGTAGCACATTCTAACACCTTCAGGTATCTACTTTATTGTCCATTTGACTACATTTGAAAACACTAGTATAAACTAGTGGGTATACCTTTCAGAGAATATTAAGAGTATTGTAACTGAGGGAAGAAGATACATCACAAAGTTGCAAGATATTATCCCAGGGGCTTATTTATCAGACTAAATAAAAACACTTTAACCACTGCTGTCTTCCTTTTCCTGATTACTTTCACATATTTGATTTCATGTAGGTAAGGGAGACATCTATTTTCATACACAATCACTAGGTAGGACTAAAACCTAAAACAATAAATCCCAAATAATTTCTTTCCACTAAGTAATTTTCATTTGATGTTTAGTCACAAAAACAAAAAATAATACATAACTCCTATGAATATGGAAAGAATTTTATGAAATAAAATGATATTAATTTTGCTTTTTTGACTTTGACAAATATTTACTGAAACTGTAAACACTATGTAGGCTCAGATTCTGTGGTAGTCTAGTAAAGAGTCATGTTTAAAGAACAGAATTGTTTTTTTAGATACCAAACTCGTAAACTAATAAATATATTAAATGTGTTGTCTTTTCTCCTATGGTTCCATGTTTATAATTGTATTGAGTTTAACAGTCTCCCATTTATTTGCAATGTGTTTTGGTATTGTAATGTTTAAGGACACAAAAATTAACAACCATTTTTTATGTTGTTATAAATAATGTGTCTAATTTTTCTGGGTTTGTGTTTATATACAATTGAATATTTCCCTACATATGTTTTTGAGGAAATAGAAGATAGTTTGTGGGGCATTTTACCTGTAGGTAAGTGCAAATTATGACTAAATAGCTTACTCAGTTATCTTCTGATTAGGTAATTTAAGTATTAACAATTGTCATAAAAATGTGTGTGTTTCTCTTAGCAATTGTATGAGTGTATTGTATCCAAGCATTAATTAATATTCCCTATGTTGTAAAGTTGCAATTCTTTTACATAAGACATCTGTTTTCCTTTATTGGTAAAATGTGTTATATAATTTTCATTGAGCTCCCTCTACTTACCATAACTTAAAAAAATTATTTATATATTTGGAATGCCAATTCTGTTTTTGATCTAAATATTGAAATATTATTCTTACTGTAAAATTTTATTCTAAAATATGTTTATACATGAGCATTTTTGTGCCTGTGTAGGGTAGTGTATTGCTCATATGCACCAAAGGAGGGTGTCTGATCCTCTAGAGCTGATGTTACAGACAGTTGTGGGCCACTTGACATGTGTACCATGAAGCAAACCTCCATCCTCTCAAAGAACAAGTGCTTTTACTCACTGACACATTTCTACAGACCAAAAGTTTAACCTTAATGAGCAAGAATCTGTTTTTATTAATATTGTTCTTTGCTTTAAGATGTATTTCATTTTGATGCACATACTCTCTCTGTCTCTGTTCCTGTTTCTGTTTCTCTGTCCCTATCTCTGTCTCTCTGTCTCTCTGTCTCTCTGTCTCTGTCTGTGTGTGTGTGTGTGTGTGTGTGTGTGTGTGTCTGTCTGTCTGTCTGTCTACAGAGGTCAGAAGGGTGTATTACATTCTCAGTTGGAATTACATTTTTGAGCAACTCAAAGTGGGTGTTTTGAATTGAACTCTAGTCCAAAGAAACAGCTGAAGTATCTCTTGATCTTAAAGCTATCTTTTCAGCCCACATAATTCTTTTGATTAAACAATGTGGAATATGCCCATAATTTATTTCTTTACTTTTGGTCTACAAACTAGACAGTTTTTGGTGTATACTAATCAAGCACTCAATCACTGTCCTTCATTCCCAGGAATACAAGTGCTCAGGTTTTTCTATGAATATCTTATATGTCCTCTGCATTCATAATAAATAAAGCTTTCATCAGGGTACTTTTGCAGTGCAAAAGTTTACTTCATTTCCTAGTCTGGCTTGAAACTCATTGTGTAGTCTAGTATAGCTATGATTCCATGCCTCATTCCCCTAGAAATAACATGAAAATATGGTGTAAATATTCTCAATGTGTTTTGCGATAATAATTGTTACTTTAGAGACTTTTTTAAAAATTCAATTGCATTCAGTTTGTGCAGCACAGGCAGTTGAAGCCAGAGAATTAGAAGTTAGAAGGTTAGAACAAATTGATGGATTTCTGTGCTGACTGCCAACTGACTGACTCATCTCCACTGCACTCAGCTCAGCATACAGAACAGAACTGATTAATTATACCTCAGAAATCTGCATGCCTCTTTCTTCTAATTACTGGGATTAAAGTTGTATACCACCATGCCTAGACCTACTTTTTTCTTTTCCTGAAACTCGTATAATACAAGACTAACCTTGTATTTAGAGATCTGTTTGGCACTGTCTCTAGGGATTAGATGTATGTTTGTATTCTAACCAGATCACACAGACCTAGAAGTACTTTAGATGTGATCCCTTGCCAGAACAATGATATTGACTGCTCAAATTTTCTCTACAGATATGAGATGAAGGTGTTCTGTTCTAATAGAAAGAATTAAGGTACATATTCCCTTACCTCATGAAAGAAATTTTATAATAGCATGCTATTTTAAATCATGTAGAATTCTTAGTGTTTTCGTTTGAACTTTAATAAATTTCAACACAGTGAATACTAGTTTTTAGTTTGTTGATAAGATTTAAATGATAACACTGTATATTATAAGCCACCATATTTCTAGTGAATTATTTTAATTATTTTTCAAATATTGGTATTGTATTATAATATAATTTTTTATATTTTTACAATCTACTTTATTTGCTATCTTTATTCATTAGTTATCTAAAAATAAAATAATGACACAAAATACTGAATCATTAGAAAAATATCTAACAGTATCAATATAATTTTTCTACTCTTTTTATTTTTCTATTTTCTTCTTATTTTTTCAGTAGATCCTAGAGCATGCAATGCACTTTTTCATATTTTCCCCTTTGTTCCACCTCTCAGATACATATGCCTTGCCAACTCACCAACTTTGTTTCCTTTGAAATTCTCATCAAGTTCAATTAATGCTCCAGAGTGGTCCCCTAACCACATGTGTATCATGATATGCTCTAAGATTGCATCATATGTACACAACAGATAGAAAATCATTGTTGAAAAAAGATATTTTTTAAAGAAATATTAAACCAAATTTAGAAAGAAAATCAGCTCTGGTGTAATGCTTGTGATGAACACAGGCAAAGAAGTTAGTGAGGAAAAACAATTCCATTGTTTGTGACACTAATCCTAGGGAGACATGAACAATAATATAACTAAAAACATTTTACTTCATGATTTATACTCAAAAAGTCTCAGTAATGAGCATTTTACTTTCTAAATATAGTATTCATATTATTGCCTTTTAATTTACTGACCAAATTTATCTAGACTTTTTCCTCTTGACTTGTAAACTATATTCAACTTTATTCTAATTAGTAAGTTGATCATTAGTTAAAAGAATAGAAAATATTTAAACACATATAAATAAAATTTGAAAGCTCATCAAGACATATATTAAAATTTTGTAATTCAAAATTGCAAAATATGTACTAAATAGATGACATTTTGGATACACACATGCAGTCAAAATTAAAGCATGATGTTATCAATAGAATAAATAAATCTATGAACAAGTAGTGACATTCAACCAAGGATGAACAGCCTCATTCAGAAGGCTGAATAATCTGCTAAAGAAAATGTAAGTCATTCTGCAAATCTGATATAGTTCTCACTGGGAATATGAATGATATATTGTGTGAATATAAACTTATATAAAGTAAAACTAAAATAATTATGAGGAAGGGTACATAGAAGCATATACTTTAGTTAATTTTTATACTTTGGGAAATTTTTAAAGTATAAGTAATATTTTATATTGATTCACACTTGGGTTTCAACACTATACTTATGAAACAATCTTTTATCATTCTCAAACTGTAAACACTAGAAAGAATATGTGTGGGCTATGGAAATACCTCCATGGAGAAAGCACTTGATTTGCAGTCATGCGGATAAGAGTTTAGATCCCCAGAAGTCACAAAAACCCTGAGCAGATATGTTAACTGTGCTGCCAATATTCTTAGTTCTTGACAGGTAGTGACAGAATATTAAACTTCATAACCCCTTGTAAGGTATCTAACTAAACTAGATAGATTCTACACTAATGAGTACAGTTAAGGAAGTGTCCTCATTATAGGATGAAACATCCTTTTGATTATGCCCAAGAGGAGTATAGATCCTTCTTTGCCAGAGTTCAGTTCTGGGTGGGGGTAATGTCCTGAAGCAGGTAGATGCAAGAGCAAAAATTGAGGAATCAGACATGTGTCACCTTTCAGTATTTATTCTTGAAAGGCAGGATAGAGAGGAGACATTTCTCAGTATGGCTTGACCTACTCTGACAACCTGAGCCTATCATTAAGCTTTATTTATATACAAAATCATTTCCTTAAAAACATTAATAATTAATTACACAATCTCATAGGATACAATCTTAACTGATTAAGTAAGTACATAAAAAAACCAAAGTGATCAAAGAGCAAATTTAATGAAAGCTAAAACATAAGTGACATTATGATAAAATCAACATTCTTTTATTCAGTGAAGTTCTGAAAGCAACCATATAGCATTGTATGTACTGAGTAATGTATGTATCAACTGAATCCATTTAATGTTATATGTACATATACATACATATACATATGCACATACACATACATATATACACATACACACATACATATACATACAGACACACACACACACGCACACACACACACACACACACACACATATATATATGATTTCAGAAATCCCCATTTGTTATTAGATAACCAATTAGTAGGCTTATCTCTAGAGATGAATAATTCATCCTCTTTCAGCTGTCTTTATTTGGTGTAGTTCTTTGGCTGAGATTTCCCATTTTTTTCATTAGTATATTTTTTTGTGGATTCTTGGGATATAAAGTCTTATTCTCATGTTTACAAAGGAAATGCTTTATGAAGAGAAATCTCCATAGGCCTCACATATTCTTCATGATGGAGGGTCTTTTGAATGTGTTCCTGTGTAGTTTTACATCTATGTTCATAAGGAAAATTCATGTATGATTAATTCTGGGTTGAGTCTTTATATGATATAAGTATCAAGGTAATTGTGGCCTCCAAAATGGTCCAGATTGTTCCTTTCCTTCTTTTTCCATTTTGTGGAATAATTTAAGGAGATCTAGCCTTAACTCTTCTTTGAAAATCTGATCAAATTCTGCACTAAAACAGCTTGGCCTTGGGCTTTTTTCCTTGGATGAATTTTGATTACTATTTCTATTTCACTAAGGGTTCTAGATATTGTTTACCAAATTTTGATTTAACTTTGTTGTGTGGTACCTTTTGAGAAAATTATCTATTTCTTTTAGATTTTCCAGTTTGGTGGAGTATAAGATATTAAAGTATATCTGTATGATTCTTTGAAATTCCTATATGTCAATTTTGTGTCCCCCCCTTTTTAATTCTGAATTTATTGATTTAGATATTCTGTCTCTCTTTTATGTAGTTTAGAAAAGAGCCTATCTTTCTTGTTGATTTTTATCAAAAAAATCAATTCTTTTATTTTTGCAACAAGTTTTGAATTGTTTTCGTTTTTTTATTATGTTGAGTTCAGGCATCAATTTGATAATTTCTTTCTATCTTTTACTAGAGCTTTCAGTTGTCTAATTAGTTTGCTAGTATGAGATTTCTCCAATTTTTTTTTAAATATAGGTGTATAATGGAATGAATTTTCCTCTTAACCTCACTTTGATTGTTTTCCTAATTTGAGTATGTTGAGTATTTGCTTTCACTGAATTCCAGAATTTCATGTGTTTATTGTTGTCTTGACTCATTCTATTATTCATTAAAAAGTTATACAGTTTCCATGCATTTGTAATCATTCTCTTGTTTCTGTTGTTGATGCCCAGCTTTAATCCATGGTGGTATGAAAGGATTCACAGGGTTCTTTCAATTTTCTTACTTACTGAGACATTCTTTGTGCCAGAGAATATGGTGAATTTTGAAGAAAGTTTCATGAAGTGCTTTGAAGAAGGTATATTCTTTTGTGTTTGGGGGGAATATTTTATAAATATCCATTAGATTCATTTGCTTTAAAATATCAGTTACTCATAGCATTTCTCTATTTTGTTTTTATTGGGTGACTACTCCATTGGTGAGAGTTATGTATTATATACTCCTACTGTGAGGGCTAATGTGTGATTGATTCATAGTAATGTTTTCTTTACAAATGTTGTTGTCATTTTGTTTGGTGGATAAGTGTTAAAAATTGAAATGTCATCTTGGTAAAGAAAGTTTCATGAATATTTAGTGTCCTGAATCTCTTTTGATTAATTTTGGTTTGAAGCTTGTCTTGTTACATATTAATATGGTTCCTACAGCTTGCTTCTTAGATCCATTTTATTGGAATATCTTTTCATGTCATTTTCTAAAACCTTTTTACATCACCAAAATGTTCACCTTTGATTTTGAGTTTTTTGTTTTTTTCCAGCAGCAAGACCTGATCTGTTTTCATGTATAGTCTGTCTTTTTATTGGGAATTGAGACCATTGATATTGACAGATATTAATAAAAACTGATCATATATTCATGTTATTTTGTAATTTTTTTTGGTGGTGGTGATAGTGTATGTTTGTGTGTGTGTGTGTGTGTGTTTCTTTTGTCTTTACTGATATGGAATTATTTATTTCCTGTGTTCTCCTGTCTATAGTTATCCTTTAGTAGTTGGATTTGCCTATTAGATCCACCTGTAAAACTAGATTTATAAATAAACATTGTATAAAATGGACTTTGTAATGGAATATGTTATTTTTGCTATTAATCATGATTGAAAGTTTTGCTGGATATAGTAGTGTTGCTGAAATCTGTGGTTTCTTACACTCTCTGGGACATTTGTCCGAGCAATTCTGGCTTTTAACATCTCCACTAAGAAATTTGTTGCACTTCTATTATGTCTGCCTTTAAATGTTACTTTGATTTATTTTTCATTTACAGGTTTTTTTTCCCTGTGTGTTTAGTGTTTGAAGTATTAAGTAGCAAATAAAAATGTTTTCTGGTGTAATCTATTCAGTGTTCTTAGTGATTCTTTTCTCTTTATAGGCATGACTATTGTTAGGTTAGGAAATTTTTCTTTGATGATTTTGTTGAAATTATTCTCTGATCTTTGAGCTGGGAATGTATCCTTACTTTATCCCTATTGTTCGTACATTTTGATATTTCAGTGTCCCAGATTTCCTTGACATTTGGGGGGCTGTTCAGGAATTTTTAGACTTAAAATTTTCTTTGATCTATATATTCATTTCTCCCAGGAGCCATTAAAGGGAAGGTACAAACTACCAGGTGATCTTTCTAAGGTGGTTCCACCACAGAGTGTAAATCTATGACAGATTTCCTTCTTTAGGCAAAGCTGAGGAGATTACATATGTGGAAAGATTCCTGATATTAATATGCTTTCCTGTTATTATTATATATACATAATAATCACTATATATTAGCTCACCATTTTGAGCATATTTACTATGAGATGCTAAATTCCAGATACAGATGTTTTCTAGCCTGAGACAAACTCAGACAGGCAGTTCCATTACAATAGCAGAGTTGCTTACACTTAAGCATTACAGATAAGCATTTTAATACAGATAAGCATTTTATGATTGAACAGCAACCCTAAATATCCCACAAGACCAAGTCTTGCCCACACTAATGGTCTTCCACCTTGGCTACCTTCAAGGGAGCACCAAGGAAAATGAATTGCCATAACTCTCCCCCGGCACATTTCTTATATCATGTCTCCAATACCCAATGTTCTCTCTCCTATCGTTTGTATTCTGTAACTGAAGCTTGCCTCAACAGTTCCTGTTTGCATTCCCACTTTTTTTGTTTTGGGGATTTTTTCAGATTATGCAGTCTTTATGAGTTCAATTTCCACTTTCTTGTCTTGAACAATTTTATTTGTTTGCTTAAGTTGACTGAATTTCCTCTGCTTTTTTTAAGGAGATTATTCATTTTCTCCAATTTTTTATTTTCTTGTGTTTCTTTGCAGAATTTTTTAAATTCCTCCAAATGTTTGTTTCTGTTTTCCTAAAATTTTATAAGGAATTTATGCTTTTCCAGTTACAGACCTTTATCACTGCCATATAGTCTGTTTTAAGACCTTTATCTTGTGTATCAGCTACATTGGAATATTCAGGACCTATTATAGTAGGATATATAGGATATGGTGGTAACATATTTTCCTGGGTGTTGTGAATTTTTTTTATTACAGTGTCATTTAGACATCTGTGTATGAGGTGATTGTAAGTCTAGGTGATGATTTCTGGAATTGCCTTGTTTGGGTGGGAGATTAGGTCTCTGGTTTTGTGTGCCTTTGGGATTTTAATAAAGTATGTTGGCTAAGCATTGCATTCAAGGCATTCTCCCTTGAATTCTATATTCTGAATTCTAAACATGTATACTTATATATGTACATGAGGTTATCTCTCACCCCTTTTCAAAGAACCTTTTTATTTGCGATAGACAAAGACCATTACAAAAGACCATAACTAATTAAAACACTGAGATCACTCACTGTCATGGGCAAGCCCAGCGGATATATTTACAATATAGCTTCTGTATAAGAATTTAAGTCTCAGGGAACATGATGGAGAAGGGAAAAAAAGATTTTAAGAACCAGAAGATGAGCAAGTCTACTAAGAGATTCTGTATCCTAGACATGACAACAAATCTTTAACCTGTTGCCTAACAGGCAGAAATAAAGATATTCTAAAGAGGCATATTTTTCTCTTAAGCTGACAATCAGACTTTGAAAATAAACTCCAAAGAAATGGGAATTTCCCCTAAAATTTCATTTTAGGAGGAAGAAAAATCTCTACCGAGAGAAGGAACTTGTTTCTTGGAAAGAGCTTTTACAGAGTTCTAAAAACTTGTTCAGACTCCCTTACAGGATTACACTGAGGCTCAAATAATGATTGCTCAATGGTGGGCATGTCTACAACTTGATTAGTATAGCTTAGATGTACCAATCATTGTCTGTCTGTTTGAAATACAGTTTCACATGAGACCCTGAAGACATTTCTGTGTGGTGGATAGATACCTTCATTCCATTTTCATATAGCCACATTAACTAAATGTTATTTTTCTGTTTTCCATTTATAATTTGTATCTTTTAATCGGAATTGACTTGGATCCTCAAAGTTGAGTAACAAAGCTATACCTCCAGTGTACTCCCATGATACCTCAATAATATGAATGCTTTAAGAAGATCTATATAGGCTCCTCTGAAGATTCAACAGTCTGAAGGCCGCACATGAGATGTGAAGCAACCCAGGGACACAGGAGGCAGGCACCAGACAGAGACCCCCAGAGCTCCTAACACCAGGGATAATGAGATGGTGAGAGGCAGACACAAGACCATAAGCGACAGTAGCCAGTATACCTTGGAATCATCAGAATCCAGTTCTCCTACCACAGCAAGGCATAGATATACCAATTTTTGGAAGCTGTCCTAAAATTCTATTTCATGAAGTTAATAGAGACCTTTAAGGAGAAGATAAATAATACACTGAAACAAATACATGGAAAAACATGTAAACAAGTAGAAGGTCTTAAAGAGGAAACAAATAAATCCCTTAAAGAAATATAGGAAAACACAATCAGACAGGTAAAGGATTGAACAAAGCAGTCCATGACTTAAAAGTGGACATAGAAACAATAAAACAAAAAACACTCACAAAAATGGAGGCAAACCTTGAAATGGAAAACCTAGGAAAGAGGTCAGGAATTACAGATGCAAATATCACCAAGGGAAAGAATAAAAGAGATAGAAGAAAGTATATACCTTAGGAGATATTGACACAACTCTCAAAGAAAATTCAAAACATAAAAAAATTCTGACCAAAACATCCAAGAAATACAGGACATAATGAAATTACCAAACCTGAGAATAATAGGAATAGAGGAAAGCAAAGATTCCCAGCTCAAACAACCTGAAAATCTCTTCAACAAAATCATAGAAATAAACGTTCTCAACCTAAAGAAGGAGAGGGCCATAAATGTACAAGAAGCCTATATTACACCAAATAGATTGGACCGGAAAAGAAATTCATCCCATCACATAATAATCAAAACAATAAATGCACATGAAAAAATATTAAAAGGTGCACAGGGAAAAAGCCAAATAATATTTAAAGGCAGACCTACCAGAATTGCACCAGACTTTCCAACCAAGATACTTAAAGCTCAAACAGCATGGACAGAGGTCATGCAGACCATGAGAGAACTCATTTGCCATCCCATTATACTATATCCAAGAAAACTCATAATCAATATAGATGAAAAACAAAACTATTTCAGGATAAAACCACATTTAAACAATATCTATCTACCAATCCATGCCTACAGAGGATTCTAGAAGGAAACCTCCAACACAAGGAGAGTACAAACACTGAAAAAACAAACAAACAAACAAACAAACAAACAAGATATCATCCCACAAGAAAGCCAAAAGGAGAGAATCACACATAATGCAACCAATGCAACACAAAATAAACATAACAGTAACTAACAATCATCTGTCTTTAGTATCTGTCAACATCAACAGTCTCAATTCCCCAATAAAAATACATAAGCTAACAGACTGGATTTGCAAACAGGGCCCAGGATTTTGCTGCATACAAAAATCACAATTTAATTACAAAGACAGATACTACTTCAGAGTAAAAAGCTGGAAAAAGACTTGCGACCAAATGGTCTCAAGAAACAAGCTGGAGTTGCCATCATAATATCCAATAAAATAGACTTCAAATTAAACGTAAGATGGGGAAAAATACTTCATATTCATGAAAGGAAAAATTCACCAAGAAAAGTTTCAATTCTGATCATCTATGCCCCAAATACAAAGGGCACTGACATTCATAAAAGCAACTTCAATAAAATTCTAAATATACACTGAACCCCACACAACAATGGGAGACTTCAAAACGCCACTCTCATCAATGAACAGGTCATTTAAAAAGAAAGTAATAGAGACACAGTGAAACTACTAGAGGTGATTAACTAAATTGCTTTAACACCTATCTACAGAACATTTCACCCTAAAATGAAAGAATATACTTCCGTCTCAGCACCTCATCATACATTCTTCAAATTGTTCACAAACTTCAACTGATACAAAAAGACTGAAATAATTCTATGCATCCTATCAGATCACTACAGATTAAGGCTAGACTTCTATGACAACAAAACCAACAGAAAACCCACATACCCATAGAAACTGAACAACGCCATTCTCAATGATAACTTGGTCATGGAAGAAATAAAGAAAGAAATTAAAGACTTCCTGGAATTCAATGAAAATGTTGACACAACATACCCAAACTTAGGAGCTACAATAAAAGCAATGCTAAGAGGAACATTCAGAGGACTAAGTGCTCTAATAAAAAAATTGGAGAGATCCTACACTAGCAACTTAACAGCACACCTGAGCACTCTAGAACAAAAAGAAGCAAACATACTCAAGGGGAGTAGGTAACAGAAAACAGTCAAACTTAGGGCTGAAATCAACCAAATAGAAATAAAGAGAACAATACATACCAACTGCAGTGGTTTGGATAAGATTGTTCCAAGGAGTGACTCTTTAGGGTGTATGGCCTTACTGGAGTGGGTGTGGCCCGTTGTAGGTAGCATGTCACTGTGGGGATGAGTTTTAGAGCTCCCCCCTAGCCATGTGTAAGCCAGGCTACTCCTGTCTACCTTTAGTTCAAGATGTAGAATTTTTGGCTCCTTCAGGCCCATGACTCTATGAACATTGTCATGTTCCTACTGTAATGATAATGTACTAAATCCCTGAATGAGTAAGCAAGCCCTAAATAAATGTTGTCCGTTAGATGAGTTTCCTTGATCATGATGTCTCTTCTCAGAAGTAAAAACCCCAAGTAAAACACAAACTAATAAGAAAAAAAATTCTAGCATATTGCTTATGGGATCTCCTACTTTTCTTGGTGCTTTCCTGACCCATATCTCTCCACAAAACAAGTAATTATATTTGTCAGTCAATTAGATATGCCTGGAAAATATTTTTCTGCTGCTCCCCTGAAGACACCGTATCCAGACCAATCCTAGAGGAACCACTGTACTCAGGGTAGCAGGGAAGAACCCTTCCCCACAACCTTACATCCCAGAGCTGCAGCTGGGAGCCTGGGGCACTCAGGACCCAACACCCATCCAAGTCCCAACCTCCAGAGTATCACTCTCATTCTGTCCCTCACTTGGTCTTTTCTACCGGGGCAGACTCCTAGCTGATCTGCTACCCTGACGGCACCATATCCTGACCAATCCCAGAGGAACCACTGCACTCAGAGGAGTTGAGGAAGTTGAATTCCTTGACTTCCCTGGAACTCTAACATGCCTAGGGTCAAAATATTTTGGAATCCCTGAGGCAGCTTGATTCCTAGGAGGTCTTCCACCAAGGATCTCAGGATCACAGGATCACAGAGACAGCTGGACTCTGAAAAGTTCTGACAAAAGCAAAATAACAGGAGGGACAGGCTCCAGTTGGAGACAAATGGTTAGGGCCTCTTCTGGGAACAGAGGCAAGAGAATTTTACTGTCCTCACTCCATGCTTGATTTGGGCAGACATTGGCTATGTGAAGATATGGGACTCTGCTCTGGGGATGAGGTAGCACAGTCTGAGGTCTCATGGTGAGCTGGAGTTCCTGTCTTGGGGGTCCCTAGGCCAGAAGGCAGCCAGAAACCAGCTGCATCTCAGGCCCTTCCTCCCTCCCCAACCCCCCACCCCCGCACCGCTGGTGGGCCATGGAAGGGCCGAGAACAAAGTGGGAGTATGTAGGCTGGATTTTCCTGTAGCAGAAGTGTTAAGGGGAAGAGGGTCTGGCCGTGTTTCATGGGGAATTGTCAGGCTGTAGAAGGGCATCCTGAGTTGACATGAGCCTGGAACCCTGAGACTGCAGGTGTTTGGCCACGCCCCTGAACCCAGCACCCTAACACATGGTCTCAACTCTATTTAACCTGTACCATAAGTCACATAAGACACAGGTAGAGGGCATGGCTAACAGGCCTCTGTCTCGGGATTTAAGTATTAATGAATTATCTAAAGCCCTGGGGACATAGCTAATTAAGTTTTCCCCTCCCTAGACCCTCCTCTTTCCACTCCTCGTATAAGAGAGTTCCTCTTGGCATTTGGCGGGGTCACATTCACATCTAGATACAACTGTCATCATGAACAATACAACTTTCATCTTCGATTCCATGTGCCTTCTGGCCGTGGGACTTTCTTGCTTATGTGGGAAACCTCCACCTCGGGAAAAGCCTCCAGTTTTGGGACTCCCTCCCCTGCAGTCACTGTCCACACTGTGTCCCCGTGGGCTGCCTCCACACACTGGTCCAGGGACTCTGCTGCAGCCACTGGTCAGTGTTGTGTACAGGCCCAAGCCGCCAGCTCTGCACGAGTTTTTTCCCCTCAAGGAATAGAGTTCTTGGGTTCTGTGGCTCACTTGGCTGGGTCACTGCTGGTGCTGCATTCTTGCTTGGATTGAGTTGGTAGTCTTGTGGCTGGGAATGCAGAGAGTTCTTCTATAGGAGATTAGGCGATAGGCAGCTCTGTGGATAAATACCTGTTCTACTGTTCCCCACAGTGGGTCATGGAAGAAAGATGAAAACTTATATCCCTGTTTCTCAGGGCAGGCCTGAAACTAAATATCTTTTGCAAGGAGGAGGGTCTGGGAAGGAATGTTTAATTGGCTATGCCCCTCTGGCCTTTAGGTACCTCATTAATATGGAGATCTGTCTGGAGGTTCTGTGGACTGTCGTCAGGCCCTGTACCTGTGAAGGGGCTAGTGGTTGTTGTCCTATGTGACTGAAGGACCCCTCTCTATGGGGGTCTGAAGCCTTGTGTCAGAAGCCTAGAGTCTGGGAGAATGATGAATACCTACAGTCCCTTGCAGGGAACCCTGTGTGATCACCAGTTCGGTCACTGGGATTTCAAACCTAGTTCAACAAGAAATCAGGCTACCTTTCATGGTCCTAAAATTTTGAATGTAAATAAAGAAAATATCGAATAAAAACATGAACTTATATATTCAAAAGTATGTACAGGTTAAGGTTTCATTTTAATGATTTTGTGAAAACAGAACAATAACTGTATTATTGTTGGATAAGCTAATTCCTCGTTTGTAAATTAAATTAGTACAAATATTGTTATTATATAAAACTTCACACGTCCACACATATGTAAAATATGCAATATTCTTCAAATTCAAATATAATTATTGGGTAATAGTTTGAAAATTTTAAACAGAGAAGAACCAATGGAAAATAGTGAGCATTGAAGTAAATACAAAAATATTAAAAGGTGGAGTTAGAAAATGACCCATGAAAAAACACTTTTTCACTATAACATAGATTGCACAGAATGCCCTCTTTATGTCCTTTATTATCCCTCTAGTGCTTTCCCTCAACATCCTTAACATCATGAAGACAGGAAGCTTTTCAGAATCTACAGAATTCTGTTTCCTAGGACTAGCAGATAATGAAGAGCTATAGCCTGTCCGATTTGGAATTTTCTTGTCCATAGATCTGAACACAATGCTTGAGAACCATGTCATTATATTAGCCACAGTTTTTATTCCAGTCTCCATTCCTGTATGTACTTCTTCAAAATTTCTTTCATTGACAACTGCTTTACCACCTTCATCATCCTGAAAATGTTGGTGAACAAACAGGCTTAGGTCAACTACATCAGATATTCAGGGTACCTCACTCAAATTTGTTTTGTTCTGGTTTTGTGGGGTTGGAAGTTTGAATTCTGATAATTACAGGATATTACAAGTTTGTGGCTATTTGCCATTAACTGAGGTTCACTGTCATGAACCCCAAACTCTGTGGAGAGCTGATTTTGTTTTCCTTTTCCATAAGTATCCTAGAATCTCTGCTCCATAATCGGGTGGATTTGTGCCTGTTATTCTTCACAAAGGGTGAAATCTTCACTGGCTCATATTCTCAAGCTTGCTTGTTCTAACATTCTCATCAATAATATACTGGTGTATTTAGTGACAAGCCTGATGGGTGTTCTTCCACTATCTGGTATTATTTGCTCTTATACTACTTCTCCTCTGTTTTGAAAATCTCATAAGCTGCTGGAAAAATAAATCTTTCTCTATATGAGTATCACAATTAGTTGTTGTAATAGACACTTGATCTTTGACAAAGAAGCCAATGGAAAAAAGAAAACATCTTACTTAAACAAATGGTGCTGGTCTAACTGGCTGTCAGTATGTCACCTTGCATAATGATCAGTTCCAAGTGGATCAAGGACCCTAACATAAAACCTGATACACTGAATCTAATAGAAGAGAAGATGGGAAAGAGCCTTGAACTCATTGGCACAGGGGGATATTTCCTAAACAGAACTCCAATAGCTCATGCTCTAAAATCAAGAATTAATAAATGGCACCTCATGAAACTGAAAAAATTTCTGTAAGGCAAAAGACATAGCCCATAAGACAAATCAGCAACAAACAGATTGGGGAAAGTCTTCACTAATCCCACTTCCAATAGTGGGATGTGTAGGGCATTTCCTCTAAGAACTCAAGAAGGTAACCCCCCAGAAAACCAAACAACCTCATCAAAAATAGGGTATAGAACCAAACCTAGAATTCACAACAAAAGAATCTTGAATGGCCGAACTATTATTGAAGTTAGAAATACACAGAACAGTTGGAGGTGGTGGTGGGGGGATTAAAAAAAATCTCGAATGGCTGTAAAACACCTAAAGAACTGTTCAAAGTCCTTAGTAATCAGAGAAATGCAAATCGAAATGATCCTGAGATTCCACATACCAATCAGAATTGCTAAGATCAAAACCTCAGGCAACAGCACATGTTGGCTAGGATGTTGAGAATGAGGAACAGTCCTCCATTGCTGGGAGGATTGGAAACTGGTACAAATACTCTGGAAATCAATCTGGAGGTTCCTAAGAAAACTGGAAATAGATCTGCCTGGATACCCAGCAATATTACTCTTGGGAATACAACCAATAGACGCTCCACATGCCACAAGGGCAAGCGTTCCACTATGTTGATAACAACCTTATTTATAATAGCCAGAAGCTGAAAACAACCCAGATGTAACATGACAGAAGAATGTATACAGATAATGTGGTTCATTTACATAATGGAATACTATTTAGCTCTTAAGAATGAGAAAATTGAGAGCTTTGCAGGCAAATATATGGAACTAGAAAACATCATGCAGAGTGACGTAACTCAGACCCAAATGGACATTTATGGTATGCCCTCTCTAATAAGTGGATATTTTGCTAAAGCTAAAAAGTGCCAAAATGTAAGATGTAGCCCAAGAACTCCAAAAGGTCACAACTTAATGGCCCAAATGAGGATGCCTCAGTCCCACTTGGGAATGAGAATAAAGCAACCACAAGGGGGGAGGTAGGGACCTGTGAGAGAAATGGGATAAGAGGCAAAGAAGGGAACATGATCCGGTACTGGGTGGGGGGAAAGGACTGAAATCTCTGAGGGCCAGGAGAAAGAATGGAAACCTACAACCTTGGGAGGTGAGAGGTTGGGGGAACCCTCTAGAATGTACCAGAGACATGGGAGGTGAGAGACTGTCAGGACTCCAAGAGAGGGCTCTTAGATGAAATGCCCTACTTTGGGGAGAGGGAACTTATAGAACCCACCTCCAGCCGAAAGACTGGGTATCAGTTGAGGATTGGGTTTGCCATCCCACAGTCAAAATTCTGACCAACAATAGTTTTTACGTAGAAGAACTACAGGGATGAAAATGGAGAGGGGCCTGAGGAAAAGAATGTCCAGTGAATGGCTGAACATGGGATCCAGCTCAAGGGGAGACTCCAAGACCTGACACTATTACTGAGGCTATAGAACACTCACAAAAAGAGACCTATTATGATTGCCTCCAGAAGACCCAACAAGCAGATGAAAGAGTCAGATGCAGATATAACCAATGACCAGAAACTGCTGACCCCTGTGGTTGAATTAGGGGAAAGCTGGAAGAAGCTGAGGAGGAGGGTGACCCAGTAGGGGGACCAGCAGTCTCAATTAACCTGGTCCCCCGAGATCTCTTCAACACTGGAACACTAACCAGTCAGCATACACCACCTGATATGAGGCCCTCAACACATATACAGCAGAGGAATCCTGGGTCTGGGTTTAGTCAATGCAGATGCACATAACCTTCAAGAGACTGGAGGGCACAAAGAGATTAGAGGTCTGGTGGTGTATTGCTTGGAGGTGGGGACATCCTTGTGGAGATAGGGGGTGGGGAGGAGGTATGGGATGGGAACAGTTGGAGGATAGACCTATAGGGGAATAAAATCTGGAGTTTAATGGGAAGAAAAAAGAAAGAAAGAAAGAAAGAAAGAAAGAAAGAAAGAAAGAAAGAAAGAGAGGAAAGAAGGAGGGAGGGAGGGAGGAAGGGAGGAAGGGAGGGAGGGAGGGAGGGAGGGAGGAAGGAAAGAAGGAAAGAAGGAAGGAAGGAAAGAAGGAAGGAAGGAAACAAGGAAGGAAGGAAGAAAGAGAGGGAGAAATAAAAAAGTTTTGGATAAAGATTATACAAAGTGTAATATAATGCAACTACAGAAGTTATGATCTGTGAAACTTATTCATCAAACATAAAAGTCTAGTCTTCCACAACTAAGAACTGATTAAAATAGATATTTAAAAATAAAAAAATTATGATTAGTAAAGAAATATTTGTAATGCAATAAAAGGTATTCTTCACAATACAAATATTCCATGTATGAAAGCATTTTGAATACAGGATATAGATTACAACATAGTATTTTCCTGCAGTAAAGGAAAACACTTTGCTGTTATATAATAACTGAAAAACTAATGAGTATCATTCATGTTTCAGTATCTCATTCAAATGGAACAATTTAATTTACTGAATTCATACTCCATTACATAAAATCATCACTTTCTGAAATATGTATGTATGTATATGTAATGATATAAAATCATCTCACTTATTTCCCATGAGTCCCATCCCAATGTGTACTATTCTAAAATTTATTTCCACATCTTTATTTAAAAATGTCTAATTACAGTAAGTCAAATGAGTGCTGTTCTTATGAATGTAGATATGGACTACTCATTGTGTATGGATAAGCTACAAGTATTGACAGTCCTGGAAGCTATCAATGGGCTATAGAAATCATCAGTTATTTGTAGATTTCACCATCATTTTTAGATATTTTATATTTGTAATTTGATAACATTTCCGGATTCAATTTTTTGAGATCATAAAACTTTACTATCCATCCTATGTATTTTAATCAAATTACCACATATTCTTCTGATTTTTTTTGTTTTATCTACACCATTTCTCCTTGATATGTTCTATTAGGACTATTAGGACTTTTAGGAGTCATTATGCCCATGAGATATAAACATTACTAACATTGAACTTCACTACATTGCTTATTTTCTTTGTCACTGATAGCTGAAAGTATTTAATCCTGTAAATGCTCTGTATTGCTTATAATAATATGGTTACATGTAGTGTATAATCTATATGTATGTCGCTGTGCACGCTTATATACATGCATATAAGCCAGAGAATAATATTGAATGTCCTGTTCTGTTACTCTCTGCCTCAGTCTCCTGGAGTGGAG
The DNA here is from genome assembly GCF_004785775.1 of Grammomys surdaster. Classification (NCBI taxonomy): domain Eukaryota; kingdom Metazoa; phylum Chordata; class Mammalia; order Rodentia; family Muridae; genus Grammomys; species Grammomys surdaster. The sequence goes on along the minus strand of NW_021605215.1, from coordinate 111,749 downwards.
CTGATGCTTGTTTCATCACTAGGAAGACTCAGGCATCCTTTTTCTATCCAACAACACTGTCACTAGGTCTGGGCTTACAAAGGAATGTGCATGATCATAATAGAGCATTTACGATTTCATGTCATCATGCCTGAGTAGCATTCATTCATATTTACTGAACCAGCACTTATACTATGTCTTATCTTCTTTCCAAAATTTTATGTTATTAAACTTGGGTTTGGGGCATATTTTTCTGCATGTAGGTTTATGCAGCTTGTGCATACAGTGCCCACATAGGACAAAAGATGGCATTAGATCTTCTGAAACATATGTGAGTTGCAAAGGGTTTCATTATTTTTTAAAAAAAATTTATTTTTTCTCAAATCGTAATTCATTCACACAGGGGTTATAAACACAGAAAGGCAGGATGTGGGGGAGGGGATGACACTGGAGTGTGGGTGTTCAGGGGGAATACAGATATCTTCAGAACCGGGTATCAGCTGGGTGAAAGTTCAGGGCACAGGTCACTATGGCTCTGCCTATGATTCACTTGTCCTTATCTAAGTTGGAATTGTCTGCCAAGGCTACCTATTTACAAAGTCTATGACTACTCAGGCTTGTAAATTTCCACAAAAGCTGCCTGTTTACAATAGTTTATAGCCATCTGGTTCAATGTTTTTCCACAGAGACCCAAGACTTGGTGCTAGTATACATGTATGACAGGCCTATGGCTGATTTTATGCCTTCAGTGTGTAAGCAGGGCTGCCCCTGACATCTCCTCCCTTCTCTAAGTATAGAAGGGCTGTGGCAGTTCTAATCTTGTGAAGGCGGGGAGAGAGGCCTGACCTCCAGCACTTGAAGGGGACCTTGTAGTGGCTCTGGTCCCCCTGTTGTTGTCCAGTGAGGCATGAGGGCCATACCCATCCTGATGTCTTTTTCCTGGAGAGGGGATACTTTTGACATCAACCCCTATGCAGTCAGGCTTGTCCCTCAGGGAACCCAGAGAGATATTTTTATCTTGTATTTATATTCCCTTCCAGTGCTTAGCCTCGAAGCCTAAGCAAGAATTCAGATCACCTGTCAGAGGGGATTCTGTGTGCCCCCTCTCTGCTTGGTCTAGGGGCAGAAGTCCCCCCCTTTTAGGTTGGGTGGAGATGAATTTTGGAAACACCCTGTATAAAGTAACAACCTCATCTTGAGTCACGTGGTCCTTCATAGCTAACTCATGATAATGTATCTGAGTAGGTTTTGCTACCAAATTATTTATCTGTTGTATCACAGAGTTAGTCCGCCTATTTGAGGGCCATGGATCAGCATAAAAAAGTAAAAAGAACCAAAATAATGGTCCCAAGATGAGAGGAAATAGGGTTGACAACCTTGGAGAGGCTGAAAACCAATTTTTGTACCAGCATTCATCTGTCTCCTTCTCTTTCTGATTTTTCTAGGGGCCTTCACTGACTTATTTCTTGCTCTCTTTAACCCTCCTTGTGTTGTCTATGTAAAGGCAAACTTCTTCTTTAAGGGATGTACACAGTCAAGAGCTGTACACAGCCTTTTCAATTGTAATAGAGTAAATCAAGTCCAATAAGGATCTTTGTGATTTTAGGAGGTCTCTTAAGACAGTGAAATGAGGGATTTCTTCAGAATTGTAATGTCAATCTCTAGCTGTTTGATGTTCTTGTCAGGGCCCTTCAAAGGTCTGAGTAGTAAAAGTTCGGAGGCCAGCATCTGGATTAGACCTTCTAACAGCCGACATCACAGGTGATTCATTTTTACCTGGAAAGGAAAAAGAAGGGAATTCTCAGGGAGGTTTGTCTACCCTGGATGTAAATTGTTATTCATCTTATTTATGGTTGGCCCTGGCTTTGTGGGGGAATCTATTTTTTTCATTAATCTTTTTGGTAGCCGGTTAGCTGTGCCTTCTGTGGTATCAGACAGGCATATCAATCCTCGGCCCCATAAGGGAACTGGGTCTGGGCCGTTCCCTTTAAGGGTAAGAGGGTCCTTCCCCATATCTGTGGCAAAGTTTTGTTGGTCTCGGTGGTGCCAGAGGCAGTCAGCCGCAGATTTGTCATGAGCTTTCAGCTTTAGAGAGATAAAAGTGAACGAAGCATGATGGAGAGCATTTCAGGGGGACTCCTTCTGGGGGGGTACCGTCCCCCCTCTTTTGTTTTTAAAGACAATTTTTCAGAGTTCTTGTAAAATCAGGGCAGAAGTGTCAACAGTCGCTCCTTCCACGCTCAGAGAGTCATGAAAACCCCATTTAAGGATATATAAATCTATATTAATAATCTTTTGTCAAAGGACTGTTATAGCACCGCCTGACAACTAATCAGACTATATAATATATCAATTAGTAATAGCTTCTTCTACTTTTTGTGAGATTACCTCTCTTTTGTCAATTAATTGTTGAGGAAAATTAGGGTTTACATCTCTCTTGAGAATATTGAACAGACTTAAATTCTATTGTGGAGAGCTTAAAATAGAATCTTGGTCAATTAGCAACTCCTAGAAACTTTTGAAAATAATTTAAAATAAGTAAACTCTCTCTCTCTTTATTTTTTAGACCCTTTATCTGTGTGTTTTTTATTGGATATTATAAGTATTTACCTTTCAATGATATCTCCTCGCCCATTCTGCCCCAAAATCCCTTATCCCAAAGCCCCTCCTCCTATTTTTGTGAGGGTGTGCTCCAAATATCCTCCCAGTCCCTTCTCCCTGCTCTAGAACTTCCAAACAGTAGGGGATCCAAACTTTCAGGGACCATGGCCCTTCTCTTCCACTGAAGTCTGACAAGGTCACCCTCAATTCCCTATACAGGTGCGTGAGTCCCTCCCTTTGTGCTCTCTGGCTGGCCATTTAGACTTTGGGAGCTCTGGATGAAACTTTTGATACTCCTTCTAGAAAGGACCAAAGCATTCACACTTTGATCTTCCTTCTTCTATGTGAGTTTTATGTGGTCTATACGTTGTTTCTTAGAAATTGTGAGCTTTTGGGCTAATATCCACTTATCAGTGAGTGCATACCATGCATGTTCTTTTGAGATTGGGTCACCTCACTCAAGATGATATTTTCCAGCTCCATCCATTTGCCTAAGAATTTCATGAATTCATTGTTTTTAATAGCTGAGTAGTATTCCATTGTATAAATGTAGCACATTTTCTGCATCCATTTTTCTGTTGAGGGGCATCTGGATTCATTCCAACCTCTGGCTATTATAAATAAGGCTGCTATGAACATGGTGGAGCATGTGTCCCTGTTGTATGTTGAAATATCTTTTGGGTATATGCCCAGGAGTGGTATAGCTGGGTCCTCATGTAACACTATGTTCAATTTTGAGACACCGCCAGACTGCTTTCCATAGTGGTTGTACCAGTTTACAATCTCACCAACAGTGGAGGAGTGTTCCTCTTTCTCCACATCCTCACCAACATGTGCTGTCACCTGTGTTTTTGATCTTTGCCATTGTGACTGGTGTGAGGTGAAATCTCAGTGTTGTTTTCATTTGCATTTCCCTGATGACTAGGGATGCTGAACACTTCTTTAGGTGCTTCTCAACCATTCGAGCTTCCTCAGTTGAGAATTCTTTGTTCAGCTCTGTGCCCCATTTTTTAGTAGGGTTCTTTGATTGTCTAGAGTCTAATTTCTTCAGTTCTTTGTATACCTTGGAAATTAGCCCTTTATCAGATATAGGGTTGGGGAAGATCTTTTCCCAATCTGTTGGTTGCCACTTTGTCCTATTGACTGTGTCCTTTGCTTTACAGAAGCTTTGCAGTTTTATGATGATCCATTTGTAAAGTCTTGGTCTTAAAGCACAGGCCATTGGTGTTCTGTTCAGGAACTTCTCTCCTGTGCCTATGTGTTCCAGGATTTTCCTCTGTTTCTCTTCTATTAGTTTCAGTGTGGCTGGTTTTAGGTGGAGGTCCTTGATCCACTTGGAATTGAGCTTTGTACAAGTAAATAAGTATGGATCAATTTGCATTCTTCTACATGATGACCTCCAGTTGGACCAGCACCATTTGTTGAAAATGCTTTTTTCCATTCGACGGGTTTAGCTCCTTTGTCAAAGATCAAATGACCATAGGTATGGGGGTTCATTTCTGGGTCTTCTATTCTATTCCACTGATCCTCCCGCTTTTCTCTGTTCCAATACCACACAGATTTTCCCACTATTGCTTTGCAGTACAACTTGAAGTCAGGGATGGTGATTCCCCCAGAAGTTCTTTTATTGCTGAGAGTATTTTTCACTATCCTGGGTTTTTTGCTATTCCAAATGAATTTTAAGATTGCTCTTTCTATCTTTGTGAAGAATTGAATGGGAATTTTGATGGGTATTCCATTAAATCTGTAGGTGGCTTTTGGCAAAATAGCCATTTTTACTATATTAATCCTTCCAATCCATGAGCATGGGAGATCTTTCCATCTTCTGAGATCTTCTTCGATTTCTTTCTTCAGGGGCATGAATTTCTTGTCATACACGTCTTTTACTTGCTTGGTTAGATTCACACCAAAGTATTTTATATTATCTGTGACTATTGTGAAGGGTGTCATTTCCATAATTTCTTTCTCTGCCAGTTTATCTTTTGAGTAGAGGAAGACTACTGATTTGCTTGAGTTAATTTATATCCAGCCACTTTGCTAAACTTGCTGATCAGGTTTAGGTGTTCTTTGGTGGAAGTTTTGGGGTCACTTAAGTATACTATCATGTCATCTGCAAATAGTGAGATTTTGACTTCTTCCTTTCCAATTTGTATCACTTTGACCTCCTTGTGTTGCCTAATTTCTCTGACTAGGACTTCCAATACTATATTAAATAAGTAGGGGGAGAGTGGGCAGCCTTGCCTGGTCCCTGATTTTAGTGGGATTGTTTCAAGTTTCTCTCCATTTAGTTTGATGCTGGCTACTGGTTTGCTGTATATTGCTTTTACTATGTTTGGGTATGGACCTTGAGTTACTGATCTTTCCAAGACTTTTATCATGAAGGGGTGCTGAATTTTGTCAAATGCTTTCTCAGCATCTAGTGATATGATCATGTGGGTTTTTTTCTTTGAGTTTGTTTATATAGTGGATTACATTGATGGATTTCTGAGTATTAAACCAACCCTGCATTCCTGAGATAAATCCTACTTGATTGTGATGGATAATTGTTTTGATGTGTTCTTGGATTCGGTTCGCTAGAATTTTATTGAGTAATTTTGCATCAATGTTCATAAGGGAGATTGGCCTGAAGTTCTCTTTCTTTGTTGGGTCTTTGTGTGGTTTAGGTATGAGTGTAATTGTGGCTTCATAGAATGAATTGGGTAGTGTACCTTCTGTTTCTATTTTGTGGAATAGTTTGAAGAGAATTGGTATTAGGTCTTCCTTGAAGGTCTGATAGAATTCTGCACTAAAACCCTCTGGTCCCAGACTTTTCTTTGTGGGGAGACTTTAAAGACTGCTTCTATTTCTTTTGGGGTTATGGGACTGTTTAGATGGTTTATCTGGTCCTGATTTAACATTGGTAACTAGTATTTGTCTAGAAAATTGTCCATTTCATCCAAATTTTCCAATTTTGTTGAGTATAGGCTTTTGTAGTAAGATCTGATGATTTTTTAAATTTCCTCGATTTCTGTTGTTATGTCACCCTTTTGTGTTCTGATTTTGTTAACTTGAATACTGTCTCTCTGCCCTCTGATTAGTCTAGCTAAGGGTTTATCTATCTTGTTGATTCTCTCAAAGAACCAGCTCCTGGTTTTATTGATTCTTTGGATAGTTCTTTATGTTTCTATTTGGTTGATTTCAGTCCTGAGTTTGATTATTTCCTGCCATCTACTCCTCTTGGGTGTATTAGCTTCTTTATGTTCTAGGTCTTTCAGGTGTGTTGTCAAGCTGCTAGTGTATGCTCCCTCCAGTTTCTTTTTGTAGGCACTTAGAGCTATGAATTTTTCTCTTGGCACTGCTTTCATTGTATCCCATAGATTTTGGTATGATGTGTCATCATTTTCATTAAATTCTAAAATGTTTTTAATTTCTTTCTTTATTTCCTCCCTTACCAGATTATCAAGGAGTAGGGTGTTGGTCAGTTTCCATGTGAATGTGGGTTTTCCATTGTCTTTGTCATTTTTGAAGACCAGCCTTAGACCATGGTGATCTGATAAGATGCAGGGGATTATTTCAATTTTTTGTATCTGTTTAGGCCTGTCTTGTGCCCAATTATATGGTCTATTTTGGAAACATATCATGAGGTGCTGAGAAACAGGTATATTCTTTTGCTTTAGGGTGAAATGTTCTATAGGTATCTGTTAAGTCCATTTGGTTCATAACTTCTGTTAGTTTCACTGTATCTCTATTTAGTTTCTGTTTCCATGATCTATCCATTGCTAAGGGTGGGGTGTTGAAGTCTCCCACTATTATTGTGTGAGGTGCAATGTGTGTTTTGAGCTTTAGCAATGTTTCTTTTATGAAAGTGGGTGCTCTTGAATATGGCGCATAGATATTCAGAATTGAAAGTTCATGTTGGTTGACTTTTCCTTTGACAAGTATAAAATGTCCTTCCTTATCCTTTTTGATAGCTTTAAGTTGAAAGTCGATTTTATTCGATATTAGAATGGCTACTCCTGCTTGTTTCTTAGGGCCATTTGCTTGAAAAATTGTTTTCCAACCTTTTACTCTAAGGTCGTGTCTGTCTTTGTCACTGAGAAGGGTTTCCTGTAAGCAGCAAAAAGCTGGGTCCTGTTTGCGTATCCAGTCCGTTAGCCTATGCCTTTTTATTGGGGAATTGAATCCATTGATATTAAGAGATATTAAGGAGAGGGTATTGTTGCTTCCTGTTATTTTTGCTAATAGTGGAGTGATCGTTTGTGTGGTTATCTTCTTTTGGTTTGATGGAAAAGGATTATTTTCTTGCTCTTTCTAGGGTATGATTGCCCTCCTTGTATTGGAGCTTTCCTGCTATTATCCTTTGTAGTGCTGGATTTGTGGGAAGATACTGTGTAAATTTGGTTTTGTCATGGAATATCTTGGTTTCTCCATCTATGGTAATTGAGAGTTTTGCTGGAAATCGTAGCCTGGGCTGGCATTTATGTTCTCTTAGGGTCTGTATAATATTTGTCCAGGATCTTCTGGCTTTTATAGTATCTGGTGAGAAGTCAGGTGTAATTCTGATAGGTTTGCCTTTATATGTTACTTGACCTTTTTCCCTTACTGTTTTTAAAATTCTTTCTTTTTTTGTGCATTTTGTGTCTTGATTATTATGTGACTGGAGGTATTTCTTTTTTGATCTAATCTGTTTGGCATTCTGTAGGCTTCTTATGTGATTATGGGCATCTCATTCCTTAGGTTAGGGAAGTTTTCTTCTATAATTTTGTTGAAGATATGTATTGGCCCTTTAAGTTGGGAATCTTCACTCTCTTCTATACCTATTATCCTTAGGTTTGGTCTTCTCATTGCATCCTGGATTTCCTGGATGTTTTGTGTTAAGAACTTTTTGCATTTTGGGTTTTCTTTGACAGTTGTGTCAATATTTTTTAAGGTATCTTCTGCACCAGAGATTCTTCCTTCTATCTCTTGTATTCAGTTGGTTATGCTTGTGTCTATGACTCCTGATTTCTTTTTTAGTTTTTCTATATCCAGGGTAGTCTCCTTTGTGATTTCTTTATTGTTTCTACTTCCATTTTTATGTCCTGGATGGCTTTGTTCAACTCCTTCATCTGTTTGTTTGTGTTTTCTTGTAATTCTTTAAAGGATTTTTGTGTTTCTTTAAGGATTTCATCCTGTTTACCTGTTTCTCCTCAAGTTTTTTGATAGTGTTATTTATTTTATTCTTATAGTCCTATATCATCATCATCAGAAGTGATTTTAGATCTGGTTCTTGCTTTCCTGGTGATGTGGGGAGTTCAGGACTTTCTAATGTGGGAGAACTAGGTTCTGATGTTGGCAAGTACCTTGGGTTGCTGATGTTTATGTTCTTGTGCTTTCCTTTCACCATCTGGATCTCCTTTGTGCTATCTGTGCTGTCTCTGACTAGAGCCTGTCTTTCCTATTATCTAGATTGTGTCAGAACTGTTTGGGATGGGTTTTGCTGCTGGGGTTAGAGCTGAGGCCCAAGATCTGCTCAGTGCTCGGGTGGAAACCGGAAGGGGCCCGGGATCCTGGGAACCCAGCTTCCTCTGGGTTCTGTGAGATTTAGTGCAGAGCCGACTCCCAGGATCTGATGAGTGCTTGGGCCCAGACAGGAAAGAACCTGTGTTCTGGGCCAGGAGTGAATTCCTGGGTCCCAGTGGGTCCCGGTTGCTCCCTGTTTGGGGTAAGTATTGCCACTTACTACCCTAAGATACTGTTTGGGTTAGAGCTCCTGAGAGCCCTGCTTCCTCTGGGTTCTGAGAGATTGGGTGCAGAGCTGACTCCAGGGATCCGCGGTGTTCTCAGGCCCAGACAGGATGGAGCCCCGTGCTCTGGGCCATGAGTGAATTCCTGGATCCCAGTGGGTCCCGGTTGCTCGCTGTTTGGGGCCAGTGTTGCTTTTTCCTTACCTGTGATGCTGCCTGAGTAGCTCCTGGGAGGCCCTCTTTCTCTCAGTTTTCTGAAGTTGGGGACAGAGCTGCCGCCTGTGACCTGCTCTATGCTCGGGCCCAGACAGGAAGTCAATAAAACCACAATGGGTTTCATTATATAGGTGCATGAAATTGAATCTGTGTCTCTTAACAACTAAACCACATTTCCAAGCTCAATTTTTTAAATTTTTAAGTTTTTTATATTAAAATTTATTACTACATTAATTTAAATATATTCTTAGTATATATATATATATATACATATATAGATGTATATGTGTGTGTGTGTGTGTGTGTGTATGTTTATATATACTCTACACATACATACTTGAGAGGGTTGAGAGGGGAGGGATTTTGAGTTTTACTTTATACACATAATGGCTATTTTTTTTTTAATTTTTTTATTGGATGTTTTATTTACATTTCATATGTTGTCCCCTTACCCCATCCCCCACCCACCCAGGAACCCCCAATCCCCTCACACCTCCTCCTTCTTCTTTGTGGATGTAACCTCTATCTACCCCCCCACTCCCACCTCCCCACCCTCAAAACTCCCACCCCCTGGGGCGTCCAGCCTTCATGAGGTCAAGGATCTCATCTTCCACCTGTGCCCAGCAGGGCCCTCCACTCTTATATATTCAGCTAAGGCCCTGGATCCCTCCATAAGTGCTCCCAGGCTGGTGGTTTAGACCCTGGGAGCTGTGGTTGGTTGGTATTGTTGCTCTCCTCATGGGGCCACAAATCCTTTCAGCTCCTTCAGTCTTCACTCTAACTCCTCCATTGAGAACCCCATGATCACTTCAATGGCTAGTTGTGAGCATCTGCCTCTGAATATGTCAGACTCTTGAAGACCTCTGAGGAGACATCCATATCAGGCTCTTATCAGCATGCACTTCCTGACTTCCACATCAGCATCTACCTTTGGTGACTGCACATGGGATGGATACTCAGGTGGAAAGGTCTTCAGACGGCCCCTCCTTCAGTTTTTGTCCCTCGCTTTGTCTCCATATTTGCTCCCTTGAGTATTTTGTTGCTCCTTCTAAGAAGGACCGAATCACCCCCACTTGGTCTTCCTTCTTTATGGACTTCATGTGGCCTGTGAGTTGCATCTTGGGCATTTTAAGGTTCTGGGCTAATATCCAATAATCAGTGAGTGAATACCATGTGTGTTCTTTTGTGATTGGCTTACCTCACTCAGTATGATAATTTCTAGTTCCATCCATTTACCTAGGAACCTCTCAAATTCATTGTTTTTAATAGCTGAGTAATACTCCATTGTGTAAATATACCACATTTTTTTAATCCATTCCTCAGTTGAAGGACATCTGGGTTCTTTCCAGCTCCTGGCAATTATAAATAAGGCTGCTATGAACATAGTTGAGCATATGTCCTTATTATATGTTCGAGCACCTTCTGGGTATATGCCTAGGAGTGGTATAGCTGGATCCTCGGGTAATGCTATGTCCAATTTTCTGAGGAACCGCCACACTGATTTCCAAAGTGGTTGCACCATCTTGCAGTCCCACCAACAATGGAGGAGTGTTCCTCTTTCTCCACACCCTCGCCAGCTTCTACTATCACCTGAGTTTTTAATCTTAGCCATTCTGACTGGTGTGAGATGGAATCTCAGGGTTGTTTTGATTTGCATTTCCCTGACGACTAAGGATGCCGAGCATTTCTTTAGGTGCTTCTCGGCCATTCGAGTTTCTTCTGTTGAAAATTCTTTGTTAAGCTCTATACCCCATTTTTTAATAGGGTAATTTGGTTGCCTGGAGTCTAATTTCTTGAGTTCTTTGTATATATTGGATATTAGCCCTCTATCAGATGAAGGATTTGTAAAGATCTTTTCCCAATTTGTTGGTTGTCGTTTTGTCCTATTGACAGTGTCCTTTGCCTTACAGAAACTTTGCAATTTTATGAAGTTCCATTTGTCAATTCTCGATCTTAGAGCATATGCCATTGGAGTTCTGTTCAGGAACTTTTCCCCTGTGCCCAAGTATTCGAGGCTTTTCCCCACCTTCTCTTCTATTAGTTTCAGTGTATCTGGTTTTATGTGGAGGTCCTTTATCCACTTAGATTTGAGCTTTGTACAAGGGGATAAGAATGGATCAATTTTCATTCTTCTACATGTTGTCCTCCAGTTGAACCAGCACCATTTGTTGAAAATGCTGTCCTTTTTCCACTGGACAGTTTTAGCTCCTTTGTCAAAGATCAAGTGACCATAGGAGTGTGGGTTCATTTCTGGGTCTTCAATTCTATTCCATTGATCTTCCTGCCTGTCTCTGTACCAATACCAGGTAGTTTTTATCACTATTGCTCTGTAGTACAGCTTGAGGTCAGGGATGGTGATTCCTCCCGAAGTTCTTTTATTGTTGAGAATAGTTTTCGCTATCCTAGGTTTTTTGTTATTCCATATGAATTTGAGAATTTCCTTTTCTAACTCTGTGAAGAATTGAGTTGGGATTTTAATGGGGATTGCATTGAATCTGTAGATTGCTTTTGGCAAGATGGCCATTTTTATTATATTAATCCTGCCAATCCATGAGCATGGGAGATCTTTCCATCTTCTGAGATCTTCTTCAATTTCTTTCTTCAGAGACTTGAAGTTCTTGTCATACAGGTCTTTCACTTGCTTGGTTAGATTCACACCAAGGTATTTTATATTATTTGCAACTATTGTGAAGGGTGTCATTTCCCTAATTTCTTTTTCAGTCTGTTTATCTTTCATGTAGAGGAAGGCTACTGATTTGTTTGAGTTGATTTTATAACCAGCCACTTTGCTGAAGTTGTTTATCAGGTTTAGGAGTTCTCTGGTGGAAGTTTGGGGGTCACTTAAGTATACTATCATATCATCTGCAAATAGCGATATTTTGACTTCTTCCTTTCCTATTTGTATCCCTTTGACTTCTTTTTGTTGTCTAATTGCTCTGGCTAAGACTTCCAGTACTATATTGAATAGGTAGGGGGAGAGTGGGCAGCCTTGTCTAGTCCCTGATCTTAGTGGGATTGCTTCAAGTTTCTCTCCATTTAGCTTGATGTTGGCTACTGGTTTGCTGTAAATTGCTTTTACTATGTTTAGGTAGGGGCCTTGAATTCCTGATCTTTCCAAGACTTTTATCATGAAGGGATGTTGAATTTTGTCAAATGCTTTCTCAGCATCTAGTGATATGATCATGTGGGTTTTTTTCTTTAAGTTTGTTTATATAGTGGATTACATTGATGGATTTCCGAATATTGAACCATCCCTGCATTCCTGGGATAAAACCTACTTGATCATGATGGATGATTGTTTTGATGTGGTCTTGGATTCGGTTTGCTAGAATTTTATTGAGTATTTTTGCATCGATGTTCATAAGGGAGATTGGTCTGAAGTTCTCTTTCTTTGTTGGGTCCTTGTGGGGTTTGGGAATGAGTGTAATTGTAGCTTCATAGAACGAATTGGGTAGTGTTCCTTCTGTCTCTATTTTGTGGAATAGTTTGAAGAGAATTGGTATTAGGTCTTCCTTGAAGGTCTGATAGAATTCAGCACTAAAACCATCTGGTCCTGGGCTTTTTTTAGTGGGGAGACTTTTAATGACTGCTGCTATTTCCTGAGGGGTTATGGGACTATTTAGATGGTTTATCTGCTCCTGGTTTAATTTTGGTACCTGGTATCTGTCTAGGAAATTGTCCATTTCATCCAGGTTTTCCAGTTTTGTTGAGTATAGGCCTTTGTAGTAGGATCTGATGATTTTTTTAATTTCTTCCGTTTCTGTTGTTATGTCTCCCTTTTCAGTTCTGATTTTATTAATTTGGATACTCTCTCTGTGCCCTCTGGTTAATCTGGCTAACGGTTTATCTATCTTGTTGATTTTCTCAAAGAACCAACTCCTGGTTTTATTGATATTTTGTATTGTTCTTTCAGTTTCTATTTGGTTGATTTCAGCCCTGAGTTTGATTATTTCCTGCCTTCTACTCCTCCTGGGTGTATTTGCTTCTTTTTGTTCTAGGGCTTTTAGTTGTGCAGTCAACTTGTTAGTGTGTGCTCTTTCCAGTTTCTTTTTGTAGGCACTTAGAGCTATGAGTTTTCCTCTTAGCACTGCCTTCATGGAGTCCCACAAGTTTTGGTATGATGTGTCCTCATTTTCATTGAAATCTAAAAAGTCTTTAATTTCTTTCTCTATTTCTTCCTTGACCAAGTCATCATTGAGTAGAGAGTTGTTCAGTTTCCATGTGCACATGGGTTTTCCATTGGTTTTGTCATTATTAAAGACCAGTCTTATTCCATGGTGATCTGATAAGAGGCAAGGGATTATTTCAATCTTTTTGTATCTGTAGAGGCTTGTTTTGTGACCAATTATATGGTCTATTTTGGAGAAGGTACCATGAGGTGCTGAGAAAAAGGTATATTCTTTTGTTTTAGGATGAAATGTTCTATAGATGTCTGTTAAGTCCATT
>NW_021605215.1:45210-88802 GCF_004785775.1 Grammomys surdaster | reverse complement strand
TCTGAGTGCAGTGGCTCCTGGATGACTCAGGATTCAGTTTCTCCACAGGACAGGGGCAGACCGACTTGTGTCTGCTCCAGTCCAAGGGACCAGGCAGGGGCCGAAGATATAATGGCTATTTTTATTTGTCAACTTTACTACATCTGCACTTGAGGTTTAAAAACCACTCTATGTCCAGAGTTGGGAAGTTCTTTTTTACATCTGGGCTATACCTTCATTTGGCAGCCTATAAAATGTAAAGCGAAGCAGGAAGCACTAGTTCTTTGCTTATTTACCCTCTCTCTCTCAAAGCCATTTAAGTTTACTTTTTTATGATTATGGCATGTATGGAAAACCAGGTGAGATATTCACTACAATGAACTGAGCAACTAGTAAATACTTATAAATTTTATGAGAAGATAGTCATTATTGGAATAGTCAGACCATAATTGTAAATGACCCTGATAAATTCAATATCATATATTCATTCTACCAGTTCAGGTTTGTAGAAAATTCTAATTAATATTTTGATATTAGGATTTGTTCTAGAACAATAAAAGTATGATAAAATACAAGAATTTTTATTGACCTAAAATAAGCTCTCCAATTTGCTTGTCCCAATAATTATGGTATGTACTCTGGCTAACAAAGCCTCCTCTAGAAGCTTAAAAAACAAGAAAAATCCTATGGTAAGAACTATGTCACAACATTATTAAAATATGAACATGAATTTCTTGACACATTTATTATAAGAAGTAATATATTTAATCATTACATATAAAACTTTTGAGAGTTTGTGGAAAAATAAGAAAAATAATGATGAGGGATGTTTGAAGTGGAAATTCCTGGTTTCTTTGGAGACTTACTTGTTCCATGTGCTGTTTTTCTGGAAACTGTTATAAGAGGATGCTTTTGATAAAGCAGACATAAGGGAGGATGTTTTGCTGAGAACAGACAGATATTGTAATTCTAGAAACTGCCTGGAAACAGGGCATGTGATGTTTTGCTACAGTGGACTCTTGAGAGAACATGTGATGTTTGGAAAGTGTACAAATATAACCCAACAGACAATGTATAAAACAGTGTAGTACTAGTTCTTCTTTCTACACTTTACTGATCATTGTTTGTCACGACTTTGACTTTGTAGAGAGAAATACAGCAAAGAACTGGTGGTGGTGTTCCAGTGGCTTCTTGCCACTTCTGAGGTTTCTTTTTGATCAAACTTTACTCATTTGATAATGGTGTTTGCAAGAGCATCAAGCTACAGCTACTGATTTATGTGTACTGAACTACTGATATCCTGACAATGCAGATTAGATTTGCCCCCAAAGAATTACATCTAAACAGGTCTACATCCTCTTTTGTCCCATTAGCTTTTTTTCCCACTATTTCTGGTGAGCTAGAAGGGAGGTTAAAGCATTTAAGTAAATGTATTGAAGTTGGTTTTTTTTTTCTATGTAAGCATACAGTTGCTTGCTTTTAAAAATTTGGGATGAATTTACAAAGAATGAGCTCCTTGATAAAATTAACCAACTTCTAGTATCATAACGTGAAAAAGCACAACAATAAACTGAGTTTATAAAGTTGACCATCACTAGAAGAACAGAAACAGGGTATGTTTCATAAATTTGTTCTGGAGTAGCTTCAGAAACCAAGTTACAAAAAAATCAAATAGAAGCTCTCATTATAAGATTGGGTGAATTCTGATGAAGATTCAAGTCCTGGCCTGGAAGAGAAGCATTGGCTAAAGTAATGGCATTGATTGGTAAAGAATAGGACCCTGTATCTACAGATGGAGATGTGTGTTAAGACTTCATTGATTCTGAGAACTTAGAAAACTCATGTACTCTGAGGTTTATTTCAACTAAGGAAGAATTATCTCTAGTCATAATAAAAAAATGTGCTCACACTCCTATTACATAGAGTATTGCCTTTTCTTCTTTTGATAGAAAAAAGTAATCCTTCACCATTTGCTAAAGCAGGAGTTATTTGCTCAGAAGGAGATGCCAGGTATGAAATACTGATGCACCTCAAGGGATACAATAGTTATCTCTAGACATTACACTTAAGGATAAACAGGCTCATAGATGGGAGAAAGTACAATCCTTAAAGAGTTATACTATACTAATAATAAAGTACTTAATGCGTTTATAGATTTAGTTAGGCATGAGCCTGGAAATATGTATAGGAATGGATTTTAATGGCATGGGAAAATGGAGGAAGGAACATAAACTGGACCACGCAGAATTAACTAGTATGGGCCAACTAGGTAGAGATTCTAGGTTTAATAAGGAAGCTTACACCGTTAAAAGAAGTTGACAAAAGTTCGAGTATTTGCCTGACATATTTGTCAAAAGATGGCTCATTATAAAAAAGTTAGAGATGTCTGTTATTCCTTAGCTAAGTGAAGATAAATGGAATTATGAGGTTTGAAGGCATTGTAGTGCTATGGTAGGTATGCTGTATGAAACTTAATCTGCCACAAAGTAGAGGTACAAAAGAAACAGGCTTTTCACTAATCCTGTAAGACATAAAAATGATGAGAAGGACTCCAGCATACCTAAAGAGCCTCATTGTTGCTATTATCATTGTGCCATAATTTAGTATCAGAAATGTTGCTGCTTGGTTGTGTAAATTAAATGTTGTAGGTTTAATTGGGGCATGAAATAGCAGGGGCCTCACAGCCGCACTGAATAAATAGAGGAAATGTGATCATCTTTATCATAATAGGCACCTTAGACAAAGCAATGTCTGTAATGTCTTGACCTGTAATGTGTTTCACAGGCAAAATAAATTTTAAGATAGCATGACTTGTATAGACTTTATTCCTGGCTAATCAATCACAATGTGTACAGGTGTGAAATAGATAAGAAGGCTAAAACATTTTTGTTTGATCTGTATAAGGATAAAAATTCTCATACAAATAAATGTTATTTTGGACCATAGCAAGTGAGAATATTTGTTCATGAACAAAATTTCATCCTAATCATTTCCAGCAGTCTAGCAACTGGGAATCAAACATTTAAGTCCTTACCTCTATATGGCATTGTTCTTTAAACTATAAAACATAACATGTAACTATTGATCTAGCTAAAGCCTTTTTCATTAAAGGCGACCAGAACCAATTTGCTATAGCTTCACAAGTCAATCAGTACACATTTACATTTTCCTTGCTCCCTTCTCCAAACTCACTCTGGCCCTGCTTGCTGCAGCCCTGCTCCCTCTGTCACTGTTCACTCTGGCCCAAATATTTTATTTATTTATTATATGTAAGTACATTGTAGGTGTCTTTGTACACACCATAGGAGGGCATCAGATAGTATTATGGATGGTTGTGAGCCACCATGTGGTTGCTGAAATTTGAACTCATGACCTCTGGAAGAACAGTCAGTACTCTTAACTGCTGACCTGTCTCATCATCCCACATTAACAATTTTACTGCAGTGATCTATTAGCTCCTCATCCACATGCTATAAAGTAGTTCTAAAGAATCTTAGTCATATGTCTTTCACAGAATTTTAATTTTTTAAATTTCTTATATTTCATTAGTGATTAAGATAATTTACTATCATATTGACTTCCATTTTCTTCTTCAAGTCTCCTTACATCTGTCTCACCATACCTTTTCCAATTCAATGTACATTTTCCAGAAAATGTACTGAATCAAGTCTTTGCTACCCTACATGAATTGTGGTGGGGATATCAACAGGAGCATGGGACACTGGCCAATGGCTATGTTCTCAAAAATAAGTGATTCTTCCTCATCCAACAACTACTAATTCCAAATATCTCTTAATGAATGATTTGGCCCTGTGACTTGTGTACTTGATCTATGCAAGATTTTTGTCTGTCTTGATCTTATACAGTTATTGTACAGGTAACCACAATCACTGTGAATTTATGAGATCAAATATCATAGTATTCATAGAGACAGCATTTCATAGCACTCTTTATAATCATGTTCATTGTTCCTTGTTTTTAGCCATGTTCACTAACCCTAACCCTAAGACATGTTGATGATGTGGTTAATATAGGTATCTCTCTTTGAAATAGAACTCAATCTCTTCATCTCAACACTTGGTCCAGTTATGAATTTCTCTATTGTCTACTGCCTGTATCTGAAAGAAACTTGCCTGATCGTGGATTAGAGCACCTGAGTATAAGAAAGGAAGCACAAATATGTAAAAAGCAATCAGCATAGATTTTAAAAATAACAACAACAGGGTTAAGTCTAGGCTCTATGTTACCCCTCTCCTATTGTGGTTTTATTGATGTCTACTTATCTAATGAAGTGGTAAAATATCCCATGCTTTGTTTTTGACCTTCATTTAGTAATATATCTTTTATTAGAGCAAAAATATTCAGTCACACATGGCAATTCCATTATTGTTATTATTGTGATGATGATGATGATGATTATGATTATTGTTTTTCCCCAGATACACAAATAGAAAAAGGCCAGACAGTAGCCCATTGAAGAGAGTTTTTTAAACATGTGATAAGGATGCTGAAGTGAAGCACTTCATAGTTAATGTCTTCTCACAATGAGTAGGGCAAGAACTCTGTTATTTTTAATGAGCTGGTCATTTGTCATTTGACTATGTTCTAATGAGTATATGAGGAACACAATTTGAACTTGGTATATTAATATTCTTTTTAGCATGTGGCCATAAATTTAGAAGCTTCCACTTGGAAAGAATGAGAAGCAAGTTAAATTGGATGCATTTTATGAAAGTCTGAAATAATTTATAAAACTATTATGTTTTAAAAATATATTATAATAAAATCAATTCTTCTTTCCCTAAAGAGCTTCTCATTTTTTATGTTAAAAATTCATTTTTTTAAAAAAGTCTTTATACGTACTTCTATATCTGAATCTTGTACCTTTTTTTCTTTTCTTTCTTTCTTTTCTTTTCATAGTTTTTAATATTCTCAGTTCTGTCACATTGGATGTTAATTTTCATTGTGGGCTGGTGAGAGAGCCTTTCTATTGACATTAATTTGAGATACATTTGTCTCTTTGTGTATATTCAATTTGACATCTTAATATTCCACAACATTTCATGACTTCCAGGAAACCTATTTCTAGTCAATTGCTTTTCACAGAAGGACATTCTTGTACATTACATTATTCCATCTCTCTTAGAAACATATACTAATGGTCATACCTATCTTGATATTCAGTTTATTAAGGAATTAAAATAAACATGGGTTTCAATATATAAGTAGCATATATTTAGTAAAATGTAAGAAGAAACCATAAATATTTAATTATTTTAAAAGTTACCTATAGATGCCTAACGAAATTTATCAGGACATGTTATATCATAAAACCTGCTTCTAACATATCTTCTATACTTAGATTGAAATAAATATTTATTTTTAACTGTAGAGTTTATAGATGTATGTATATATGCTTTGGTTAAATCCAGCCAGATTAATTCCAGTCCTTTTATCTTTGTATCACTTCACCACTTTCTTATACCTAGAGTAGGTAATCTTTCTTTCTTTTTTGGGGGGGGTTCTTTATGTAATTCTATGGTAGTTTATACAAACAAATTAAAAAGATTCCTATAAGATTTGGGGCAAAGCCTGTACATCCACCAGAGATCTGTCTTGTCTCCACAAGGAAAGATGTCTTCTGAATTGTCAAGTCAGATTACAGAGGACATTCCCAACATCTTCCAGATTGTCTCTCTCTTTTCACTGCAGAATAAATCCTATGATCAAAGTACTTGTTTGTAAGTAATCATTATTTTTAGCCTTAATACCAGGAATAATGTTAAAATAGTTCTATCAGTTACACAAAACTGAGGATACTCCTCCCTCTTTTTTTTAACTGGTTCTGCATAATCTAATACTCATGTTTACTAGATCATATAACCCCTTCTGAATGGCAGAAAACCTAGACATATATTTAAGTCTAACACTTGGTGAGAGATAATGTGGCTATTGCATCAACGATAAACATTACTGTTGCAAAAAAGGAGCTAAAGTGATAAGAATTTTTATGTTATATTTAACTTGACATCTGTATTTTCGTGAAACTCACAGCAGTTTTGAGTAGATTTGTATCACTATTAACTCTTACCTGTCATCTGCCTTAATTTCTATGTATTCAAAAAGAAGAGAACATGTTCCATTTTGACTCTGAATTAAAAACATAATTTGTCTTTTATAAGATGTCATTTTCACTGTTTAGTTTCAAGTAAAATTTATCTTAACTTTATTTTTTTAAATGAAGTAAACTGTATTAATGATAATTAATGCCAGATTGTCTCAGAACTGTCAGCAGTCCAGCAAGGTCACAGAAAGAATTATTTTTTTTATACTCCAGGCTTACCTTAGGCTATTTGACAAGTATATCATATAAATTAATCATCTCATTTATCCTAATCTAAATTTTTCAACTGGCCCTTTACCTCTCCTTTAGTCCCAACACCTTTTCTTTCAAATATGTCTGGCTTGCAAAATCTCCTATGCCTGATTTTTTCTGAGTTATTATCCATGCTCTGAATTCCTGTATTCCCTCTATGCCCTTCTGTAGCCAATCAGATGATTATTAAACCATTCAGAAGTTGATAAAGAAGAATGTTTATGAAACACTGAGACAAAGACATTAAAATCACATTAGCAAAGCTCACACAGTAGTTAGTACTCTGCCGGAACAGAAATCAATACTTGAATAATGCAAAACAATCTTTACACAGATTATCACAAATAGATTATACCAACATTAATACTTAATATAATAAAAATTGTGAGTATGTATTAAAGAATAATTCACAGTAATAACTATATTGTTGATCAGAATCTAAAACAGAAGTTTCAGTTATCCAGTACAAAAACGTCTATCACATTGATCCACTTCTTTTTCAGTAGTATCTATCCAGTATATACTTTATCTACATGCCTACATTTGACAAATCATAGGAGAAAATGTAACATGATGACAGCTGTAATTTTAGGGTTTCTTGGATGAAGTAGGTGCTTTTAAATCAAAATTAAATTGATGAATATTAACTGAGAAAATAAAACTTCACAATATGAAGTAGGCAAAGTGATCACATATTGCAGTCATTTTAAAGATTATAGGAAACTGGAGAACTTCAGCTCAATAATTATTCTACTCAATTTGAACCAGTGTATAAGTTAACAACAACAACTAATTTTATGAAAACAACAGAGAAAATATAACACCAGGACATATGTAATTTTAGAGTGCCTCTCTGTGAATTGTGGATAAAGCAAATACCATAAGAACTAATGTAAGAGATAGGGATATATCCAGAAAATATATTAAAGTAAATCTTAACGTGAGTTGAAGTACACCAAATACACATTGGAGTCATTTAAGTGAGTATAGGAATGTTGAGAAATTTTTCCCATTAAGATTATTCATAATTTGACCTTCTCTAAAATGACACATCAATAGTACATCACATAAGATAAATGAGTCTACCAACAAGTTTTTTCAAGGCTTCCTTCATTTCCCTATTTTTTAGACTATAGATAAATGCGTTGAGCAATGGAGATATTACACTTGTACATCATGGAAGCTGTTGCTGTGTTTCTAAGAGAATCTCTTACAACAGAACTGATGTAAACCCCAAAACCTGCCCCTTAGAACAAAAAAAAAAAAAAAAAAAACACAGACAGATGTGATGCACAGGTAGAAAAAGCTCTGTGTTTCCCTCCAGAAGATGGCATTCTCAAGACTGATGATACAATGTAAATATATGAAAAAACAATTCCACAGACAGGACCACCCCCAAAGACAAAAGCTGCAACAAATATTAAAAAATTATTAAGAAATGTATCAGAACAGGCTAGTTTGATAATCTGAGCCAGCTCACAGAAAAAGTGTGGGATTTCTAGGTCTGTGCAGAAGGAAAGCCTCAAAACCATTAGACTGTGGAGTACAGCATCCATAATGCTAACCAGGAGTGAGAATAGAATCATGAGGACACAGCAAATAGGGTTCATGATGACTGTGTACCTCAGGGGTTTGCAAATGGCCACATATCAATCATAGGCCATTACTGCCAGGAGATTTTCAATGCCTCCACAAATTGAAAGAAAGCAAATTTGAGACAGACATTCTATGTAACTTTTGCTATCATCATTGGCTTGGATGTTAACCAGCATTTTGGGGATTGTGACTGTACTGTAACAGATGTCATTAAAGGAAAGAATACAGAAGAAGTGGTACATGAGGTTGTGATGTTGGGAGCCAGAGGTGATGGCCATTATGATATTCAGGTTTCCCAGAACTGTAATCAGATACATGGAGAGGAACATGGCAAAGATAAGGGGCAGCAGTTTGTGATTGTCGGACAGGCCTAGCAGATGGAATTCTGAAACTGCTGTTTGGTTTTTGAGTTCCGTATTTTTGATAGAAACTTTGAAAGGGAGAAAATAAAAAGAAAATGGAATTCATGAGCAACTTTATCAGAATCACTTAGGTACTCTTAGAATGGCACTAGAATAGCATTGTCAATGATAATTTTATTGATATAAACATGTATCATATTTTAAATACAGCTTATATATAATAGTCTCACAGTTCTTCACTACTCCAAAAACTTCTCTTGACCATGTGAAAAATCATGAAAATTCTTTAGTATTTTGAAGAGAAATTTTTATTGAGAAAGGACATGTTTTTCAATGGAATAGTATCAGACATGTCATTCTCCAGAATTTGAAATTTTAAATAAAATCTTGGTTATTATTTGTTTAAATCCATGTGATTATTTGATGGAGAAGAAACAATTCACTAGAATCGTTTTTTCATAGTTCACTTTTTCTTCTTTACATTCATACTACTGTTTTTTATTTCAAGATGAAATTTTCATAAACTAAAAAGTTTAGTTTTTTATTTGTTCTTTGTGAATTTCATATTATGCACTAACTAAAAGGCATTCAGGTCTCCCTCCCTTCAAATCAGTTTTCTTACCTTGCAATTTCCTCACCACAACCACTGAGAAAGACAACTCATCATGGAAGTTATATTGTATCACAGTATGATACACAGTGCTTCCAAAAACCTCTTTGTTTGTTAGTGTTCACTGCTATGATGCATTGGTCTGGTATGAGACTTCTGAGTTCTGCTTTACTACCAATATTTGAACCTTACTCTGACTTCTCCAGGTATCTCGTTGTTCGTCTGTGTCATAAGATCCTTAAATTTTGAATCTGTAAATCTAGTTACTACAAGCACTCCAGTATTTCATCAATGATGTAGATGTTGACTTGGGCTAAATTAGTGTCCTGAGTCATGTACTCTGGTCTAGCTCATATAAAACCTCTGCCTCCAGGGCCATCTTAAACTTGAAGTACAGGCAAGGTGTAGGGCTTTCTTCCCACAGTGTGGCAGTCAGCAAGAAATTTAGCCAGTTCTCCTACTCTCAACACCCTCCCAACCAGCTGTCCCTTCTGCCTCAGATGGAAAGGAATGATGAGGTCATGGGAAGAAGAGTTTCTCTCTCTGTTGTCTGTCCCCATGTCATTGCCTTAAAATTTAAAGCTTACCTGAATGTTGGAAATTGAGTATATATCCTTAGGAACTTGTGTCATAAAAGGTCCAAAGTTTTCTAGTACTAAGGGTGTAAGTATTATGCTTTAAACTTATACCACACACCTAATTACACAGCTTCCCGTCTCATGGCTGATAAATTATAAAGCTCCTCATTAGCCTATTTACCTTGACAGTTGTAATCCCCACAATGCCTACTCTCCTAAGAAAGTAGCATTTCAAGTGGCCTTTTCTCAGACTCTGACTCTAGAGATCACATAAGTTCAGTCTTTAATTTATTTTTTCAATTATTTATTCACTTTACATCCCTATTGAATCACTCTTTCTTCTTCCAGTCCCACACTCACAAGCCCCTCCCCAATTATCCACTTCCTTCTCCTCAGGAAATGGGAAGACCTCTTGGGTTCCTGCCTACCCTAGGACATCAAATTCCAGAAGAACTAGGTATATCCTCACTACTGAGCTTATACAAGGGTATGGGAAGGAATCCAATGACGAGTCAGAGTCAGAGACAGTCCTTATTCTAATTTTTTAGGGATCCAACTGAAGACTTAGCTGTGCATCTTATTCTTTCTACTTATTGCATCACCCATATTTGACAGATGTAGACAGAAATCAGGTGTTAAATTATTGTTGTCAGTCACATAATCCTGTAACAATAATATTCTCCCTAAGCATATAGTGTCGAGCAGTTATAGACTGAACTTTGTGAAAATGCCTATAAAATAACCCCTAAAATTTGAATTCTTTCAGTGTTTTCCTTAAGTATCTTAAGTGCTAAGATAAATAACTTATACACACACTTAGAATAGGAATATCAGCACAGATCTTCCAGCTCCAGTAGGACTTGGAAACTGATGTAGACCTCAGTGACAACACGAACCAGGACACAAACAGGGCAAAAGTTTGAAGCACAGGCCACTAGTATCAACATAAGTCCTAGAAAATCACAACTTATTAATATCAACATGACTCCAGGATACAACGCAGACTATGGATATCAACATAGACCCTAGATTGTATCATTGTGGCTATATGAACTACAGATATCAACACAAGTCCTAGCACGGTTTCTTATGACGTCATCAATCTGGGCATCACAGATCTGGGCATCACAATGGCCACAGGTAGCAGCAAATGCGACTCACATCAAAGTGGTCCTAGCAGCACAACCAACAAACATCAGCATTATTTTAGGTTAAAGCATAGACCATGGATATCCACATGGCATTAGGTTGCTACATTTGCATTGGGCATCAGCCAGGTCCCCATCCACATCAGAAATATTGACCAACAAATGGCCATTAGCCAAATCTTGGACCATAATGTTCCTTCTAGCAGGTCCAATCCAGGAATTAAACCATTCTTCATCTCAGGACTCACCATGGAATGGAGCCAGGGTGATCTATTGGCTGGTTTCCATGTGCTGAGGCTGATTCTGAATCTGTGTAAGATCTAAGCATCTGAACACCACCCTGTCAAACTCAGTTGAAAGAAGCATGATCCTACATGAACTTAAATCCTCTTTCTCAACTGTCATTCCCTTCATATATCCAGTCTCATTTCTCTTCACAGTGCTTCCACTACTTTGATCTTCCAATTTCCCAACTATCCACCCCACATGTTCTCTTGTAGTGGTGCTTGGTTGTTCTGTGTGAATTCCTCCATTCTTCCAACTCCCCTACACCTGTTAATTTCTTATGTTTAAGAATAAATAGTGTGACTATTATTTGTATTCAAGATATTAAACACATCTAAAACAGAAATTTGTGAGTAGAGTTTCTATATAGGTGCCTACTTTGAACTGATAGTTGATTCTGTTTATACATAACAGTATTTAGTCATGAATTCATTTTGTGAATTTGGGTGTGAGGTTGTCTTTACAATTCAGAAAGTTACATTTAAGAAATAATATTACTCATAATCAGGGAGGCTCCCTCCAGCTGCTGATTGGAGCCAAAGTTTCATAGCCAAGCATTATGGAGAAAGAGAGAGCACACATTTGAGCTCTCCATCTGGTACTTCACTTGAGGGCTAAGGGAATACCAAGAAAAAGTGGGAGGAATACCTGAAGAAGCAAGAGGGATCAAGAACACCAGGCCAGCAAATCTCACAGAATCAGCTAAGCAGGGCTAATAGGGGCTCACATCAATAATCACAGAGCCTTCATGGATTTTGACTAGGTCCTTGGCATATATGTTATTGTTATTGTCTTTTACTTCTTTTGAAATTACTCAGTGGGAATGAAGAGTGTCTCTGGCTCTTTCACTTGGACTTAGGATCCCTTTCCTCTTACTGAATTGCCTTGGCCACTCTGGATATGAGGATTTGTATGTAGTTTTTTTTATATATATCTTGTTATGCCATGTTCCCACAATATTCCTATAAGGACTACTCTTTACTAAACTGAAGGAAGAGTGGATCTCTGGAAGAGTGGAGGAAGCAGTGTTGGTGTAGGGGAGTTGTAGTGAGATGTTTGGGGTAGAGGTTGTGGATGTAGGGATAAGTGCTTCAGGATGTGTTGCATAAGACAATAATTTTTTAATAAGAAAATATTCCCATACAATATTACTTCAGGTAATTTCATAAAAGTTGTATTCTTCTGTGTTTTTTAAGTAATTTGATACCTTCTATTTTTACAAATTAATTTTTAAACATGTATATTTTAATTTCATAATTGTAGCCAATATTAAATTAATATTTTACACATGATTATACACAGGGATCCTTTATTTGAAACATAAAGATTAAGAGCTAAAAAGATTATAGAACCATTTGATAGCCTAGAGTATTTGAAAGACTTATAAAATGTTTTGATGAACAACATCACTAATCATTAAGTGTGATAAATGATATTGAATGAATTATTTTATGGATAAAGCTCAAAACTTGAACTCTTAGGAGATAATTTCAAAATATGGTGTAATCTGATAATTATGCAAGTATATAAGTCAAGCATGGTGCATGGAATAGTTATTAAAGGTATATCACTTCTTGGAACAAATCTCAGAACCATTGAAAGTGAAAGCAGGCACTTGCTATCAAGCTTATACCAGACAGAAATGCCAATTTCCCTGCCATAGCTTTCTGACTGATGATATTAATAACTATGTATCACATGCCTGGTTGTACATTATAAAAAATATGGCATTTCTAAATTTAGCTTCACAAGAAATGAATAATCCACACAATCCCAACCATGTCATCATGAAAAGCTGACATGATATGCATAAATATTTCTTGAACCTCTTTGCCTACAAATCTACCAAGAAGAGTATCCCCTCTTTGAGATAGTTATATAAATGTTTGTTGAAATAGAAACTTCAACACAAAAAGGCTTTAATAAAATCAGCTCCTATAGTTTGTAGTTTAGGATCACTTGAAAACAATACATAGAGCCGCACACAGATAACCAGATTAAAGTCTAAACTGAAACCTACCTAGATATCATGTTATTATTCATTGTGTAAGACATTGGTGAAAGATAACTCAAAATTTTTGTGTCATCATCATTTTATGTTTTTTTGAAATGCCTAACAATGGAAACAGGTGTACTTCTACCTTTTTGTCTGCACATGAGACACTTACTTCTCCTATTAAGTGGCCTTCTTGTACTTTTCTTTGTTTTATTTGGCTGTCCTAACCAGCATGCCACATGTTTCTGGAGAGGTAATGGAGAGAGAGTGAATCTCAGGAAGAAGGGATTCAGAGGAGATGTTGACAAAGTTTAAGGAGAGGAAACTGAGGATTATTGAAATCTATTAAATCTACTACAGAATGTGTTTATGAATGCTTCTATTTTCAATAAGAAAGAATGACAGATGAGAGGAAGAAAGAAAGAAAGAAAGAAAGAAAGAAAGAAAGAAAGAAAGAAGGAAAGAAAGAAAGGGAAAGAGAGAGGGAAAGAAAGAGGGAAAGAAAATAAGAAAGAAAGAGAATGAAAGAGAAAACATGAAAGAATGAGAAAGAGAGAAAGAAAAGGAGAGAGAAAAAGAAAAGGTTGGTTTCACATATTTCTTATATGGATAAGACTGTATTAAGAAGAAAATAATGAATGTTTATGAGGATTACCTTTTGCTCTCAAACAAAACTGAAGTGAAAATGTGAACTTAGCACATGTAACCTATAACTAAGTGCCTACATATTTGTCATGTCTCAAATTTTTCTGAAAAAAAAAAAGACACTCAAAATACAGGTGTGGTAGTTGATCTTATGTCTCATGTATGCAAAGGAAATTATCTAACAAACACCCCTAGCAATTTTTTGATAATGTTATTTCAGTCTTTAGGTTACCATCTTGGCAAATGCTTCTGAATACAAAATTAACATTAAGTTTGATAATTTTAATGATTTTATTTGTGTGTTTAAATGTGTGTGACATTCAGGTACATATATGTATTGTGAGTTCATAGGCACATGCTCATGCATTTAGGTAGTATGTGAGAGAAATAACTTTGGTACTGTCACTCAGTCATCACTTTACAACTTTTTTGGTTTTTAAAGACAGTTTTAATGAAGATGGTGTGATCAGAATGCTCTAGGTATCAATCCATTTCTACCTTCCTATTTCTGAGATCACAAGCACACACCAAAATTCTTGACTTTTAAAACATATTGATATTTAGAGTTTAGACTCTGATCCTCATGCTTGTATGAAAAATGTTTTGCTCACTGAACTGTATTGCAAACTTAATAATAAAATTGGTTCAAATTACTTAAAAACAGCAGCATATTTTTTCTTGATTTTTCTGACAGATGTGCTAACGTATACTTAATATATCATCTGTGACAGGTGGAAAGCCTCCAGGAATTCTTTTGCAATAGTTAAAATAAATATGTTTGCTTTCAACAGGACTCACTTAGCTTATCTTCCTCTGAATGAAAATGTTATGTTATAGTAATTCCCTCTACATTAATGTGAATATAATTGTTTGAGTCTCTGTCTCATCCTAATGAGCCCTATTCTCATGAGAGTAACAACATGTCATTATACAATTTTAAACACACCAAAAATATCTAAATGAGGAAAGCAAACACAAAATCTATGAAAACAGAACAGAAGGCAATCTTCCAGTGACAGCGACTCACCATATAACAGATTTAAATAATTAAGTTTTTAAATAGAGATCTCTTTAGAGAGCAATAGTATTTACTCCCAGAGAACATGAAAGTAGTTTTGCAGTGATAATTATGTATTAGAATGTTAGTTTCACACACTTGAAAATTGTTACAGTATCTCCTTTCTTTTAGAACAAGGAAACCTATAAAGATTGTATGAATTGACCTGAGTTTTCATGGGAATTGCTAGATATATTTACTATGGGCAGGGTAGTAATTGCTTTAAAAAGTACAAACTTCAAAATTTTATAAACTGAGTGGAAAAAGCAAACTCATATAATTTGACTCTCATGGTAACCTCATTTCTAATCTGTATATCCTTACTCCAATTTTATATCTTCTCTCTCTCTCTCTCTCTCTCTCTCTCTCTCTCTCTCTCTCTCTCTCTCTGTGTGTGTGTGTGTGTGTGTGTGTGTGTGTTTGTGTCTGTGTACATGTGTTTGACTGACATCACCTTGACTTTATTAACCCTTAGGTTTAATAAATATATACAGCAGTATTAGGGAGAATAAGAATTTCTCTAGTACAATAAAATCAAATTTCAGAAAAAAGTTGGTGTGCTCTACACACTTCAGGAAATCTTATGTATGTAGAAAAGTAAAGGAATCTGCATCCTCCTTGTTGAATGTACTTACCATAAAAGAAATGCCTACTCATTTAATAGAACCCACGGTTTCCCTTCTCAGAGGTTTCCTGATACATGCTGACATGTAGAAGGAACCACAGCAACAGCAATAAGTAAGATGTCATGAGGGAAAATGTACTGAGTAACTCTCTATCTTGTGATAATAAGACCATAAAATTTCATAGTTTAAGACAGACAAGGAGATGAATAGAGGGGATGCAGAAAGGTATTCTGGCACTGACCAATATGTCTCAGCTACAGTTTCTAACACACGTGCCTTAAATCAGTTAACATTTCTGTCTGGAGCCAAATTAATACCTGAAAATTATCTGGGAGTTATTTTGACATTTTCTCCAACTATAGAAGCCCAGGTGTTTCTCTAGTTAATGTAAGTTATGAACAAAGCTGTATGCATAAAGCAAACAACAATTTTGCTGTGTCTTGAGACGGTAGCCTACAGATCATACTTCTTACCCAGGTTGTTAAGTAAATATACCAGAATTCATGGTTAAGGATTTCTGTTGATTGTACTACTAATAATTATTCCATTGATGGAATATATTTTTCACAAAGATGAAAATATGGCTAAATAACATAAACTATCTCATAACATGCTTGAGAGAGAGAAGAGCCTGAATTTTCAACTACAGTCCTACACCGAGATGAAAAGCATCAGTATGCCTGCAGTGCACTGTTGTAAATCTCTTTATAAAAATTCTTTGGATAATTATTTGAACAAATCCACCCTATTTTCTTTCATACTGCATACAATGCAATATTCTGAAACACTGTCAAGTTGTCAGAAGTCTAATACTTTTTAACCCTTTTAAAGGATATTTTACTGAATTATCATATCATACATTTGAGAGTAATTATGAGGTTCTAAAAAGCATCTGATAAATATTCAAGTACTTCTAGTACAGAAAAGATGCAACATCATTCATTAATTGTCCACTAAACCTAGTTAGTAAAATAGTGATGACTTGGTAGCATGATGATAATATGCCAAGATGACAGTGAATTTGAAATTACCTCTTGCTGTGTGGTTTTTCAAGGAACTATGGAAACTATTGTAGTGAAATTGTCTGCCTTTTGTCCTGGCGTTTTTATATCTACTATAATAGACTACCAATATATGAGGTAAACATTGAACTATAGTAGTTCATGGAAAAATTATCCTCTTCATAGAGAAACCATATCTTACACTGTTTTATCATTTTGAATTTATCTCCTTTTCTAGTTTTTATGCTAATGGAAATATTATCATCATTTTTATTAAATACAGTAATCATGATAAATTACTGATACTGGCTGTTCTTACATTTATAGTACTCTAGCCACCATTCTTGTTGTGTTGCTGATACAAATAGTTTTGTCATTTCAAAATTAGTATGGACTATAATACCTGAAAATTTAATTTTACTGAAATTATATTGTAAATATAAAGGGAAAGTGCCTAACTTATTTGTAGATAGTGTTCTAAAACACACCACTCTCCTATGTGGCAGGCTAATAAAGAATGTGAAGCCAGGAAATTGGCTTCAAGCCTGAATATTTTCAGGCATACAACATGACATGACTGGATTAGGCATTCTGATAATTCAATGTGATTATATCTTAGGGCGTTTGAAACTTTTGCTATCAAAAACTACAACTATTTGCCTTTATCATAAATATCTATTATTTAATGAATAAATTTACATACTTAAAAAGTGACAACATAAATTTGGAGTTTATAGTCAGAATCTTCAATCTTTGAAAAACTTCTAGATGTGACGCCACCCACATTCATATAAATGGGTATTACTTCCTAGGAAAATTTATACATCTTTTACTTTTTCTAAGAGCCAAAATACCAATGGAAGTTTGGTTATTTGTGTGTAATGTTTATAAAAATGAACTGTTAAAAATTTATTCTTGTTTTCTAAAAGCATTTAAGTTTCAGTCCTTTTTCCCAACATCAGTCTTATAATGGATAAAACTGGGATACTGCAATAAGAGAACATGTATATTTAGAAAATTACAAATGGATTATATAACATTTAGTACAGCTATAGCAAATAACATACGTATGTCATGCTAAAATTATTATGTTACATGATTAGTATAATCGAAGAATTGAAGCATTAACATGATGTTCCAACTATAATGGCATATTCTCATCTAAAGTTAGCTAAATTCTAGAGATATCTTTCTCCATAAACACACACATGCCCCCTTACACACACATAAACACATACAGAGAAAGAGAGAGAGAGAGAGAGATTCATTTGGTAAGTTCTGTTCCTCTAGTGAGCCGTGAATAATTCAGATTTTAGTAACATAGTTGGTTAGAGAGCAACAGATGTATAAAAATGAATCTTTTTAGTATCTAGGAATAGACTCTCCAATTTTCCAAAACTTACCAAAAGTCTCTCTATTACTGAAGCCTCTCTTAGAAATATGGATTTTTCTAGGATAAAGCCCATGGTGTGAACTACCTTACAAGCATAAGGAGAGAAATTCTTTAGATTATCCAGTTTCACCAATAGTGAAAGAAAAAGTATTTAGTGATTCTTCATACACAACATTTGACAATTTGTGGAAAAGTCAGAAAACTATTGATGTTAGTTGGTTGTTCTTAGCATGTTAGGTAAGTTGACAAAGCAAAAGAATGTGTTCCATGATAAAATTAACCAAACTTTAGCATCTTAGAATATAGAAAAGAATAACAACTAACTTAGTGATAAAATTGTTGAAATTAAATGTATATTAGTTACCTAAAATTCTCTAATGTTGGCCTGGAAGAGAATCTTATTTCCAAACACCACAGAGACCAAGTTGTAGAAAAATCAAACCAAAGCCATTATTATTATGTTGGTTGAGTTATAGCAAAAATTCAAGTTCTGGACTTGGAGAGTGTTGATCATTAAAGTAATGGAATTGACTGGTAAAACTGAGGTGTGGATGTGTGAAAGGAATCTACTAAAGCTAGGAACAATGAAACCTCTGGATCTCAAGGGTTTCTTACCCAAGAAATAAATCTCCTTAGCCTCAGCTGAAGGTGATCCCAACTGTAAGCTTGTATAACCTCACCTTTTCCATTTTAAATGAGGAAATTAATGATTCATTCTTTATTTCTCATTTTTAAGCCATCAGTGTCTTTCTCTGATGAAAATGCCAGATTAGACAATATTAGTGTCCTTTATGGCCCACCAATACTAGCCTTTATATCTATAACCAGAATTAAAGTTAAGCAGGCTCTTAGAAGAAAAGGAGAATGTAGAGTCCATAAGAAGGTGTGCTAAACTGTAAAAGCTTAATGAGTTAGCTAATCATTCAAGCAGCAGTCTGGAAAATATGTTTGTGAATGGATTTTAGTGGTGTGGTATAATGGTAGAAAGAACACAATACTGGATCAGCCTGATTTTATTGATATGATCCAACTGAGCAAAGATTCTATTTTTAAATGGAACGTTAAACAATTAAAAATGGTACCAAAATGTTATTTGAATATTTGGCTGAGGTAATTACCAAATTACCTATTGAGAAGGAATTAGAGATGCCTAATATCCCTTGGCTTACTATGAATGGAAGGATTTTCAGGCTCAAGTAAATTGAAATATTAGAGTGACTCTGTGGTATACAACTTACTCCATATTGGGAAAACTCAAAAGATATTCTCTTCGCTAATTCTTAAAAGATTCAAAATGGTGAGAGTCACAACTCCACATTTTAAGAGATTTGTTGCCATATTTTTCATTACAGCAGATTTTACTGTTAGACATCCTTCTTGACCCTTGAAAGAGTTAAGTGCATGGGGTCATCTGGGCCCTGAAATTTCAATGGCCAGGTTACAGCACTGAATCATCAAACCATGATGATCTTAGTTATCATAATGGACAGCACTAGCAAAGCAATATCGATAATGACCTAACCATAATATTCAGAACAAATAAAGTTTTATGGTGACATGATTTTGGTGGACATTTGGTAATGGAAAAATAATCATGTTTCTAGGCAGTCAGTAAATCAGAAGCCTACAACTTTCCGGTTTGATATATATAAGTGGAAATTTTCTTAAACAAATGAGTGAAAGGCTACATTGGATGGTGCCAAAAGAGAATTTTGGCCAGAGAACCAATTTCAAGATGTTAAGTAGTTTGTAATCCCAGAAAGTCCTAAACCTGGCTAGCCAGGTTCCCCTGAGGAAGGCCTTTGATAAAACACCAAAGAATGTGAAACTGATTCAGCAAGACCCACAAGAAACATTATGAATCTTCATTTAAGATAAGTGCTTATACAACTCAGATACTTAATATTGTTTTGGTTGAAGTTCTACTAACAGAATGTTCAGTGAGAATTCATTCTGTGATTATTTACCTAGTTCCAAAAAGTACAATTTTCCTCAGAAGTTTTCAGAATATTTACATTAGTTCTCTATTTGTAACTGTAGAATGAGGGGTACTATGGTTGGAAAGGCAAAATGGAAGCTTAAGAGTTGCCTCTCCCAGTGAAAACAGTCAATCAATACAGTTTTGTACCCCCTGAAGTTTTTAAAAATTAGCACCACTATCAATGAATGAAAAGATTCAAGAGTTGTGGGTCCCACTGAATTTCCCATTAACTCTCATATTTGGCAAGAGTGGAGGACAGCTGTTCTACTAGATATGGTATCCTTACTTGAGTAGATTCACATATCTCCTGGTACATGGAATGCAACTATTGATGTAACAAATGTCTTTTTCTCTGTACCTGACCATAAAGGACCACAAGAAGCATTTTTTTTCAAAGTTGGAAAGACCAGTAGTGTGTGTGTGTGTGTATATATATATATATATATATATATATATATATATTTCTTTTTGTCTTTTATCTGTCCAGGTAAATGGAAAGGAGTAACCATTTTGGGCTCATGAGTAAAACATAAGTACATCAGAGGATGAAAAACAAATCTAAACAAAATTTAGGGCCTTCTTTCTCAGTGGAATTCTTAGGAGATCAGTGATGTGAGACATCTAGGCAATAGTCATTTTAAAAAGCCGTAAGATATACTGCACCTGGGTGAACACATTACAAAAATGTAACACAATATTTAGTTGGCTGATTTGTATTCTGAAGACATTACAAACCTAACCCCTGTGTGTTATTCCAACCTAACCCCTGTGTGTTATTCCAACCCATGTACCAAGAAATTCAGAAAACTTGTAGCTTGGAGTGGGGCCAGGAACATGAGGGGAGTTATTGCCAGATCCATACTGTGTGTAGGTTGCTCTTCCCCTTGGAACATATGTTCAAACTGATCTAATGATACTTGAGGTGTTCATGATAGATACTCTTATTCTTTGGAGCCATGGGCAAGCTTCTATAGGAGAATCACAGAAGATACATTTGAAATTTTGAAGTATATATCTGTCATAGTCTACAGATAACACTTCTCTCTTTTCAAAATTCTCTTGGTCTACTATAGTGCTATAGAGAAAAATAAATTTTGACAAAAAGTTAAAAGGTGACCTGAAATGCTCATCATGATCTTGATATTATCTGACCAACTGAATATAAAGCAGAATGTGGACACCAAAAATCTATCATGAAATGTCGTTTTCATGATAGGACTGAGGGCAAAAGCAAGGTACATAAAGATCTGCCTAACTGCCTATCGTTTCCATTCCTGTTACAACGCTTTCTACTGCCAAGCATGCACCTATCATCTCATGGTGTGTGTTGACTGAAGAAGGTAAGAGTAACACCTGGTTTAATGATGATCTTAAGTGGTATGCAGGTATCATCGAGAATTGGACAGCATCAGCCTTATAACCCTTTTCTGGGAAACACTGAAAGACAACAGAAAAAGTCTTCATAGTGGGCAAATCTTTGGACGGCACATGTGCTCATTCATTATTTGAAGGATAACATGATGATATGATTGTTCACATTGGGCAACGGTTGTTTGGATAAGCAATAGGTAAATATATCTCTCCAAATGGATGAAGAGTGTTAAGATAATCATGTGCTATGTAAATTCTCATGAAAAGATGACTTCAGCTCAGAAGGTACTCAGTGATCATGTAGAAAGAATGACTCATGCTGTAGACAGGCAGTCTCTTTCCCTAGTCATTTCTATTTTAACCAAACAGGCCAATGAACAAAGTGGCCATGGTGGCAGAGCTGAATATTATCTATAGGCTTTTCAAAATGGGCTGACATTCATTAAGGCTGAGCTAGCTGCTGAATGCCATGTCTACCTGTAGGACCCCAAAGGGCTCCTATACCCTGGCTGAGCCTTTCCGTATGCTGCTGTCTACTAAGTAATATTCTGTGGTTCCTCTAGGATCAAAACATCCTGACTAAGGCATGGTGCCCCAGGGAGGGAATTTATACTTGACATCCTATTGTCCCCTAGTTGAGTTCCTGTTTTTTCCTAAGTTTGTATTTTTCTTTCCCTGGCTTGGTGTATATATTGAACCTGTTCAGAAAAGGCATTGGCATTTTCTCATAACGGATGACCTGAGTCTGCGTCTTTCTTTAATCCCCCAGGCCTATGCCCGAGCTTGGTACCGTGGGCAGAGCCAGAGCTGTCATCTGCCAACAGTAGAACATCAAATTCCTGAAATGGCACTGTTTTCAAGGGAGATCAACCTATGATATGATGGATGAGTGATTGAGTTGGATGACTTCTTCTGTGGAAAGGGCAACATGTGCTAACTGGAGTAGATATTTATTGTGGCTTTGGATTTCCCTTTCCTGAACTTAATGATTCTGAACAAACCACCATATGTAGACATAAACTATGTGTCCCCCCTTCATTCCTATTTCATACACTATTGCTTTTAACTAAGAACCCCACTTCACAAACAGAGAACTCTGACAGTGGACCATTTTTTGATAGATTTCACTGGTCTTGCCATGCTCAACTACAATCCTGAAGCAATTAGTCTGATAGAAGTATGGAATGACCTGTTGAAAACAAACCTACAGTGCAAATTATGGGGCAACATCCTGAAGGGCAGGCATAGTGTTTTGCTTTGTGTCAGCATCAAAAATGTACTATGTTTTCTCCTATTGCCTGGATGCATGGGTCTAGGAATCAAACGGTGAAAAAGAGAATTGTTTAAGTCATTATCACTCCTAGTGACCTACTAGAAAATACTTTGCTTCCTGTTTCTATGACAATAAGTTTTCCTGGATGATATGATTGACTACAGAGAAATAGAAATGGGGTGCTCTTTCAAGGAGACACTACAACCATTCCATTGGAAATCTTCTTTGTATAGCTGGAATGCATCCTGTATGTCAGTCTAATAAATCTCTGAGAGAGATAGGTAGATAGATGGATGGATGGATAGATAGATAGATTCAGTAAATTATGCTATTCTATGGGATCCTAATCTATTATTTGACTGTGCATATATGATTAGCAATTTTGAACATAAAATATATAATGCAAAGCTTGAACATTAATTCAAAGCATGTCTCAGTAAATTTTAAATAACGCTTTTTCATTCATAGTAGTAGTATATTAAAATTGTGTGTGTCTGTATTTTGTTTCTTTGTATATATTCCATATGTAAACAGTAATATTACCAGTCTTATATTTAAATGTATCTTAACTATTAATATTGAATATAATTATAGTTATTACATAAATATTCTACTACATATCATTTTACCTTTCATAACAAATTGGATTCTGTTTGAAGTAGTTTCTATATGTCTGGGAATCCAGACTGATCTAATTTTTCACATAGACCCTAATGAAAAAAAAAATGAAATTTAGGTCTATGTTCCTGTCTCAGAGTCCTCTTGTCAAAATCAGTTTGAGACAGGAGTCAATGCCTCAAAAGAGTCAAAGTTGAGATTGGTGAGAACCCAATTCCTTCCCCTGGGCTCTACTCATTAATTACAAAGCAGGTTTTTCTTAGATATACTGATTCCCTTTGCCAACATTTTCTGATTTAGTGTTTTGCTTTTCTTGGACATTTCCAACCTATAAAGAGTATATGGTTTCTGTTAGCATGCTTAATATAAGTCATAATCTTCTGCAAGATATCTCTCTTATTCATTTTGTCTTCTTTGTTTTATAGCCCCAACCCTCCCAAAACACAATGGAATTGAAGACATTTTTCTTTTGCCAGTCAATATATTTATTGTTTTTATTTTTCTAATTATAAACAGAATTGTGGAGATCTTAGTAAACAAAATCAGAACCAGACAGCCAGTATATATAGACTCAAGATGTAAACACAATTTATCTGAATCCAAAGCTCCAGCTTTCAGTTATAAGGTTCTCAGATTACAAATGATCTTCCTATTTATAAATTTCAAAAATTTAGTTGAAGTATAGCATGTACAAATTAGAATATGTTTTTCCCAAAGGCCCCAGAGCTTCCAATAGTACATACCTACTATGCTACAGGAACAACAGTGCGGTCACATCTCAGAATAGTTTAGAATACATGGTCAAACTGAAAGGACTGAAGACATTTATTTCTGCAGGTCAGCCTGGATTAAATTATACAATGTTAACATAAGAGAATATAGAGTAGTACCATATTCCAGTAAAAATAATTGTAAAACATTGACTCATAAAATAAAGACTACCTGTTAATTATTTAATTAATTAGTCTGACAAACCATTAGAACTCACAGTTGTGTGTGTGTGTGTGTGTGTGTGTGTGTGTGTGTTTGTTCATTTGGTAATGAGAGACAAGAAAGATGTGGATCTGTATTTGAATTGAGGTGAAAATGGCTGAGATGAGGTGCAGAAGAGAAAACCATAATCTGAATATACAGTATTGAAAAAATTAGATTAAACAAAAGAAATATACAAGAAATTAATAATATTGCAAAATTTAAAAGATCAAAAGAAAAATAAAATTCCAAAGGCTTCATTTACCATAACAACAAAAGTAATCACTATAAAATTCACATTACTATGACTTTGATTTAGTTATTATTGAGTGTTTTTTCATTAATATGCATAATCAAACATTTATCTCTGAGCACTGCTATAATATAACTATTCCACATTCAATATTGCTCACCATGAATCATATTTAAGATATACTTTCCAGAAAATATTTCCTTATCAAATGTATGTCACATTAATCTACTAACACATTATAAAAACTAAGCACTTGCTCTAAACAGGCAGTAGTTTTACTATTCAAATATAGTATTAATAACCAAGGAATCACACAGAAATTATTCATCTATTCTTTCTCAGTATGCCTTTTGCAAATTACATTTTCATGGAATCTCCAAGGAATGTTGTACAAAGTTTAAAAAATTTAACTTTGCTTTATGTTATGCTTCTGTTAAATTCAAACGTGATGTTAAAACAGTCCAAACTCTTGTGAAGTATTTCCTCAGGGCTTGTTTCATGTCCTTGTTTCTCAGGCTGTAGATAAATGGATTCAACATCTGAGGAACTATAGAATACATAACTGAAGCCACCATAGTCTTTTCAGGAGAGTCAGTCACTGAAGAGCTGATATACACACCCAAAATTGTGCCATAAAACAAGGAGACAACACATAGGTGTGATCCACAAGTGGAAAATGTTTTATATCTTCGCCCAGATGATGGCATTCTCAGAACTGCTGATAAAATTTGAGTGTAAGAGAAAATTATCCCAGAGATAGGAATTCCACCAAATACACAGGATGCAAAATATACCAGGATGTTGTTAATGAGAGTATCTGAACATGCGAGCTTGATTAGCTGAGCAAGTTCACAGAAGAAATGAGGGATTTTAACATCTATGCAGAATGACAAGTGAAGAACCATCAGAGTGTGCAAGAAACCAAACACAAGGCTAAGGAGCAGAGAAAGGAGAACCATCAGAATGCAACAGGAAGGATTCATTATTGTGGAGTACCTCAGAGGGTGACAAATGGCCACATAGCGATCATAGGCCATCACAGCGAGAAGACAGTTTTCCAGTCCAGTGAAAACCAACACAAACCAAACTTGTGTGAGGCAGCCAGTGTAAGAGATGCTATGACTCTGGGTTATCATGTTTATGAGCATATTTGGTATTGTATTTGTGCTTAAACAGATATCATTAATGGAAAGACTAGAGAGAAAAAAGTACATTGGGTTTTGTAGGTGTAGGTCAGAACAGACAGCCAAGATGATGAGCAGGTTTCCTAGTAGAGTGAGCAAATATATGCACAGGAACAAGCTGAACATAATGGACTGGAGCTGAGGATCACCAGTTAGTCCAAGAAGAAGGAATTCTAAAATACCTGATTGATTTTTGTATTGCATTAGACTGATAATTCTTATGGAAATGAGACAGGAAAGTAAAAAAAAGTCTTTGCTAGATTTACCTTGATGTAAATGACTATTTTAGGAATGCTTTATTCTTAGTGATTGCTTCAACGTATATCACCCTGTAAAATTTGTTCAACATTCAGGAATATTTATAAAGTGTGAGACTGAATACCAAGAAAGTTGAAAAAGAAACAAACTCTCTTTTAATACATAACATAAAAGTTTAATTTCCTGACTAGTGATTTATGCTCACTTCCATTTTCTACTTGCCATTGCCATTCATTTTGTCAGGTGTCAAAGTCTCACAAAGTGCTAAATTATTAAACCTAATGGATTGTATTACATACTTTCATAATTAATCTATGTTTTCAACAATCTAACATGAGATTGAAACACTTGCACTTAAATTCTATGTAAAACATATGAACTTCGTCATGCAAGAAAAAATTTGAAGAACACTTGAGGTGATAGATGAATGCCCTCAGCTACCGAAGAACTTAGCCCACCTCATGGACACCAAGAACACTGCCATCATTTTAAAAATCATGATTAAATACCAGATTCATCAACCTTATATAACTTTCTAGAACAAATCCTACTAAAAGCATTATTAAAAAGACTTCAAATATTTATAGGATATCTCAGCTTTCAGAATTTAACATTTAACTTGAACTTTTTTTTCTGAATTGATCTATTTTTTGCACTTGGACTGTGTTTCTCCTTTAGGATATTCTGTATTTTATATATAGTTAAATTGTGCAGAAGGACAGAACATCTATCCAAAGTGTTCATTGAATCACTAAAGTTGAGGAGAGGCAAGTTCATATTTGAGAAGAAAATTGTGCTTGATGGATATAGACCATAAATATTGTACCATGTTTGATGTTGATAGCAGAGTGTATGTGAGAATGTGTTGATCAGGAGGTCAATTTGCATTTGGTTCCCAGTATATACTTAGTTTTTTATTGTTTCATTTTACAATTGTATAAAATATCCATATTTATGCTAATATATTAATGCAGGCAGTACTTACAAACTCTCTGTTTTCATGAGAAATGATGTTCAATGTTTCACAAAATACGTGAAAGCAGATAGTCCTTTCTTCAGGTAAGGCAGGTTCAAAACTGACTCACAAGCTATAAACAGGCAGATAGTCAATACCAGAGAGGCTGTAGCTAGCTTATAGCTCATGTATTTGAATGAGTATCTGTCTGGCTGAAACCCATAGTTCCAAATTCCCCAGAGGTTGATGTCAAAATCTAATTATAATGCAGTTATAAATATTATTTCATGTAATCCCAGGAGCACAAGTCTATAAACATTACTATGCACAAAGACAGGCATTGAGGATATGTGAATTATTGACTCTATGGCTATGCTTCTGTCACTCAGGGTCCTTTGATTTTGTTTCCTCCAATTGACAGTTTTTAGATGCAAACCATTTTTTTAATCAATTCATGCACTCTACGTGTGATATATGTTCTTTTTTTTCAAAAAGCTTATTTCAATTAAAAATCTGAAAATATAAATTATATATTTGTAGATGTCCACAATAAAAGAATAAATATTCTTGTACCATAAAATTAAAGATACTCATTAATAATTATATACTAAAAATTTTGACATTTGAAAACGAATTTTTTAAGTTAGATTAAAATCAATAGTATAACAGGAAGCCTTAATTCATTAATACAAGTAGTTAAAATTGCAGGTCAGCTAGCTTGCTAACCCAAGGCGATCACAGTGGATACAGAACAGGTCAATTGAGTGTTCCGGGAATCTGTTCCTGTGGTGTCTGACTTAGCCTCCTCTGGAAAGACTCCCACCAGAGGTCCCAAGGACTTGCGAATTAAATTCAGCCAGATGGTCTATTGGCTCAGATAAACCTTCACACTGGGTCCCAAGACCACAGAAACCAGGGACAGTTCTCATGAGATCTGCTTACACACATTACAGATGTTTGAAACAACCAATTGTGTGTGTCTGCACTGCAACACCCTCTCCCCAACCCCATCCCCCGCTTTTTCCTTTATGAACCCTAAGCCATCAGGTCTCAGCCCTCTACCACCTGTGTGAGGCACATATCAGCCTTGAATGGGCCTTGAATTCAGGATTTTTCCAAGACTTTTAATCTGATGGGATGTTTTTCACCATCTAAAGACATGATCATGTGTTTTTTTTATTTTTTTGAGATTTTTTAAAATATTAGTTTACATTTATAGATTTCCATATATTGAACTGTCCTTGCAGCCCTGGAATGAACCTTACTTAATCATGGTGAATGATTGTCTTGATGTGTTCTTATTTTCCTGTGAGAATATTTTTTGTTATCCTAGGTTTTTTTGTTATTCCAGATGAATTTGATAAGTGCTCTTTCTATATCTTAGAGGAATTGAGTTTGTGGAGTATTTCTGCATCAATATACATAAGGGAAGTTGTTCGGAAGTTTTCTTTATTTGTTGATATCTGTGTGGCTTAGGTATCAGTGTAACTGTGGCTTCATAGAACGTATTGGGCAGTTTTCCTTCTGTTTTATTTTGTGCAATAGTTTCAGAAGTATTGGTATTAGGTCTTTTTGATGGTCTGAGAGAATTCTACATTAAAACTATCTAGTCCTGAGCTTTTTATAGTTGGGAGAGTTTTAATGACTGTTTCTACTTCTTTATTGGTTATAATACTACTTAGAAGTTTTATTTGGTCCTGATTTAACTTTGGTACATGGTATATGTCTAGAAAATCATAAGTTTTCTCTAGATTTATCCAGTTGGGTTAAATATAGGTTTTTGTAATAGGATATGATGATTTTTAAAATTTCTTCACTTTCTGTTTTTATGTCTTGCGTTTTAGTTCTGATTTTGTTAATTTGGATACTGTCTCTGTGCCCTCTGATTAGTCTAGCTAAGGTTTTATCTCTCATGTGCACTTTCTCAGTGAAACTGCTCCTGGTTTTGTTGATTGCTTTTGTAGTTCTCTTTGCATATGCATGGTAGATTCCAGCCCAGAATTTGTTTACTTCCTGCTGTCTATTCCTCTTGGGTATTTGCTTCTTTTTACAACTCTCAGATGTGCTAGTAAATTGTTAGTGTACATGATCTCCAGTTTCTTTATGGAGGTACTAAGTGCTATGTGTTTCCGTCTTAGCACTACTTTCATTGTGTCTCAAAAGTTTGGGTATGTTGTGCTTTCATTTATGTTAAATTCTAAAAAGTCTTTAATTTCTTTCTTCATTACTCTCCTGATCAAGTTATAATTGAATAGATAGTTATTCAGCTTCTGTATGCATGTGGGCTTTTGTTGTTTTTTGTTATTAGAGTCTGAGGTGATCTAATAAGATGCATGGGATTATTTACATCTTCTTATAGCATTGAGTCCTGTTTTGTTACCAATTATATGGTCAATTTTGGAGAAGATACCATTAGGTACTGAGAAGAAGGTATATTCTTTTGTTTTAGGATGAAATGTTAAATAGATATCTGAGAAATCCATTCGGTTTATAACTTCTGTTAGTTTCACTGTGTCTCTGTTTAGTCTCCATGCCCATTATCTGTCCATTGGTGAGAATTGGGTGTTGAAATCTCCCACTATTATTGTGTGTGGTTCAGTATGTGCTTTGAAATTATATTACATTATATTACAAATGTGAGTTCTCTTGCATTTGGAGCATAAGTACCCAGAATTGAGAGTTTAAAATGGCTGATTTTTCCTCTGGTGAGTGTGTAGTATCTTTCTATCTATTCTTTGATAAGTTTTAGTTGTAGGTCTATTTTATTAGATACCAGAATTGCTATATCAGCTTCTTTCTTGGGACCACTTGATTGGGAAATACTTTTCCAGCATTTACTTTGAGATAGTTTCAGTCTTGGTTACTCAGATGTGTTTCCTATATACAGCAATATAGTGGGTCCATATTCAGTCTGTTAGCCTATGTCTTTTTATTGGAGAATTGGGTTCATTGATGTTGAGAGATATTTAGAACCAATGATTGTTGCTTCCTGTTTTTTATGTTGTTAAATTCAGAATTATGTTTTTTGGTTCTGTTCTTTAGGTTTTGATGGGGCAAGATTATTTTCTTGCTTTTTTTTTTGGTGTAGTTTCCCTACTTGTTCTGG
Source organism: Grammomys surdaster (assembly GCF_004785775.1). Lineage (NCBI taxonomy): Eukaryota > Metazoa > Chordata > Mammalia > Rodentia > Muridae > Grammomys > Grammomys surdaster. The sequence goes on along the minus strand of NW_021605215.1, from coordinate 59,179 downwards.
AGTTTTCCTTCTACCATCTTCTGTAGTGCTGGATTTTTGGAAAGATTTTGTTCAAATTTGGTTTTGTCATGGAACATCTTGGTTTCTCTATGGTAATTGTGAGTTTTGATGGGTATAGTAGCTTGGGCTGGCATTTTTGTTCTTTTAAGGTCTATATGACATCTGCTCAAGATCTTCTAGCTTTTAGAGAGTTTGTTCAGAATTCTGCTGTAATTCTTGTAAGTATGCCTTTACAAGTTACTTGACCTTTTTCCCCTTACAGCTTTTAATATTCTTTCTTTGTTAAGTGCATTTAGTAATTTGATTATTATGTGAGGGGAGGAATTTCTTTTCTGTTAACAGCTGTTTGGTGTTCTGTAGGCTTTTTGTATGTTTATAGGTATCTCATCTCTTTCTTTAGGTTAGGAAAGATTTTATACAATTTTGTTAAACATGTTTACTGCCCCTTTGAGTTGGGAATCTTTGCTCTCTTCTATACCTATTTTATTCTTAGCTTTGGTTTTTTCAATATGTTCTGGATTTCTTGAATGTTTTGAGTTAGGAATATTTTGCTTTTTGTATTTTCTTTGACTATTTTGTCAATGGTTTTTTTGATATATTTTGTATTTGAGATTCTCTCTTCAATCTCTTGTATTCTGTTGATGATGCTTGCACCTGTGACTCTTGATCTCTTTTCATATCTCCAGGATCATCTCTCTTTGTGTTTTCTTAAATTTGTTTTTCATTTTTAGATCCTGGACAGTATTCTTCAATTCCTTTACGTGTTTGATTCCATTTTCCTGTATGTCTTTAGGAGATGTATGTGTTTCCTCTTTATAGGCTTCTGCCTTTTTGCCTGTTTCCTCCTGTATTTCTTTAAGGGAGTTATTTATATCCTTCTTAAGGTTTTCTATCACTGTTACAAAAAGGATTTTCTTAATTTCTTTTTTTTTCTTTTTTTTGTGATAATACTTATGCTTTATTTGAGAGCGATTTTTCTTTCATTATTTGTGATTTTATTTCAGAATCTTGCTTTTCCAGTGTGTTAGGATATCTTGGGCTTGCTGTGTTGGGAAAACTGGGCTCAGAAGTTGCCAAGAAGCATTGGTTTCTGTTGCTTATATTGCTGTGCTTAACTCCTGCTGTCTGGTTAGCTCTAGTGCTAACTGGTCTTGCTGTCTCTGCCTGGGGTAGGTTCCTCCTGTAAGCCTGTGAGCCTATGAGCCTGTGAACACATGATCATGGCTGTGTCCGGAATCCTGGTAGTTTAGCTGTCTCTTTCATCTTCTGATCCTGTGATCCTGTGGTCCTAAGATCCTGGTTGTGTCAGAGCTCCTTGGAGTATTGCTACTTCTGAGTATGGATAGAGTAGCTGGAGAGACAGAGACCAGGGTCTGCTCTGGTAAAAGTTGCAAACTGAAAGGAACATGTGCCTCTAGCTGGTCAGGGTTTTTTGCATCCTCTGGACTCTGGGGAATCCCAGTCGTGCAGTGTGTTAGGGCAGAGATTGGGATCTTACCTGAGGTCCTGGGTTTGTCAGAGCTCCTGGGAGTCAAGCTAACTCTAGGTGTGGACAGAGTTGGTGGAGAGCCAGAGTCCAAGTCCACTCTGGGCACAGGTACAAATTAGGAGGAATGTATGCCCCAGGGTCACAATATGCTAGATATTGGGGTAGAGGTTGATGATCTCAGCTAGATTCTGGGTGTGTCAGAGCTCCTGGTTATAATGCTGCTTCTGTTGCTGTTCCTGAGTATACGTGGAGTGGGTTTTGACTATATTTTATCTTTTTTTTTTTTTTTGTCCAGATGGCTTCTCTGATGGAAAATACTAAAATATTTAATCTTAGTAGATCTATTTCCATTTATTTCCTAAAATCAGTAGCACATTTTAGAAAAAAACATTGTGCAATTATTTACTTATTTATTTGCTTATTTTTATGAAATTAGGTGCACAAGAATTTGGAACGTGTATGTCTAGTATAATAATGTCATTTTTATTAACTGTTAACTTTCTTAGAATAAAGTGTCCCTATTTAGGTTTTCTGTTTAATTTTAGTTTTGAGTTAGAGTAGTAAAATCTATTTTTTTTCCTGGGCCTTTTTACTAGGAGTAATTTTGTCTGTCTTCTTATTCCAAAGGGAATACTTACCTTTAAAGCAAAAATGTATTTTTAAAGACAACACATTATTTTTCAATCTTTATATATTCAGTTAGTCCAAGTTATTTGAATTGAGAAATCAATGCCATGAATATTTTAATTTACTAATGAAATATGTGGGATAATTGTTTTTACAATGGTTTTTATTTTGAAGTTATTTGTAATTTAAATTTTACTTTGAATTTTAATAATTATAGCTTTTATCTTCTTTCCACAGTCTCTTGGCTATACACTGATTCTTATTTTTAGAATTAAATATTGCATCTTGGATTTTGTTTTGATTTTCTATAATGGACATAAAACTTTTGAGATAGATTGTATAGTGAAACATATTTCAATTCTAGCAGAAAATTTTATTTGGTGTATTAGTCTAGGGCTATATCATAGTCCTTCCAACTTGTAATTCATCACTGAAAGTTTTTCTAGGTTTCAAATTTTCCATCAAGAAGTTAGCTTTTATTCTGATAGGATTTTACCTATGTGTTGCTTGCATTTTTTTCTTTTAATGATTAAATTCACATTCATTCTTCAGTATCTTTACTATAATATGTATGATATGCCTTGCAGACTTTGTTATATGGCCTTTTGTATTTGGGTTTTTGTATATCTTGTACCTGTTTGGGTATGTTTTTTCCTTAGTTTAAGGAGATTTCCATCTCTGACCTTGTTAAAGACCTGGTCTAGTCTATTAATTTGAGTTTGTTCATCGTCATACACAATTCAAATATTTTGTATTTTCATGGATCCTACATTTCCTCTATGTTTTATCTTGTGAGGATTTTTTGGTTTGGGTTTTGGTTTTTTGAGACAGGGCTTCTCTGTATAGCCCTGGATGTCCTGGAATTCACTCTGTGGACCAGGCTGGCCTCAAACTCAGAAATCAGCCTGCCTCTGCCTCCCAAGTTCTGGGATTAAAAGTATGAAGCACCACTGCCTAGCTTTGTGTTTTAAAAAATCAATACTGTATTCAATATTTATTTGATCTCTATCCTTTCATTAAAATCCTTCCAGTCCCAGGATTCTATTCTTCTGCTCTCTTGATGAACTCTGCTTCAAAGACTTTTTTCTGAGTTTTCTAGTTATAGGAATGAATTCTTCAATCTTATCAACATTTTACCTTCAACTTTAGTGTTCATATCTCTTCTATTCTCATGTCTTGTGGTTCTCCAATTTTTATTCCACTTTCTTCAGGATGTCCAGATACCAATGCACAACAGGCAGGGAAGCATGAAATGAGCCAGGTTCTGAGTTCTGGTTACTCCCTTTGGGTTTTTCAAGCATTGCTGCACACCAGACAAGAAATGATAAATCAGAGCCCAGAGATATTCCTACAAGATATTGGCCTAGCTGTGAATGTAGCTGGGAGATCATCTCTCAGAGTATGAATGCTACATTCTTTTTCAGATTCAGACAAACAGTTTTCTTGGATAATATTCAATGAAACAACTTGTGGTCTATGTTCAGAGTGCTATATTAACCTTGCAGAGTATGAGGGGATTCTTCTTAGTGTAGTTTCACTGTCTGAGGCCTTACATACTGAGGATACCTTATTTGCATGTAAAGAATTTCAGGAAGTTGAGCATGTAATTTTTCCAAGGACTGTATGACATTGCTAATATGGAAGATGTAGTGGTTGAGTACACTAGATCAGACAAAGAAGGGGAAGTCCTGCTAAGAAAAGTGAGCCTTCCACGTTATGCTGATGTCAAGGGAGTTATCTGGACATGGTAGACAACAATGTTAGTAGTAGTTTTAAACAAAATCTGACATCATCTTTGAATTTTTTCTTCTTGGATTAAGTTTCCTATTTTTAAGTTATTTCTTTGTTTCTTCATTAAATTATCTGAATTCTTTAATGAAGATCATGATAGTTTTTCTACAGTCAGTTCCCTTGTGTTCATCCAGCTCTTGTTTTCAGGAACAAACACTGCTATAGCTGTGATATGTTGGGGAGAATATGTACAGGTATGCTTTTTCATATTTATAGTAATTTTGAAATGGAATGTGAATGGTGTGGACTTCTTTTTATTTGTTGTATGTCTAATCTTCACAAGGTAAGTTGAATCAGAAATAGTTATTGTTCTTGATCAAATTTAAATAAACTAGTTTGTTATGCAAAAAAAGTACAAATATTAAACAGAAAATAAGATAAATAAAATTTTATTCAATAATATAAAAAAAATTACCATCATAATTTGATGTAGCAAAATTTTATACCTCTTCTCACATGGGTGTTTAATCAAGTCTTTTTTTCTTTTTGCATTACATTGCATTACACATTATGTAACACTGAGACCTAATAATCTTATTTACCTAAGCTGTGAGACATTATGTCTGAGGCATCCTCTTCTCTTTTTTTCATCTCTTTTTAGGAAATTCACTTTAATAGAATGATGCACAGCAGTCCAGACCATGCAAACAAACATGCTGGGGTGGAACATTCACTTACCTTTTATTTATTGATTGATTGATTAAAAATAGGTTTTGATTTGCATTTCCCTGACGACTAAGGATACTGAACATTTCTTTAGGTGCTTCTCGGCCATTCGAGTTTCTTCCATTAAAAATTCTTTGTTAAGCTCTATACCCCATTTTTTAGCATGGTTATTTGGTTGTCTGGAGTCTAATTTCTTGAGTTCTTTGTATATATTGGATATTAGCCCTCTATCAGGTAAAGGATTGGTAAAGATCTTTTCCCAATTTGTTGGTTGTCATTTTGTCCTATTGACAGTGTCCTTTGCCTTACGAAACTTTGCAATTTTATGAAGTCCCATTTGTCAATTCTTGATCTTAGAGCATATGCCATTGGTGTTCTGTTCGGGAACTTTTCCCCTGTGCCCAAGTATTCAAGGCTCTTCCCCACCTTCTCTTCTATTAGTTTCAGTGTATCTGGTTTTATGTGGAGGTCCTTTATCCACTTAGACTTGAGCTTTGTACAAGGAGATAAGAATGGATCAATTTTCATTCTTCTACATGTTATCCTCCAGTTGAACTAGCACCATTTGTTGAAAATGCTGTCCTTTTTCCACTGGAGATTTAGCTCCTTTGTCAAAGATCAAGTGACCATAGGAGTGTGGGTTCATTTCTGGGTCTTCAAGCCTATTCCATTGATCTTCCTGCCTGTCTCTGTACCAATACCAAGTAGTTTTTATCACTATTGCTCTGTAGTACAGCTTGAGGTCAGGGATGGTGATTCCTCCAGAAGTTCTTTTATTGTTGAGAATAGTTTTCACTATCCTGGGTTTTTTGTTGTTCCATATGAATTTGAGAATTTCCTTTTCTAATTCTGTGAAGAATTGAGTTGGGATTTTAATGGGGATTGCATTTAATCTGTAGATTGCTTTTGGCAAGATGGACATTTTTATTATATTAATCCTGCCAATCCAACACAACCCTGAGATTCCATCTCACACCAGTCAGAATGGCTAAGATTAAAAACTCAGGTCATGGTAGATGCTGGCGAGGGTGTGGAGAAAGAGGAACACTCCTTCATTGTTGGTGGGACTGCAAGATATGGTGCAACCACTTTGGAAATCAGTCTGGCGGTTCCTCAGAAAATTGGACATAGCATTACCTGAGGATCCAGCTATACCACTCCTAGGCATATACCCAGAAGATGCTCGAACATATAACAAAGACATATGCTCAACTATGTTCATAGCAGCATTATTTATAATAGCCAGGAGCTGGAAAGAACCCAGATGTCCTTCAACTGAGGAATGGATTCAAAAACTGTGGTATATTTACACAATAGAGTATTACTCAGCTATTAAAAATAATGAATTCGAGAGGTTTCTAGGTAAATGGATGGAACTAGAAATTATCATCCTGAGTGAAGTAAGCCAATCACAAAAGAACACACATGGTATTCACTCACTGATTATTGGATATTAGCCCAGAACCTTGAAATGCGCAAGATGCAACTCACAGGCCACATGAAGCTCATAAAGAAGGAAGACCAAGTGGGGGTGATTCGATCTTTCTTAGAAGGAGCAACAAAATACTCAAGGGAGCAAATATGGAGACAAAGTGAGGGACAGAAACTGAAGGAGGGGCCATCTGAAGACCATTCTACCTGAGTATCCATCTCATGTGCAGTCACCAAAGATAGATGCTAATGTGGAAATCAGGAAGTGCATGCTGATAAGAGCCTGATATAGATGTCTCCTCAGAGGTCTTCAAGAGTCTGACATATTCAGAGGCAGATGCTCACAACTAGCCATTGAACTGATAATGGGGTTCTCAATGGAGGAGTTAGAGTGAAGACTGAGGAGTTAGAGTGAAGACTGAAGGAGCTGAAAGGGTTTGTGGCACCATGAGGAGAGGAACAATACCAACCAACCACAGCTCCCAGGGTCTAAACCACCAGCCTGGGAGCACTTAGGGGGGGATCCAGGGCTTCAGCTGAATATGTAAAAGTGGAGGGCCCTGCTGGGCATAGGTGGAAGAAGAGAACCTTGACCTCATGAAGGCTGGATGCCCCAGGGGGTGGGAATTTTGAGGGTGGGGAGGTGGGAGTGGGGGGGGTGTAGATAGAGGTTACATCCACAGAGAAGAAGGAGGAGGGGCGAGGGTATTGGGGGTTCTGAGGGGGTGGTGGGGGATGGGGTAAGGGGACAACATAGGAAATGTAAATAAATCATCCAATAAAAAAAAAAAACAGAAGACTGAAGGAGCTGAAAGGATTTGCGGCACCATGAGGAGAGCAACAATACCAACCAAGGATAGCTCCCAGAGACTAAACCACCAGCCTGGGAGCACTTAGGGAGGGGTCCAGGGCTTCAGCCTGAGTGGAGGGCCCTGCTGGGCATAGGTGGAAGAAGATATCCTTGATCTCATGAAGGCTGGATGCTCCAGGGGGTGGGAATTTTGAGGGTGGGAAGGTGGGAGTGGGGGGGTAGATAGGAGTTACATCCACAGAGAAGAAGTAGGAGGGGTGAGGGGATGGCGGTTCCTGGGTGAGTGGGGAATGGGGTAAGGGGACAACTTATGAAATGTAAATAAAACATCCAATAAAAAAATTTTAAAAAAGGAAAAAAAGAAAAAAAAGAAAAATCCTATTGCTTGATAATAATCCAAAAAAAAAAAATAGGTTTTATACTGTGATTACAGTTTGCTCTTCTCCAACTCTTCCTAGATCTTTCCTATTTCCCCCCAAAATTTCTTTCTCTCTTTTAGTGGAATACAAATAGGCATCTGAAAAACAGTAAGACAACATTAGAACAAACAAATCAGCACAACAAAGAAACAGGGTAAAAACTGAAGATAATCTGTACAAGTAACACATCCAGAATTCTGAGACACACGTGTTCACACACACACACAATGAAAACTAATAAAAACAAAATAAAAAATTATAGTATTTAAGGAAAAGATCTGTAAGGTTAAAGGAAAAACACAGAAAATAAATTGTAAGATGGAAAAATCATAAAAAGTACCATTGAGTCCATTTTATATTGGCCATAGGAGGTTAGTATATTTTCCTCTGGAAATATAAACATGTTGTTTAAAGGAAGTCTATAGAAAATTTATAGCAAATCTGCTTATTCTCACCTCTATCTTCTGCTTTTCATGTATTCTTTCATGCCACCTACTTAAACATGTTAACAAAATTTATGTCATGCACATGGAAACTGAAATTCGTATAACTGTATAATTGAATATTTTTAGAGGTCCACATTATTCTTATATCACAAATTTATGACAGTGTGATTCATGACTATGTTCATGGTTGTTCAGTTCAAAATGTTATATTGAATCTGTTGACATTTTTCTGTTATCTATTCCTTGGGAAATTCTGCTTCTGCTAAGATGCTCAGTTTACCAAGCCAAGGAATTGGTTAGAGGGTTCATGACAACATTCAAAGACCACATGAAATATTTCCTTGATATTGTACCATGATCTTTAAACATCCTTACAGAAAGCTCTAAACTCATAGTTTGAGAAAAAAACTTAGCAGTGTATAAATAGCTACTTTGCAATTAGTTCTGTTTTATACAAAACTTTTAAAATTATTTTAAAAATCTGTTTTCAATTATTCTTGAAGAATCTATACATATGTAAAAATTATCATGAGCATATTCACATATATCCCATCCTCTAACTAACTGTAGAACTTCCCTAAACATTATTTTTCAATCTTCATGTTCCAAAGCTTTTTACAGATTTTTTCTTTTACATTTCCAAATTATTTTACATATAAGTGACTAATTTCAATGTAATTTCATTTCAATAAAATGTGATGTACTATCTCATTGCTTGTGTGATTTCAATTCAAGGAAATGTTTGGGATATCAGATGCAATCCAATTTTGCAGCACTTATGCACAAGAAGATTTATTGACAATGGCATGAAAGATATAATTTGCTGTGTATACATGGTTTTCTTAATCACACTAAAACACTTTTATCTCCCTAGGGATTACTTATTATTTATATTTGTTTATAAACTCTCATAATATCAGCTAGGATGCGTAGCTAGCCCCTGTTTCAGACTGGAACGAATTTGCTTTATATAAAATCTTTCTTGTTGTTCCTCCTACAAGGTCATGCTTTTTCTTAGCTTCTTCAAGCATTTCTCGAATTCAACCACAGGGGTCAGCAGCTTCTGTCCATTGGTTGGGTACAAATATCTGCATCTGATTCTTTTAGCTGCTTTTTGGGCCTTCTAGAGGGCATTCATGATAGGTCCCTCTGTGAGCACTCCAAAACCTCAGTAATGGTGGGTTCCTATTCCAGAGGGGGTCAACGAAGATCTCTGGCCAGGCCGGGTGCGGGGGTCCTGGACAGAAGGAAAGAATGCTAGCAGGGTAAGGGAAATGCCTCTGCTGCCTTTGCCTCGGCTACTGACTCCACCTACATCTCGGCTGTCACTTCCCAGCTACTCCCAGGTGCTGCACCTGTCTCTCTGCTCTGAACCAGCCAGGCTGTAAGAAGTAAGAAGTAAGAAGCCTGCTAGCTAGCAAGGAGGGGAGGGTTATGAAGGGACTTTGGGAAAGCAGATCTCTTTCCAAATGTTACAGCTCTTGTGAAAGAAACTCTCAGACAATGGGATGATTCTCATACACCTTTACTTCTCCCGAATAGAGCTCTTTTATACAGATTTGGGGTGGGTCACAATCTGTCAGCAGATAACACTTATTGCCTTGGTCTGAGATCTTGGAGAAATCTCATCTACATGTGGGAGAGCCTGAGGCACTATTCTTCAGTGACAGATGGCCACAGACCTCTCTCTGGGAGGGTCTGTAGAGGGCTGAAGCTGAGTGAAAGGAACCCGGGTCCAGGAGAAGAGCTGAATACTTGTTGTAGATTAGGGTCTGTGGTTCGAAGCTTGTGCTTAACCAGGTACCCAGTGGCCTCTCACAGCCAACTGCCCCACAACTCCCCCTTTTTCTTTTTATAAAGGAGAGGTATTATCAGAATAAGTGTCTCCTATGTTGGGAACAGTTTGATACTGAACCAAGACCTTATTGGTAGTTACCTATGCAATGCTACTTATATCTGTTGCTTTAGAAATTGAATGAGACAGGGCGCCAAGAGAAGCAAGGCTCCAGTGACTTGTATGAGGCTAAGGAGGGGAAGAATCCAAGCTACCAAGGGGCTAGAATAAAAATGGTTAAGGATGTTGCCTGTATATCGAGCCTGGAGGCTTCCGTAGAGCTCCTTGAACATTTGTATATCTTGTACCAGTCCAGATTCATTGACATAGAAGTAACCTTCCTCCCTCGGCAAAACACAAGTCTCTCCCTATTCAGCAATCAGTAAGTCCAGGGCTCTCTGGTTTTGGAGAGCAACTCCTGCTAGAGAGGTTATCTGGCATTGAAGAGATTCAGGGCTGTCTGTAGTAGAGACCATTGCCTGATCAAGCTTGTCCTGAAAGTCGCCAGACAGATGGTGTGTTTGGACAAGGACTGCTCCAGCAGTTCCAGTAGCCCCAATCGAAACAGCAAGGCCTCGTCCAATGAGCAGAGGGATGAAGATATGTCTCTTCTTTCAGCTTCCTCCCATCTGCAAGGCTAGTTCTTCAGGTTCATAAACCTGGGGAACAACAATCATGGGGGCACAGGAGCCTGAAAATAAGGGTTGATACAGGCACCTGTAGTGCCTTTGCACCAGAGGAGGGCAGTAGGGTTAACACATACTGATTTGGTAATGGTGATGTCATGGACACATGGGAGATGGGGTTTTGAGGAGGGCCCTGCAAGGCAAACAGGTGGGGGTAGGTCAAAGAGAGGAATGCCCTGTGCTTTCCTCATGGGCAGGAGTCCATGCATGTGGTAAAGGGTAAAGTTAAAGCCGTTAATAATGGTTGGGAGAGAGAGGCACAGAAAAAGCATTGTGAGGAATTGGGGTTGGTTGTTAACAAAGGGAGGTCCAGTGCATATTAGATGTTCTGTAGCCAGGAGAGGGTAGCTCATAATTCCTCCTGAGACTGGTTTTCCTGTTGGATAATATCAGCATAGGTAAAGGCTGATTCGGGAGCAGAGACAAGTTCACGGGAGATGTGTAGGTCAGCTATGGGTATCTGATATAGCCATTGGGATATAGTTTACCCATGACTCTGATTCACCATGGATCCCTGATGGAAAGCTCAAAATGAGTTTTAAGTTTGGTGAGCATGGTGCCAATGTGACTGGTGGATTTCATCCTGGAGCTCCAATATCTGCAACCTCCATATGTGGAGACCTCCTGGAGACATTCACCTGTGTTTCAGTAAGGACAACAGAGAAAATGGCTGGAGATAGTGGAGATGAATTTCAGGTGTAGGGGAATCTCAATCCTGGTTCGACATCCTTCACGTGGGCAATCCTGGGTTCCTCTAACTTTGTTGTGTCCATTGTAGTTTTCTCTAGCAAAGAATCTACAATGGTAGATGTTGGGAAGGCTAGGAAGAGGCTAGGAGGTAGCAGAGTTAGCATGAAGAATGACAAAAACAGCCAAGAGAATAGAGGAGAGGGGTGCTTGTGGAGGGCACATGGCCTGGGCAGCTGTCACCTGGTCATGGATGTCCTTCCAGGACATCCTGCTATTCTTCTGGGCGTGGTGTCTCCTTCACCTTCTCTTCCCCCTCCTTGGTACTTGATATGTAAGTGAAAGGCAGGCCAACTTCTTGGTAGGTTGGGTGGTGTTGGACATTTCTGGCAGGGACCCAGATAGGTTTAGGCTGGTCCTGTGGAAAACACAACTGAAACACCTCCCTGTTGTAAGGAGGGAGTCTGGTCTCTTCCAAATTCCATCCAAAGGATCTCGCCATCATACTAGGGTATGGGAGCTAATTTTGGTGTGTGAAAATGGAGGGAAATAAGAAGGTGTTCAGAGTTTTTGTAGATTTATATATGTTTAGGGTAGTCAGAGCCATCATTAATTTTACATCAGGGGGATAAGTAGTGCTTTTTGTTTCAGGAGTTGGGCCTTCAGGGTCTGATATGTTCTTTCCACTATTTCTTGACCCTGAGAGTTGTGGGAAATTCCAGTATGATGGGCAATTTCCCAGTGTGTGCAGAAGGTTTTAAACTGAGAGCTAGTGAAGGCAAGGCCATTATCAGTTTTTATCTGTTGAGGAATGCCCATGATGGCAAAGGTAGAGAGCATATGTTAAATTAACCTTTTTGAGTTTTCATCTGTCTGGGCTGTAGCCCATATAAAATATGAGTAAGTATCTATGGTTACAGAAACATATTTTTTGTACCAAATAGGGGAATATGGGTGACATCAATTTGCCATAAGGCATTGGATTTGAGGCCTTGGGTATTGGTGCTCATGGTTTGTAAAGCTGTGGTGGTAATGAAGGATGCACAAGAGGCACACACTTTTATTATCCTTTGGAACTTAGCAAGGAGGATGAGAGGGAAACAAGCATGGAGCCCCTTTAGATTTCTGTGTGTACGTGAATGAAATTGGTCTGCTTGCTCAGTGGAGGCTATGAATGTCGATGTTGAAGTTACCTGGTAAGCAAGTACATTTCCCTCAGATATAGGACCTGGCAGGGGACTGTGAGATCAGATATGCTGGGTATAGAAGAGAAATACTCTCTCCTGTAGGAGGTTGGAGACCTGTAAGAGTAGAGGGGAAAGTGGGTTGTCATGTAGTTTGACAAATGATCTTGAAAACCAGGGGAGCAAATTGACAGCATGTACACTGTCTGAAAACAGGTTAGGGGGCCCTTGACTTCTTTTAGAGCTAGGTAAATGGCATATAGTTCTTTATATTGGGGGGAGAAGCTCTTTGAATCGGAGAATAGGGGGTCCATCTTCAGGGAAGTAGTATATTACTGCTGCAGCTCCCCTCTTTCCCTCATTTGTAAATACTGAGGGAGCTCCTGCTATTGGCTCTCTTGAGAATAATTTGGGTATGGTTTAAAATTCGCGAGGTGCATGGGGCAGATTGCGCTTGTGTTCCACAGTCGTGCCTGAGGCAATCAACATAGCCGAGGCTCAGTAGGCAGCCTGCAGGACTCATTGGCCTCTCAGCTGATGATTCAATCTCGCCAGTGCTGCAGGGCTCGCTATCAACTATGAGTGAAGGAAAAGAACTCACATGTGTGGAGCATGTGGGGGGCGGCCGTTCAGCCTTGCCCATGCCAAGGCAGTGATGGCAGGTTCCCAAGAGCAGGAGCTCAGGGACCCAAAGCTCCTGATTACGGGTGAGGGGATGGATGAGGGAGTCTCCAGCGGGACTGGGGCAGCCTATGAAGGCAGGTGTGCACAGACCACAGCTGCAGGGGAGAGGGAACCATGGATGGCCACAAAAGGGAGTGTGGGGAGAGGCTATCCCATGGTGCAAGTTTCCCACTTACACAAGAGAGTCCAAAGTTCCAGGAGACACATGGAATCAAAGACATGGAAGTTTTATTGGCCATAAAGATGTATCTAGATATGAATGTTCTCCACTTAATGCCAGGAGGTGCCACCTTACATTTGAAAGAGGGGGGGCTAGGGAGATGAAAACTTAGATATCTATATCCCTAGCCTTTAGGTAATTCATTAATATGTAAATTTTGAGACAGAGACCTGTTAGACACACCCTCTACCTGTGCCTTTCCTGACCCACTATATAGGTGAAATGGAGATCTCTGGATACTGGGGTATGGTCAAACACCACAGGATGTCCTACAGCTCTACATTTGGGGGTAGCCATCGCAACATAGGGAAGGCAGAGGTCCATTTTTCATCAGGATAATGGTTGTCAATTCGTCCTGGGAATCCTATTAAGATGATAGCAAAGTGAGAATGATTTTTGATTAGCCACTGAATGTTGGGGAGGGAGAAGAGAGTTACAAGAATGTCAGGTTCTTTTCCTAGGGTTTGTAGGCTCTACCCTGACATTTTAATCATGTTAGCAAGTGCTTCCACTTCATTTAAAATTTGGGGTGAACCACCCATTGGGGTATGGAGCCATTCCAGCACCCCACCGAGGTTTGTAAACAACTCCTACTAGCATAGTGGATGAGTTAAAGATAAGTAGATGTACAGGTATTGTTGGATCATATCTAGCAAGAGCCATATCGTTTAGGGATGAATAGACAGAATGTAAGGCTTGGACTGCTTCTGGGGACAGTGTTCTTGGGGATCGGAGACTTTTATCTCCTTTCAGGAGGTTAAAGAGGGGTTGAAGGGTGCTTGTGGGGAGGTGGAGCCAGGGTCGAAGCCAGTTAAGGTTGCCCAAAAAGCTCTGGAGGGAGGCAAGAGTTAATTTTGGGGGGAAGGAAAGGGTGGGTTTGAGGAGGCGTATTGAAGTAAGGGAGATCTCTGTCCCTAAAAATGCGATAGGAGGTATAAGTTGGATTATGTGAGGGGCTATTTTAAATCCCAGAGCAGATAAGGAAGGTATTAGC